>NC_142070.1:26930227-27247045 GCF_059756535.1 Pantherophis guttatus | reverse complement strand
CCTAAAGGAGAAACATAGAGAGAGAAATGAGACACAACTTGTTTTTTAATTATTTATGTGCTAATGAGTTGGCAACCTGTCATGCTATTTCATAGCATTGAATGCTGCTAACCTCCAGGTGTACGTACATTATCCTGCATTTGGGCAAAGATTTTGAAGACTGTTCTATATCTGATGTTTACTAAACAAAATTTTTCAGTGATTATAAGAAGTCAAATTAATTTATTTATTGTGAAAAAGCAGGCTGTTTTTTTCCTAGAAGGACAGTTGCTTGTTTTGAACTTTTACACAATAATATTTTCATAGATTTGGAGACATAATATTGGTGAATGCTATCATCATTTGCAACAATATTAAACAAAGCATCCTGAGCTGGAATTAGATGTTACAGGAAAATGTGGGAAGCAACCATCTGATACATCACCTCTTTTTTCTGCCCTGGAAACTTCTTGACAAAAAATGTAGTCATGCTATCATTTCTTTTCCCCTTAACAATAGACGAGGTTTAAATAATAGTATCTCATAACATATATTCCAATCCAAATATTAAATAGTGTGGAGATGGCATATACTATTTTCATATTAACTTCAAAATAATTTTTTTACTGTGGTGACTCTTAAATTCACTGTTTAAAATTTTGCTTTGATTTTAATCTATTTATTTTCTTTATTCTGCACCCTCTAGGTAAAGAAATTAAAGGATTTCAGTGGCGATCTATCAAAACTATGTCAAGCAGATTCATTTATGTATATGCTAATCCAGGTGCCAAAGTAAGGAAATGTTCAATCCTTGTTATTCACCCTAAATTCACTATTTCTTGCATCACAATTCTAAAATTTATTTTGTTTATTTTCAGCTATTCCCTGCGCATTGAAGCAATGGTGTTAAAAAAAGAATTTTCTCCATCATGTACTTCACTGCAGAAAAACATGACAATTATAAAAATGGCTACAAAGGGTAATTAAACATGCTGCAGCATGCATTAGGATCTTGTTTTTCTTAGCAGGTTAATCAACTAACTAGAGAGATGAGATCTGGAATTTCAGGTACCTATTAGCTATTTAAAGAAGGAAGCTAGCTCTGACACATTCCATAAGGGTGTGTGTCGCCATGTACATATGTTATCAATCAAGTGTGTATGTTTGTGTATAACAATTTTTGATGTATTCTGAAGTTGATAGAATCATTTCCCCCTTTTTCTATTTTCCTGTATTCTGATTTTGCTTTTCTTAATATCATATAATTTTCTTTTCCAAAACTTTGCATAACACTGAGTTTTCTAATAATCTTATTAAATCTTGGGAACAGCACAAATGTGCGTTCATTTTTCCTTTATGCATTATTCATTGTTGTAATGCTATTATGTCTGAGTAATGGTGCTTAATTTATCGAAATGAAAATCATTGTGTTGTGCAGATAGGTAGTCACTGGTTTTAGACTAGTGATGGCTAACCTTTTTGCCATTGCGTGCCAAAAGCGGGGGGAGCGCGGTGGGGTCACACACATGTGTGCCCACATCCATAATTCTATGCGCCGCGTCCCTGTGCTCCCCCCATTTTTGGCACATGATGGCACAGTGGGCCCGGTAGGCCCGTTTTTTGCTCTCCCCAGGCTCCAGAGCCTTTCTAGGAGTCTGGGGAGGGCAAAAACGGCCTTCCCCTCCCCCCCAGAGACCGGAAACAGTGTGCTTCCTGACTTCTGGTGGGCCCAGAAGGCCTGAAAATCAGCTGGCTGGCACACGCATGGGTGCCGGAGCTGAGCTCGCGTGCCCACTGATATGGCTCCATGTGCCACCTGTGGCACTCGTGCCACAGGTTCGCCATCATGGTTTTAGACCAATACTAAAGCTACAGTACGTTTAGTCATGGTTTATTGAATAACTTTATGACATGACTTCCTAGTGCTGATAGTGAATAACTTAAAAGAAGCTGGATTCCCAAAAAGCTAAACTATAGTTTGCAAATCACAGCGATTGCCAAATCTTGCACCATATAAATCACAGTATGAATTAGAAAAATATATGAAACCACCCAGTGATTCTTAAGATCTAATCGTGTTGCATTTCTCTGATCTCTGTTGCTGATTGGCAGAAATACTTACCCTGGCTTAAATCTGTTGTGCTACTTGGACATTTATTGGGCTGAGGAATGATTCTGTCTGACCATTAGCTATGCAGAAACATCTAAATGCATAGGGGTTCCTCAGGTTACTCTAGTTAATCAGCCTCTGGCAATTTCCAATATGTTGGTCCTCTGACTATAAAATATGTAATTTCACTTAGAGTAGAACTTTCCCATTAGCAGTTGGCCTCTTGACATCTGACCTAAAAGGACTGTGGTGTGCCATAATTCATTTTTCCTTCTGCATATCCCTTCATACATGGAACTCATTGTAGCCCAGATTGACAAACATTATTATAGGGGAATAAATATTTAATCCAGGGAAATAATATTTTAGATGTTATTTTCCACACATCTACTTAAAAGGAGCATTTGCACAAATTGAGACAAATTCAGTTTGGAATTTCTAATTATGGCGTATTTGTTTATAAAGCTAAGGACTAGTATATATTATGCAAAACTTTGATGTTAGATGAACAATTTATGTTTCCATTTTTCCATTATTCATTTTAGCCTAATGTATGAGATTACTATGAAGGAATACAATACAAATAGTCTGAATTTTTTTGAAGTGGGAAAGCCTTACATTTTCTCTTACTCATGACCAGAACAACACAATATTATTGTAACTTGAAGACTGATTTGTAAAATGTAATGGCCCTGTCTTGTAAAATACACTAATTGATACTTTCTAGTTACTAGATTTTCTTTCAGGTTTCCAACACATGGCCCATTTTTCACATCCTTTTATAGTTTCCGGTCAGTTTGATTTGCAATGTAGGTGGTCACATTTCAAGTTCTGCTCAAAATCTTTTAATCCATGCCACGGATGAAAAGCACTTCACAAACAAAACAGTGGCTGGTGAACTGGTGCAACTTGCTACACTTACCTGAACCTTACTTCTTTCAGTGAGGATTATCAAATTGTGGCAGTTTTAAGATTTTTAGTTTAGGTGAATTCAAGGTGTTGTATTCACCTTTAAAGCCCTTCATCACATGAGACCACGGTATTTCAGGAAGTGTCTTGCCCAATTTATGGCTACCTTGGAAACATATAGGTAATTCCAAAGAAAAGGGTGCTAAATTATAATTATTTAAATTTATTATTTTTTAAATGTATTAGCACCCTTCTCCAGTGTACTCTAGGGGTTTACTAAACTAAATATAATTAAAATGAAATGAAAACCAGCAAAAACATTAAGTTAACAGTCAGTCCAGATTAAAATATTCTTCTAACAAAAGCATCAGCTCAGCTCAGGAACCAAAACCAGGTTTTTAAGGCTTTCTGGAGCCCCATATGAGAGGGTGTCACCCTAATTTCTAGAAGAGGGATGTTCCAGAGGGTGGAGGCTGCAACAGAGAAGGTATGCTGCTTCCTAGGATTACCAAGATGGAAGTACTTGATACAGGAGACCTGGAGTCCACCCACTCTGATGGGAATGTACTGGGCAGGCAGAAACAGTTGGAGATAAGCAGTCTGCCAGGTATATAGGCCCTATGCATACAAGGCTTTATAGGTAATAACCAGCACCTTGGATTGCTCTTAGAAGCCAAACACCAGCAAGTGCAGCTTACATAACAGTGACAACACATGGGCACATTGAAGGGCACTGCTTGCACCACTGCATCTTGGTGCTTCTGGGTGATCTTTAAGGGCAACCTCATCTAGAATACACTCCAATAATCCAGGCGTGGGAAATGATTATGGCACGAATGACTTTCTGATGGTTCTCCTAATTGAGGAAAGGGATCAATCGTGCAAAGGCCCTCCTGACCACAGCTGCCACTCATTCTTTGAGCAGTAGCTGTTCATCCAGGACCTCTGAGTTGCACACCAGTACTGAGTGGGGAAATGCAGCTCCATCCAAGACCCAATATCCTTGACGTAGGGGGGTCCAAACAACCACAACTACTCAGCCCTGTTAGGACTGAACTGAAATCTGTTCCACCCCATACAGACCTTAACAGCTTCCAGACACTGGGTCAAGGTATTGAATGCTTCACCTCTGCTATTCGGGGGTTGAGATGTAGAACTGGGTATTATTACCATACATACTAATGATACCACACCCTGAACTGGTGGAAGACCTCACCCAGTTTCATGTAAATGTTGAAAACAAAAAAGGAGAACATTGAGCCATGACATGAGGGTCCTTGAATGTGTGTCTCCCATTTTTCTACCATCCAACAACTGCTGTTGAAGGAGATGAACCACTAGAGCACAGTGCTTCCCAATCCCAACCCCCACAACGAGTTTAAAAAAATACTGTGGTCACAGTATCACACCTTCCAATACCCCCACCCACTCCCAAATTCTCATATTTAGAAGACCCTATTAAATGGCATAAGCTGTAGCAAAGAAGATGGAGCCTAAAAGTTTTGCTTTCCTTGTCTGCTGTGCAGAGGTCCATCCTATAGAGTACAACTTCAGAGTTCAGAAGAAACTTTAAAGAAAAACTATTAGCCAAGGATCGACCAAAGAAGGCAGCTGATAAGGTTTTCTTTAGCTCCAGCTAAAAAAAATATTTGTTTATTATATTTATTTTTGCCCAAGAATTAGATTTATATCCCCTCCCTAAATTAAGCTCTACGCTTTTACTTTTAGCGTAGCTTCCTCTAAGAAAAATAAGATAAATTGAATGTGCAAAGTATAGATTTTTTTTTTTTGCTTCCTAAACAAATGCCCATTGGATAATACTTCTTGTGTCTTTTTCTAGAGCTGATGTGCTGTGAAGAGTTGCATGCCATATTGCACTTGGTGCTTCAGGCTGGGAATATTATGAATGCAGTAAGTGGATTAGCCTCTTTGCAGATGGCGAGTAGGGCAAAGAATTTCAAGCATTGTGGATTGACTTCCCATATCTCTTCTGCCTCCCCCTCCGCTCTTCTGCATAGGGAGGCTGCGCTGGCAATGCAGTTGGCTTCAAGCTATCCTCATTACTCAAGTTGGCAGATACAAAAGCAAACAAGCCTGGGATGAATCTGCTTCATTTTGTTGCTTTGGTATGTAAATTGCCGTTTCTGAGATAACAAACTATAGACAACTAAGCAGAAGGAATAGGTAATGGATAGGATATTATTATGGGACAGATAGGGGCTGCAGAATCGAGGAGCAAATTGTTTTTTCTAATCCTTGCTCAGTTTGTTATATGCTCCTGAGAATCTAAAATTTAGTATTCATTTTAGTGATTTTGTTAATATTTCCCTGCACACTGGTTTAACAGCTAATTTGAAGTATCCAGAGGGAGGACAAAAAAGAGATTAAGCAGGAAATGTTGTACAGACAGTCCTCAACTTACAATAGTTCATTTAATGAAATTACAACGGTGCTGAAAAAAGCGACTTATGACATTTTTCATACTTACAACCATTGCAGCAATCTCATAGTCACGCAATCAGAATTCAGACGCTTGGCAACTAACTCATATTTATGACAGCTGTAGTGTCGGGGGGGGTGTCACGTGATCATCTTTTGCAGCCTTCTGATAAGCAAAGTCAATGGGGAACCAGGTTCACTTTAACAACCGTAACAGCTGCAGTGATTCACTTAACAACTGTTGCAAGAAAGGTCTTAAAATGGGGCAACAGAAATTTTGGGCTCAACTGTGGTCGTAAGTCCAAATACAGGACTACCTGTTTTCGTTTTCAGAAAAGGCATTAGTATGCGGCCTTTGTCTAATGGTCTTCCCTACTGCAAAATGATTGTATTCAGTGGTAGACTATACGCAGTCTTTCTAAACATGTCCACAATTAAGATTGAACCTTATCAGTTTTCTTAAATGAAGTTTTGAAATACACAGTCTCCAGGTTTAAAGCAGGAAACCTCTTAACTGCCGTGGTGAAACATCCACATTGATTGCTGTTGAATGAAATGAAATGTTACTGGGGGTTTTGTCTATTTCAGGAAGCCCAAAAGAAAGATAAAGTTCTTCTAACCTTTTCAGAAAAATTGCACCATGTTCATGAAGCAGCAAGGTAAGTAAGAAAACTGTAAACATTGGGTTATTTTCTTCACAGAGCGTTTAAATTGGTATGCAGAGTTTGGGCATGAAAATTTGAGTTCTAAAAAAATATTTCCTATAGATTGTTTTCATTTTCACAGCAAAAAGAATGATATATGCAGCTTTCCTGTTTAGAGGTTGAATGCAGCGATTTTTAAGGGGGCTTTTTGTGGCGGTTAACTTACTAAAGCTTACTGAGTTATACTTATAAACCAATTGAATGGGCTGATTAAAGTTAGGTTTAGTGTAACAATCATATTATTTAACAGCTTGCCATCACTGTATCCTTCCACTTAAGAATCAGAATCGTAACACTCCTATTACATTGATGCAAATACATTGACTTGTGTTGTGAACGTCATGGTGCAACTTAATGTTGACTGATGATTTGCTTAATTAGATTCTGTCTGTTCACTAATGTGTCCTATTAGCAAATAGTATGTTTTAAGTTGTTCACATTTCAATGGGGAAGTGCTCTTTTCCAAAGTAGACTGAAATTACTGTTTTTCTGCAGGATATCCCTAGAAAATATTGAAACTGAACTTCACTCCCTGTCATCAAAGACAAAATCTTTAAAGGATAGTATTCGCCGGGACACAGAACTCTTTCGGCAGATGGAAGGATTCCTTCAGGTTTGTCAAAATATGTCTGTTCTTTATACATGTATATATTGAGTTGCATAATTTAAATTCAGTTGGTGCGCTTAACAAATAATAAACCCCTTGTTTCTCTTTTTCAGTGATAATCTTGCTAAAATTCTGTAGGCATTTTAAGAGGTTGCTTTTCACAGTCAAAGCGACTTAATTGTTAATTGTTGTCCTGCAAGGGTATGCTTTCTTAATTTGTGTGAAATGGTTGTGTCAAGTGCCTATTATTCAAGCAGTGCTAACTGGTTGATCAATGGTATTTCCTGCCCACCCACTTTCCTCTGCTTGCGGAAAAAATAATGGTTTGAAAAGGCTTCTTTTCTTAACAAATATTACCACTTCAGTATGGAAGCTGATGGTTGTTGTTTTTTTCAGTAGCTTTGAGCTGATGTAGTCTGAAACTCAGTAGAAACATTTAATTGCACCACTGTTTCAATTTGATGAAAGCCAAGTAGTATAATGCTTAAGGCAATTGAACCTATCCGTTTGCCTTTATACTGGTGATCAAAGCATTCTTTCCTACAATCTCAGATTTTATTTGTTAAAAGTTCTTCCATTATAGACTATCTTAAACATCCTGGTTTTAAAAAGTCTGTTTAGTATTTTATTCATTATTTCTATAGAAAGGACAGAATAGTTGAACAACAGGAATTAGCGTCTTATTGATTTTCTAAATTAGTAATTAGAGTAATGCTACCCTAATGTGTCTCAGATAAGATGTTGCTTTTCTAATATTCATTAGTATATTCTAATCAGTCTGATGTCCTACTGGATTTTATAAACTCAAGAATTTTTACAATTGACATCATGCTTCTCAGATTAGTCTTATAAAATGAGGCTTTCTGAGATAAAGAATTAATTTACTTCTAGGAGAATGAAGCACTGATTTTAGTCTATAACTTTTTATGAATAGCATTTTTATGAATGCTTTGTTTTGCTGTTTTATGAGTAATAGCTACTAAAACTATTAACATTTACATTGGATAGGGTTGACTCTTATGTGTCTTTTCTGTCATTCATATAATTTAATTTGTTGCTTACAATGTTCGTATATGTAAGGCAAAACCTACTTAGAGCCTTTGTCTTAATTAAGATCCCATGTTATCTAGTGATATTATAGTTAGGGACATAATTTTATGACCATTTTACTGTAGTTGTTAAGTGAATCCAGCTTTCCCAATTGACTTTGCTTCTTGGCAAAGGGACTCAGAGAAGGTTGCAAAATTATGATCACATGCCCACAAGATGTTGCAATCATCATAAATGTGAATCAGTTGCCAAGCATTCGAATTGTGACTATAGAGTTACCGTTGTAACTGAGAACAGGTCATAACTAACTTTTTCTGAGGTTGTCATTATTTGAATTGTCATTCATGAATGGCCATAAATCGAAGACCACCTGTAGTTAATTGAAACACCCATTGTTGTGTAGGTCCAATAAGAGGCCAAATTCACGTCTTTGATGGTATTTACATTATGTTAGTTTCACATAACACATTAAATATACACATTAAGTAAAGTTTCTGAAAGTATTCTAAATTATATGAGAAAGTAAAATTTTAAAAAGTTGACAATACTTATTATTACAGAGTAGATAAATGGAAAATTATTTAGAGTGAAGTTTGGTTTTATCAAATCAATGGTTTGCAACTTTCCCTGCTTCCCTTTCCAAGAAGCAGTCAATTGGGAAAGCTGGATTCACTTAACAATTGCAAAAAAAAATGGTCACAAAATTAGATCCCCAAGTATAATATCACACTATTGTTGGAAGAAATCTCCTTCTGGTTCTGCTCCAAGTGGGGAAAAAGACACTGGAAACATGGAGACTGCTTGGAAAGATGGTTTAATGGTGGACAGGATCACATGGCTTGAGTTCCTGAACAGAAAAGGGCAGATACAGTAAATCCTCGGGTTTTTATGCTCTCTCTGGTTTTGCATTTCTTGGGGCCCCAAAAGAGTATCCTGATTGGTTGTCAGATTCTCAGGGGGTGGGGGGTCTTAGCTAGCCTTGCTGGCTGATGGTCACATGTGCTTTCCAGGTCACATGTGGTGAGTTTTGGTTGCTAGATGGGGCCCATTGTGTTAGTTTCTGTTGCTATTGTGTTGCAAATGTCCTTTGACAAAGGATTGGGTTTTCTGCCTCTGGTCCATTAACAAAGGGTGGGGGGGGCAGGAAGGTGGGAGCTGCTTTGTCTGTAAAATATGCTTCTCCATTTCTCATCCAGGGAAATATAATATTCTGCCTTTTTAATATTTCCCAAAATATTTCATTCTTCTAGGAAAGGGGTGGGTGCTAACCTCCTACACTATAATATCACTAAATGCATGAGATCTTAAAACAAAAGCTTTAAGTAGGCATTACCTTCTATATCTGAACATTGTAAGCAACAAATGCAATTATATGAAGCACAGAAAAGGAACATAAGTGTCAAACCTATCCAAACTGACAATTTATGGTTTAGCCTTTGACTATTAGATATTATAGTTTACATTGATGACAGCTGCCAACTGTCATTACATACTGCTGTACTTCATTGGTAATAGTTATTATTATTATTATTATTACAAATGATTTTGTATCACCTATTCAGTATTGAGAAATGTTTAAGTTTTCCTAATGTCCTTGTTAATCTTCTGTTGGCATCCTGAGTTTGACGTGTAGCTGATAAGAATTTGATCCCTGAATTGAAGAAACATTTACCTTTGCAAAGCAGCTTCTTTGCCCACACAAAAGTGTGAATCACTAAGTAATTCAGGCAAAGCAAAGGGCATCAAGTCTCTTTATAAAGTAGAGAAAGAAATGAAGCATACTGTATATTATATGTAATATGTCAGAAAGCAAATGATCAAACAATAAAAGAGATTGATTACATGTGAGACTTGAACAATAGAAAATGTTGATTCTAGATAACATTCCAAAGCAAATTTATGGGTTACGTTATTCTTTTCCAGCCGACTTTGTATCTTTCTTAAAATTTGAAAGTGTATTCAAGGACTTTCAGAATACACTATTGTTTAGTACTGAAAAGACGAGTTTTTGCATACAAAAATAAATTGCCTTGACCCAGAAGAAAAATACATGTTTTCCTGATGTTAAAAAGAGGCCTAGACTGCCATATTAAAGGTGCTAATACTACCTTTTAAAATGCTAATACTGAAGCCTAAAATTTGAGGCAACAGACATATAATTTTCATATTAATTTTAATTAGACTAATTCCAGGTTTGGGTCTCCCTTTATTTTAAAAATGCATCTAATATAATCTTTCCTAAAAATGCTGAATGAATAACTTGATTTAAAAATCTACTCATTGTGACTCATAAACAACCTAATAAGAAAGGTGGAGCCAATTTTTCATACTCTTTCTTTAGGTTATCTTCATAACTGCTTTGCTGAGTGAAATAGCTTTTTTTTCCTTTTTGGATAACTGATGACTTTAAGATAATCTACCTTTCTTAGAACAGCATTTATATATCTCCATGCCTTTTAACCTTCAGGCTTTCCCTTTCATTTTGTAAGCAATCCCTAGTGCTGCATAATGGTCTGAGCTCCTGTTACTTGTCCCAGCTTCTGCCAACCTAGCAGTTTGAAAACGCGTGAAAAATGCAAGGGACATTTGGTGGGAAAGTAACAGCTTTCCGTGCACCTTTGGCATTTAGTCATGCCGGCCACATGACCACGGAGACATCTTCAGACAGCGCTGTCTCTTCAGCTTTGAAACGGAGATGAGTACCGCCCCCTAGAGTCGGGAACAACTAGCACATATGTGCGAGGGGAACCTTTACCTTTACTTTACCTTCATCAAATATCTGTTACTGGTTGTCTGTTAAATTGGATCTGCGTTTGAAACCCAGTGTTCCAAAGGGCTCTATTAATCACAAGAACAAATGCTGAAGCTCTTGATACATAGAGGAGGATATTGTCTGCTTATATCCTCAGGGATAATTTCAGATGAGATTTCATGGTTGGATATCTTGTGCATCATTGTCGATGAAATGAAATATTTGCCAGGAAAATAATGAGCATGTACTATATTCCATTTCTTTCATAGAGAAATATTCTGTAACGGAATACTAGTGCTTTCAATCAATAATTAAAATTATTTATATGGCAAGATACAATATATTTATTTCACGCGTTTATTGCTTATTTCGGTGTTTAGGGGCTTTCTCTCTTTATCATTTCACTGAACTGAGGGGAACGGGAAGACAGCTCTTTAGGGATCTGTGTTGTGTGAAGAGAAGTATAATATGTTTGATTAATTTCTGAATGTTGAATACTGTTGAATACGGAAAAGTGATATTATTGCCCATAAAGTGCCCACTTACTCTACTACTGTTTTGTATAAACTTGTATTGCAGGTTTGTGCCATACTTTAAAAAAAAAACAACCTGCAAAACCTGTTTGACTGGCAGGATAAAAAGTTATATCTAGACCAAGGTGACCACAGCAACTGTTGTGCCAATGCTATAGTCTGGTTCTGAAATTAGCAACTGCATGCATAGCACGTAAGAAATAATCATTAATTGATGTATTTTGTTTTTATTTAAAGTTTGCTATTAAAGAATTAAAAGAACTCGACCATTGGAAACGAGAGCTGATGAAAGAAGCACACGCCCTTATAGACTTTTTGTGTGAAGACAAAGAAACTATGAAACTGGAAGAATGCTTTCAGATCTTTCGAGATTTTTGTTTAAGATTCAACAAAGCTGTTAAGGTAATAACAACTCCAAAACTCAGAAATATCTATTGGCCTTAAATGATCATGCTGCTTTATTACTAGGTGATCTCAGGCGATCCTTTGAGTCAAATAATGCTTGACACCCTTTGGGGCTACCAAAGAGCCATGTTCTCTGTTCTCTCATCCGTCTTTGCCTGCCCTGTCCTGATTTGTATTTCTTACCCTTGCCAAATTCCTGAAAGAGCTATTTCTGCAAAACTCAAGATCATAAAGTTCTTGGAGTACATAATACATATGTGTCCATACAAATATATGCGGCTATGGTTATGGTTCCTGACAAAACCCCTCAGATGCATGGGAATAATGTGTATTTTTTAAAGTATTGTTACCCTTTATTCATTCATTTATTAATTTATATTGCCACCCAATCATGAAAACCATACACAGATTAAAAACAACATCTTTTTTTAAAAAACAAAACATATTGCACATGAGGCAATTTCATCCATCCAAAGCAGGGGGAAAAAACCCAGACAATCTTTGGCTGAAATGGTATAAGGTTTCCTCCAAAGTTGCTTTGAAGAATAGCTTGATTCCCTCTTCTTTGTGGCAGCCCCTGAGATATCTAACCACTGCTATCATGTCACTCCTAGTACTTCTTTTCATTAAACTAGACATACCCAATTTCAGCAACCGTTCTTTGTATGTTTTAGCCTCCAGTCCCTAATCATCTTTGTTGCTCTATGGACATGTTGACTTGAGTAAGACCTTGTGGTCCAGGAATGGGCACAACTGGCATACAAGATAAATTTGTGCAAAGGTTTTCACAACTACAGCTATTGCCTGTTCTTCACTCAGGAGCCATATTTTAAGGAAACCCCCAGAATGCACATTGTATCTGTTTAGGGCATATAATCCCATCCAGAAACAAAATTAGAAATTCTTTACATCCAGGTGGTCCTAAAATCATCATTCACTCAGTTTTGCTAGGGTTGAACTTGAGCCTGTTTTCCCCCATCTAGATTCCCATGACCTCCAGTCACTGAGATGTAAGATCAGAAGCATTGCTTGAATGCCCAAGCATTTAAATGTATTACTGGGAATTTATATTTATTGCTGATAATACTAACCACTTGCAGGTATTGGAACATTCTAGAGTTTATAGAAATGTGTTTGGTGGTAGCCCTGCAAAAAGTTTGTCATGTGGCTGGGCATGGTTCCCGCTGAACGCCATTTGTTTATTCTTGACCTCCAGAGCAGTATCACATTCACCTTTGAGCTCCTTCTTCCATAAGACTTGTTTAAATTATAATTTTATTTTATTTACTTTGTTTCATTGTTAATCATGATCTCAATTCTCATGGATACAGGAAAATTGGCTGTGTCTTTCATTTATGTCGATATTCAGCTTTTGGCTTTAGGGTCCTGTCAGCACTGCAGGAATAATATATTTATTCAATTTAGGGGCTGCCCAAGTCCTAAAAGTTCTCTTCTAATTGACTGCACTGATGACCTACCTCAGTTTACCTTCATGTGAACTAGGGAAAGGCTTGTCTGAAATGTTTTCTAAAGGTGTCTTGGCGAATGGGGCTTATACCTATTTACCCCAGCTTTTCATTAAGTAGGCTTTCCTTCTATCCTTCAAGGACCTTCTGTCCTCTAAAGCCATACTTTGTCGATTATATCAGACAGTTCTGTAGCAGTCTGGTACAAAAACAATCAAGATAGCACAAAATATGCCCCTTTTCTGTACCTGATGTTACAGATATACTATGACACATCACTAATTCCATTTTCAATATTTTCCACTCACCTGCCAGACCAGATCCATCTTATATGTTTCTGATCTTTCTCATGCTGATTAGAGTCCTGGCAAAAATCAGCAAGTCAAAATGAATGCTTGCCACACTTTAGTGATTCTGACAATCTTGGTTCACCTCATTGTTTTGTGTCACCTTTTAAGAGTAGCTCCACCTGCTAAACTGCCCTTGCCTATTTTTCACTGTCAAGGTCTTCTACTAGATTTTCTTTCCTCTTCTTTTCAGCTTAGAGCAGAGGCCTTCAAACTTGGCAGCTTTAAGACTTGTGGACTTCAACTCCCAGAATTCTCCAGCCAGCTAAACTATGCTGGCTGGAGAATTCTGGGAGTTGAAGTCCACAAGTCTTAAAGCTGCCAAGTTTGAAGACCTCTGGTTTAGAGTATTTACTTTTGCAATCCCTTTGCAGTGAGATTGAACAAGTTATACTGCCATCTTGTAACATTTCCACCAGGGTTTTCTGGGAATTTTTGTAGACCTCTTTCATAGACAGCAGATCAACCCTTTACAATAGCATGGGCTATTTTGGTTTTTCTTCTCCAAGTAAAACAACAGTTTGGCTTTTCCATTAGTAAAATATATATTTGGTTGCTGTTTGATTGTTTTTTTTAATTTGTAAGGAGGTAGTTGCCATTTTTTAAACTCCCAGATTTAAATGTTTGGGGAAAGGCTTAGCATAATTCTATCCCCCACCTACCCGTCTTCTGACATGGAGCTTCTCTTTCATTCTCAGTGTTAGTTTCAGCACCCTATGATCATATAGCTACCAGTTTATCTTATTTCACATTTGTTATATTGGACAATCAGTCCTTAATCCATTTTTTTTGTTAAATTAGACATAACACTGTCTACCTTTTACAAATCTCTAATCTCTTTTGGAAACATAATTTTATTCACCAGAGGTCTGTCATGCTTTTACTGAATAATATGGAAATGTTCTCATACCTTTTAATGGCCCTTGTCTAAAAACTGTGAACTTTTTCCTCAATATTTTTCCAAATGGTAATCATAATCAGCTATCCAAAATTGCTTCTTAACAGCAATGTCAACATCAGCAGCATCTTCTAGCAGCATCTTCTAGGGTGTTCTCTTTATGTTACATCAGTGATGGGTTGCTACCAGTTGGCACCAGATCGGGCGAACTGGTAGCAGCGGCATCAGGAGGCTCCGCCCACCCACTTCTGCACATGTGCAGAAGCGCCACGAGCGCACACACACACAAGCAAACCGGTAGCAACGGGATTTGAAACCCGCCTCTGTGTTACATGGATATATGGGCTCATCCTCCTTCATCATCCAGTATTACAGGTTGCATCTTTGATCTCAAGGATAACAGTCTCTTGAAAGGAGCCCCTCTCTTCATTTACCTTACGGCAACCAAACTCCCTTTCAAGTAAGACACCTACCTATGTCTGTGTATCACAGACATAATGATGAAGAATTACAGTTCTTTGAATGGTTATATGTGCATTCACACATTTCATCCTCCAACTGACTTGGTTTCAAAAGATCTCTCAGATCTGCTGTTTCAGTCTTAGAATCTGAACGGGTTTAATGGAAGTTATATGTGTGGAATAGAGCATCTATCAGATGTTTTTACAAGATGTAGAAATGTGTTAAATGTGCAAATATGTAATCACATGTGTGGATGCCCAGACGACCACTACCAAACCTATAGATACATGAGAATTATCAATGCTTTCCAATTTTGTTTGTGTGAAGTGTAGACTGGTGGAAGGGCATTGTTTTACTTGCAAGTAATGGTTTTCATTATAGTGTTTTTATGGCACAGAAAACCCAGTTTTTTTAAAAAAGGCAAGAATCACATTGCCGTATCATATTAAAAGCATTTAAATGCTTTATAAAAGAAAACAATATGGAAACAATGCTAAGTATACTGAAGCATACTGAAGCATTATTATCCTACCTTGTACTTAAAATGTGTTCACATTCATAGTAAACTTATTCAAATCTGGACATGAATTTTACTGTTTGCTTTGACTGATTTGCTTATGTTTTCTTAATATATTAAATGACAACTTTAGAATTCTGGACAATATTATGACTGAGTTGAATGTTTAAAGAATGCTTGAGCATAATGGAATAAAATTTGAGGAGCATATAATAACCCACTTGCAGTTAGGCCTACGTACTTACAATGAGACATCCACAAAACATTTATTACACCATTTTGTATTCTGACAGAAAATTATTACAGTGCTACTTTGTTTTTAAAAAAATCAAGGACAAAGATGGGGTACAGGTAAGGAGGATTAATATAAGGGAAAATTTAATGTAAATAAGTAATTAATTCCATGATTATAAATATGTATTTTCTGAACAGGAAAACAAAGAAAGAGAGGCTCAGCAACTTCAGCAACTACAGCGACTTAAAGAGCTGGAGGACAAACGCCGGTCGTGGGTTGCTGCAGATATCAGTGCTTTTGGCAGAAGCAGTAGTGAAAATGATGTTGGTATACTAACAAAGCGAGGACTCGAAGAGTTTTTACCCTTTTTGCAACAAAGACCCCAAAGTCCTTCTTACAGAAATACCAGCACAAGACGCTCTCGACATTCCTTAGGTGTGACTGCAGAAAGAGAACTCTTTACTTTCCTGGATACCTCAAAAGAAGAAGATCCGAACAAGTTTAACAGTCTTCCTCGTGAACATCCTTGTCCAACAAGACCAAATGTAGCATGGTCAGAAAATAAGGCGCATGTGGATGTCAGTTTCACCCATTTGCACTTAGACCAAGGTTCCAAAAACAAGGGCTACAATCACCAGTTTTTCCCATCTCAGGCTCAACATGTAGAAGATACTTCCCATGATAACCTCTATAGCAATCAAGAGAGGTCAAATAATGACAAGTATAGGTTCGATGTGCCTTGTGTGGGATCCAGTGATGCAGTTCCTTGGGACCTATCTATGGAAGAACATGAACATATTCCAAGACTGCATAAGTTCGACTCTCATGAAACCAATGATATAGAGGATTCATCTCCAGTTCATTTTGTGGCTGGAATGCAAGGCTTAGATACTCAGGATGGTCCATTACACTCTCCTGGCATTACAGGAAATCCTTCCAATAGAGAAAAGACTCATACAATTGAAAATTCTGCCAAAATGATGAGTTATGTTAATGAAGCTCTGGAACCTGATAATGATAGCCCCATCTCTTCAGATGGTAGCATTTCAGGGACTAAAACTCAAGGACCAGTTTTCTTTGAATCAGATTTTGAATGTTCATTGACACTTGATCTCTCAGAAGAAAACAGTTCAATGCTAGGTGGCAATAAAATCGATAACAAAAATGGTGCTAACTCCCCTTATATGAATGAACTGCAAACTGGTGATAATGCCATCTTTTCTAATGATAAATCTGACGGCAGCAATAAGTCTAGTTTTCCAAAGGAGAAATCGGTAAGGAGCAAAGACGCATTAGGACCAAAGAGAAATTCCTTGAAAGAAAAAACTTCAGGTACCACAAAATCCAACACTGCCTCTCCAAATCATCCCAGACCTGTGAGAACTCTGAATTCATCAGAAAATGCAAGCATGAGAAAAGTTGTACCCATCTCTAGGTCCACTAAACCAGCATCTCCCAGTTGCCCCAAAAAACCAGAGGTTAAGCCTGCATCTCGAGACACGGCTGTAGCTGAAACACGTCTGTCACGGCGTAACTCTGTCCGGGGTATTGTAGACGCAGCGCCAAAACCTCCGTATCGGCAGAGTATATCGGTAGAAGAGCCCAAATTTCAGCATGGAACTTCAAATTCAAGCGGTGGCCATTTTGAGAAGGAACCGCTTCAGCATAAAGGCTCTTTCAAAAAGCCAAGCTGCAAACCAGTCAGATACGTTCCCAAGTCAAAAACTGATGAAACAAAAATGTGCCGCTCCTTGAACAAATCTCAGAGCCCTGTGGATGCTAACAAAAGCACATCTGTCACAGCTCCCAAGGCACCGGCTCCTGTTCCAAGTTTTGCAAGAAATACAGTGGCCTCTTCGTCAAAATGCGCAAAGGTGGATTTGCCCCTCCCTTCCAGAGCTCCACCTCTCACAAGGTCTTTGTCTCAAAGACTACCTCGAATGAAAGTAACAGCCGCCTTTGATGAGTCTAACCCAAAGGAAAACAGTGGAGGCACACTGAAAAGAGCCAACAGTGCTAAAATTATGAAAAGAAACACTGACAACAGTGACCTTCTTAGTGTTAAAGCAGACCCTATGCCAAGGGAACACATAATTGAAAAATCAGGATCCCTTAAATGCAAAGATGGGAGTCAAATTACAATTGGGAAACTATTCAATCACTTCTAAAACATAAAAGCATTTGTATCATTTGGCAATATGGAATGTGAAAACCAGGTTTCTCAGCACTAACTATTTTTGTCATGAAAGATTCTAAACAGTCATGCTGTATTTTATTATTCGATAGAAACTAAGGTACCTTGTGCGAATCCTGAGGATGCCTGAATTGAATGTATTTCAAAACTACTGTGATGGAATAGCTGTAACTAAGATCCCTTGTCTTGGGGAGATAGTACCTCTTCAGGAATTTAGCATGCTAAAACTGATTTCCTCAACTTAGTGTTCTGCCAGACAAGAACTCATCTCCAAGTTAGCTGGCTTGAGATGAGATGAACTAGAGTTAATTACATGTAAAAAAAAACCATATTGCAAAGTCGGGGAAGATTGTGTTGACAAATTCTTTCATGCAATTAAGGCAGGGAATTCAGAATTAGGAATTATGGCCAGTTGTTGTATTGTCACTGCTTTTCTGAGAATGCAGTCCTGAACTTTTTTTTTTTTTTTGCAAAAAGTATGAAAAATACACATAGATCATTTTAAACACCAGAGTTCAAGAATAATTGTGTCTATTGCAGAGTCCATTGCTGGCAATTGGACACATGGAATTTCTGGCCTACTAAATGATAAAAATTGAACACTGCTGGCTTTGGAAGGGGTGTGACCATAACTTCATCTAAAGAATATACAGCATGTCTTCAGTTGTGTGTGTGTGTGTGTGTCTTTTGGAAGGAGGGAAAACTCTGCTGGGCAGAATTTTTATTCTCCATGACTGTAGCAGAGCTGCCTTGCATGTACAAATAGAATACTAAAAGGAATGATTGGTGTTGAAATTAGTTGGTTAGCTGGAAGCCATGGCTCTCAGAAACCACAAGTAGTAGTTAGAAAAATGTTTATGGTTGATTTGGGTTGTCTCAGTCATGTGCAAACTTGCCAGCTTTAGGTATACATAAGTGCCATATTTATGATACCTATCACAAATGCTGCAGCTTGAAACCTGCAAGGGATATAACCTTTTGCAGAGCACTTTTCCTATCAGTTCTGGTTTCTATTGATTTTTAACTATGCCACTTACTTGAATTGCTGCTCCAGTTAAAAGCCTTCAGTTTCCTGATGCCACTTTCTTTTAAAAAACAACTAGGCTTGAAATGTGCAAATTTTCTTTAAGTATGACAAAAGGCTCTTTTGCCTCAAGTGTGGGTTTTAACATTCCTTTTTAAACTTCACTTATAGGGGCGTGTGTGTTTGTGTGTGTGTGTTAGTATGTTAGTGTTAGAGAAATAGTTCACTGCATGAGAAATAACACCAGATCAGACTAAGATACAGAGAATGAGGAAAAACCTGTTAATGTATATTTTGCATTCTCCTTGGTCTCTTTCCAAATAAATATCGGGCGGTAAGGTTTATAGGGAAAGTGGCTACTCAGCCTCTTCATTTAAGCAGCTGCCATTTTATTCATTGATGAAATATTGTGAAAACGCAAATAATAATATTCATATTTGGGCAAATAATGATAGTTACCAAGCCATGTTTTTAGCATTTTTAGCATTCCCACTCTTTCTTCTATATGTACATCAGTCCTACATAATTTGCCCAGACACCGAACGATTGAAATGAATAATTTTACAATTTCAGCTCATGATATTGTGTTTTTCTGTGACTGAATTGTTGTTGTTTTTTTTAATCCCCAGCTTGTTTGCCAAAATGCCATCAAGTGTATAGTTGAGCCACCATTTCAGTAGAATGGCTGGCCAAACTTCCTTACGGTAAATGCTCTTTGAATGGTATCACTGCTTTTGATTTTAGCAGGTTCTTGAGTTCTCCTTTCTCCATAGATAAAATGCAGTAATCTGTCCTTTTGGCTTTACTTACATCATTTTATACTCATCTGCAAAAGCAGGTGGTGGATTTTTATTACCTTTTGATGGTAGTGATCTTAAAAAGAGAAAATAATTTAAATGTTACATGTTTGGAAACTGTAAGTAAATTTCTATATAAAAGTATATGTAAAAATGAACTGGATGTATTTAATGGACCATTTATACATTTCTGAGTTTATCTTGCTAGTTTAATAAAGTTCCCATTTATGGGATTTGTGCTATATGTTTCCATTCTTCCACTGCAATTTTGCTTAGCATTTTGGTTGGTATTCCAGTTAAGAACCATGGTGGAAAGATTAATCATAAAATGCCTTGAAAAAAATTGATACGTTAAGTGATAAATTGACCATTTTACATTCAGCATTTAAGCTACTCTAGCACTAGCACTTAGACTTACTTACCGCTTCATAGTGCTTTATACAGCCCTCTCTAAATGGTTTACAGACTCAGCATATTGCCCCCAACAATCTGGGTCCTCATTTTACCGACCTTGGAAGGATGGAAGGCTGAGTCAACCTTGAGCCTGGTGAGATTCGATCTGCCAAACTGCTGGCAGCCAGTGATCAGCAGAAGTAGCCGGCAGTACTGCACTCTAACCACTGCGCCACCACGGCTGTGTGAAGCTAGATAAGAGATGTCCAAGGCAAGAGTGCCCAATGCCTGTCTTCTTCTTCTTTTTTCTTTTCTTTTCTTTTCTTTTATTGAAAAGATAAACAATGGATAACAATGCAAATAAAGCACAACCAGAGAGAGATCAATGGTAAATAACATACAGGCTAATAACTATAACTGTACTATGTTAACAGTAATTGCAACAATATAAGCAAAAAAAACCCAACAACCCCAAAAGAACCAATGCCTGTCTTCTGACCCTAAGGAATAGCCATCTTGGACTATCCAGTGTTCCTGCTTCTTGCAAACCACCAGTGCTCTTGTAGAAGAGTCCCTGGCAGGATATAAGAGCAACCATCCATAACTCAGAATTGAATAAAAATTTAAGAGGTGCTTAAGCTTAGAGTGCAAATACTACTCAAGATACCATATTCTTTTAGAAAAATTATAGTCTGGATGCAGTATTTTCCCTTCTAGTTTGAGGCTTAGGTTGCCTTATGAATATGTAAAAATTGACAAGTCTGCATTTGCCTTTGCATTTGTTTGTATTCACTTAGAATATTTTATCTATTGCTACATAAATTCAAGAAGGGGAATTGCACACTTGTTTAGACAGGATTGGAAGCAGCATATGACACAGATTAGGTTGCCCTTTCATAAAGACAAATCATCCGAAATACAAGTTAAAAACATAATTGTCTTATAAAGAGGCACACAGAAAAATGGTATCACAAAGTAACAGTGGATCCGGCACAAAAACACTACAATTGGAAACACCAACAACAGCTGAACAAAGTCAAACTGCCAAAAGCTCTTTAAAAGAAGGTGGTTTGTGTTCCAAATCTGCCTTTCATCCTGGTGTGGTAGCAGGGGTGGGTTCTAAATTTTTTTACTACCGGTTCTGTGGGCATGGCTTATTTTGTGGGCATAGTTTGATGGTCATGTGACAATTCTTTAGGATTTAGCAGAGGTACTGGTCTACCAGGCTTTTAACTGCTTGCAGAGCTGTACCGGTCTACCCATTTGTTCTTGGAGTGTTCCGGTCTACCCATTTGTTTTTGGAGGCACCGGTCTACCCATTTGTTTTTTGAGCGCACTGGTCTACCACCACACCGCCTTTTAACACTGATTAGCTGTAGGGTGGCCCTTTGAAGCCCTGCGGCAAGAGTTTAAACAGTTTTTTTCCTTCTAGCCGATCAGCTGGGACTCAGGAGGCAGCAAATAGATTGGGGGGGGGCAAATAAAAGGTAAGAATAACGCAGGGACAGGCAGCTCCCGAACAAAGAGAACCAGTTTGGTGATGTCATATTGTCACCGCTACTGGCTCGGCCGAACCAGGCCAAACCAGGAGGAACCCACCACTGTGGTACATACAGTTTGCTAAAGCCAAAAAGGTTTTGACGTACAGTGTTGCATGGACCCAGCCAATTGTGGTTTGTTTTATAAATTATTTTAAGAAATCATGGTTTAATACAGTATGTCAGCCCAACAAATTACTTTGTTAATTAAAACTGTTACAGAAATTTAACGTGGTTTTTAAGTTACAAATTTTATAATAATAAATAATTATATAGAATAATTATTAGAATTTATGTAGAAAACTTTAAAATCTATGATAGTTTCAGATATTTTCCTTGTCATTGGTTGTTTTGGTCTGGAGACACGGCAATGTTCTCATTGCTAACCTGCTACATAATAGTGATCACATTTTTAAGAGTTTTGTATTATTTTCTTAAGACATCAAGTCTGCCTTTAACTTTCTAAAGGTTTCAGATGTTGTTAATATATTTTTGGAAATTTCATGTATTCCATCCTGGGAAATCTCCCTCAGAAGATTTCTTGAAATGCTTAACTAACATCTCCCATATGATGACTGAATAGCATAATAGATTACACATTTTTAAAAATGTTGCTCTTTGGGGGGGAAAGGCCCAATTACCAATTTTTACTAATTGCCTAATTATTTTCTTGTTCTCAGAGAACATTTTATAATCCTATATAAATACACATAGATATAAACGTACACGCCAGGGGTGGGTTCTAAATTTTTTTACTACCGGTTCTGTGGGGGTGGCTTATTTTGTGGGGGTGGCTTAATGGTCATGTGACAATTATTTAGGATTAGCAGAGGTACTGGTCTACCAGGCTTTTAACTGCTTGCAGAGCTGTACCGATCTACCCATTTATTTTTGCAGGCACTGATCTACTCATTTGTTTTCTTTTAACACTGATCAGCTGTAGGGCGGCAGTTTTTTTCGCTCTAGCCATCAGCTGGGACTCAGGAGGTAGCAATAGATTGGGGGTGGGACCAAATAAAAGGTAAGAATAATGCAGGGGTGGGGGGGCGCGGGAGGCGGGGGGGCAGAACCGGTTTGGTGACGTCATATCGTCACCACTACTGGCTCAGGAGAACTGGGCCGAACCGGGAGGAACCCACCACTGGTACACGCACACATTCATATTCTTCTTTGAGTATTTCATTTATTCATTAAATTTATATGCTATCCATCTCATAGACGAGCAACTATGGGCAGTTTACAACATCATAAGACAGCATTATAAAACAAAACATTTAAAAGATTAGAAATTAAAATGTTAAAAGTTAACAAAAAACTAGGCAAGAAAGGAAACACTAAAATGTGATCTTCTTAGTATGCAGAAACATAGGCCAAAAATGCAACAAAATTAGTCCCATTGGTCTGATTTCTTAAACTAGCATTCTTAGCTATTTTTTAAACTTTGGCTATATGAGAAAATATAAAAGACAACTGTCACTCACCATGGGAAACAGATTCCAGTCCGGGAAGGGTGGGGGAAGCAAAAATGTTTCTCTGATCTTTTAACTTCCTTTTCTTTCATGCACTTAGCTTATTGATTTTAATTCAAAGATAAGATAGCCATTAGCATAATGACTTCATTTTGGGAGAGGCCTAGCAGATGCAGAATCATCTTTTAGCAAGGGTAGAGTTTTTCAGATGGATAGCAGTTGCGTCAGCTTGTTAGCTAAGATTTACTTCATAGTAAAAAGTGTGGGAAAATTCCTTTTCAATGCTAATGCATTCTTAGAAGAAACACAACTGCATATTCATCCTTGGAGTGTTTCATAGGCTCCCGATATTGGTTGTCTTACCTGTTTTTAAGGTTATTTTCAAGTAATCTGAGCTAAGCGAGACAGGTGATAAAGTACAGGTAGTCCTCTATTTATGAATATAATTGAGCCCAAAATTTCCACTGCTAAGCAACACAGTTATTTTCAACCCATTTATAATCTTTCTTGCCACAGTTACATGAAGCACTACAGTTGTTAAAGTAGTAACACTGTTGTTAGGTGAATCTGGCTTGTCCATTGACTTTGCTTCCCAGAAGGTCAGAGAAAGTGATCACATGACCCGGGATACTGCAACCATCATAAATATCAGCCAGTTGCCAACCGTTTGAATTTTAATCATGTGACCATGGGGCTGCTGCAACGGTCTTGTGAAAAACTATTATTAGTCACTTTTTTCCGTGTTGTAATTACGAATGGTCACTATACAATGATTGTTGAGTTGAGGACTACCATTTGTCAATTTTAAATGTACTTTTGAATCCAAGCTAACTCAAACTCTGCATTTGCAAATATTGAGAGAAAATCAAACCCAAATTCAAAACTTCATGATAATGGCAAGATGAACTAATTACAGTTACCCTGTAAAATAAAAACAGAAGGGAGAATATAATTTTGGCCAGAATAGAATCTATTCTCTTTTGGATATGAAGATGTTTTGGGACAGAAGTTGACACAATCACTTCTAGTCTTCAACTCATTTTCAATAAAGAAAGAGAAAGATGATATAAATGGAAAAGCAACTACACACTGACTTTATGTGTGGGCTGCATTTGCATGACATGCTGACTCTTTCACCACAATACTTTTAATTGGATGGGAGAAAGATTTAATATATTGTGGGAGGACCAAACAAGGGTCATTCAGGAAACTAAATTTAATCTGACCCATTTCCACATAGGATGAAATTACTTGGTTACAGGAGCACTAAAAGGTAAATTCGTCTGAATGTCACCCAACTGCTAAGGACTACATAGAGTTATATATATAGTTTTCTTGGCAGAAGTACAGAGTTGCATGCCATTGCCTCTTTCTGGAATGTTTTTTTCCACACTAGCCTGCAACCCAGGTTTTTGATCAGTTTCCCATTCCAGTATTAAGCAGATTATAACTTGTTTGTTTGTTTTTTCACCTCTACAATCAGCAATTTTAGCTAGGTGCAGCCACAAATCAACACCCTAACCCAATAGGGTTTCAGAGGGAATCTGGGATATACAGTACTTGAAATTGTGGCATAGTTTAGCCAAAGCCTGTTGCTGCTTGGGATGAGCATGCAACTAGGTTCTTGGTTATATGAAATCATCTGTGCAGACTGTCTTTGTTTGTGGATCCCAGAGGTTCCCCTCATTTCCAAAGGAACTTCAAGAGATAAAGTGGCACAAGGGATGCCTAGAAAGCTGCTGGAGAAAGCTAGCAAGAATTTATGAAGGGCTGCCTTGTGATAAGTACGACTCCATCTATTTGTTTTTCTGCTCTTGTTACACTCAGGGATATTCAGTTAGTGGACTTTGTTTTGGATCATTCAATCCCTTCTAGATACTGCAGGCTGGAGAAACCCTTGCAAACCGCTGCGAGAACTTTTTCATGTTGCTTGGATCTTAACGGAGTTGGATTCTTGTTGTATGGGTCCTATCTTGTTTGATTATCTGGAAGCGATTCAAGCCTATTAGTTTTGATAAAGGGTCCTTGGGTTCTGTGTTCTGCCTCTTGTGTCTTAGATCCAGGTCGCACCTGACTGATCCAGGTCACTTGGGAGATGACATGTGGTTGAAAGCAGGTAGTGATGAATAGGTCTCTGATTTGAAAGAAGTGATGATGTACCCTCACCTCAAAGGCCCATCACTGGATCCAACTGACTTTGGCAATTTTCATCCAGTCTCTCTTATTATTTTTTTATTCTTGGAGAAGCTTGTTGAGAAGATAGTAGGCATACAGAAAGCAGATTATCTGGAAATATTTTCTGCTGGGTTTTAGTCTGGGTTACAATACTAAGATAGCATTGATCACATTTACAGATAGCCTCTGATAGCTTGGATGGGGTAGTGTGCCCTCCTTGATTTCTCAATAGCTTTCAATACCATTGATTATGGTTTGCTCCTAGGGTGCTGGAAGTGTTGAACACTATTATGGTGTTTTTTTCCTTACTTGGGGACTGGTTCCTATCACTGGTGAGGAAGTCCTGCCCTAGACTCCTTCATTACAGAATGCCTTGGGGTTTAATTCTTTCCCCACTCCTATTTAACA
Source organism: Pantherophis guttatus (assembly GCF_059756535.1). NCBI lineage: Eukaryota > Metazoa > Chordata > Lepidosauria > Squamata > Colubridae > Pantherophis > Pantherophis guttatus. Next base: position 27,221,634 of record NC_142070.1, on the reverse strand, counting down.
TCTACCCACAGGAAGCTACTAGGTGAGGTCATTCATTAGTGCAGAGTTAAGTACCATCAGTATGCTGATGATTTTGAGCGATACATTTCTGCCCGAGGCTGCCCAAGTCATGCGTTCAGGATTCTTCGTCAGGGCCTGAAGGCTGTAGGGGTCTGGATGGGGAAGAAGGCTCTACATGGGGTTGTAGTCTCTCAGATACTGTTGATACATAATGGGGAGGGGGGCATCCTTCTGGATTGATGACTCATTCCCCAAGATCAAGTGATAGGTGTAACCAGCAAGGCCTTTACACAAATTATCTAGTGAGTCAATTATGCCCATTCTGGAACTTCTGGTCACAGCACTACCTCGCTGGATTACTTCAATGACTCTTCAGGGGTCAACCCTTGAAGAGATTTAGAAGTTGCTGCTTGTCTAGGATGCAGTGGCACAGGCAGGTCAATCACTACATGAGTCTAGGTCTAGGACAATTTGCCACAGCCAACTCGTCACAGGACAACTCACCATGGGACAAGAATTACACTAATATAGAAATAGTGGAATAGAATCACTAAAGAAAGAATTCCAAAGGAGGGACAAAATGAAATGTGAAGAACAAAAGTTAAAATAACTTTTTAGTTATTTTAAATATTTTTTTTAATTTGATTTATATGCCGCCCTTCTCCGGAGACTCAGGGCAGCTTACAATGCATTAAGCAATAGCCTTCATACTTTTGTATATTTATACAAAGTCATCTTATTGCCCCCACAATCTGGGTCCTCATTGATAATTAAATTGAATTGTTGATTTGTCCCATGGCAAATCTGAGCTCTGGTGGCTCAGCAGACTAATTAACATCCACTTACATCTGCTGCCTGCAATTACTGCAAGTTCAAATCTCACCAGGCTCAAGGTTGACTCAGCCTTCCATCCTTTCTAAGGTAGGTAAAATGAGGACCCAGATTATGGGGGCAATAAGCTGACTTTGTATAAATATACAAAAGAATGAAGGCTATTGCTTAGCGCATTGTAAGCCTCCCTGAGTCTCCGGAGAAGGGCGGCATATAAATCAAATAAAATTTAAAAAAATTTAAATTTAAATGGCAAGTTGGCCATGGTGGGTTGGCTGTGGCAAGTTGTCCCTACATGAGCTCCCATTCACTTCTCGGTCAATTTAAGATGCTTATGGTCACCTCTAAAGCACTAAAGGGTCAGGTTATTTGCAGAACCATCTGTTCAGTTGTGTCCAACCATCCCACCAAACCCGTGGTGAAATCCAAATTTTTTTACTACCAGTTCTGTGGGTGTGGCTTGGTGGGCGTGGCAGTGGAAGGATACTGCAAAATCTCCATTCCCACCCCACTCCAGAGGAAGGACATTGCAAAATCCCCACTCCTGGGGAAAGGATATTGCAAAATCTCCATTCCCACCCCACTCTGGGGCCAGCCAGAGGTGGTATTTGCTGGTTCTCCAAACTACTCAAAATTTCCGCTACAGCTTCTCTGAGCTGCTCAAAATTTCTGCTACTGGTTCTCCAGAACCTGCTGGATTTCACCCCTGTACCAAACCCAACAGCAAAGAATATTTATAGACACATTGAAGAAACCACAATTCCCAGCATCTAATTATATTAAGACGCTTGGGGCACGCAAGAAGCTGATGGAGTTCCAGGGAAATTGAATGAGTATTCTTAAAAATGATGAGCATTGTCCTACGTGCTGCCAGAATCGCTGGTAATGCAATTTCACTGGGTTAATGGTTAGCCAGTCAGGTGAAGTGGATTATGGGGAAGAATACAGTGAACTAATCACATCCCAATGGATTTTAATCCACCCATCTAAATAAAATCATTTAGTGAGATTTCTCAGGCCAATTTAACATATTGACCATTTCTCAAAGTAAAAATGTCTTCACAAGTAAATAAAGTGAATTAAGGCATTCAAGACTCATGGAACAAGATATTTCATGACTGGTTTAACTTCCTAAATGTTTCGCCTCCTTCAACCAGGAAATGGTGTTCCCCCACTAGATACTTATAAATGGGCTGGCTGGTATGAGAAGATTCACTGTTATTTCCCTACATATCCACACCCATGCTAACAAAGCTGGCAAATGTTCTCATATTAATTTCCTCTTCCTGTTAAAGAGATAGGAGTAACTGCAAATGTACATTGTGTGAAAAATACGGATGCCTGCTTAATGAAGAACAGAAATAAAATATAAATAGGATTTTTTTAGCAGACATGGGATGGCAGAGCAACTGATAAATTAGTGAAAACATAAAATAGCCGTACAATTTACATGGGATCACCTATGAGCTAAGGATTGAATTAAGTAGCCTAAATATACTATTTCTTTTGTCTTTTCCTCCCTTGTGCTGCTCATTCCTGGTGATGCTACTACTTGATTATGTTATCTCTTGCTTCAAATCCTAATCTATCCTTGAATAACAAATTAGGTCATTCCCTCTACAGGAAATAAAGCTAAATCCATATAAGTGAAATAACTTCATATTGTTCCTTTGGCTTTTTGATGACTATGACTGTGGTTGTCAAGGTTGAGAAACATTGGTTTAAACTGTAGTGTGAGAAGATACTAACCCAGCAACTAACTGGCAGTTATCATCATCCGTCCCACTGTAGTCCTGAATGTGATCTTTTCAAATATAAAATTGCTACATGTTCTATTTAAATATTGTTTTTCCATTCTCAAATTCAGAAATCCTATAGCTATATTTTAGGTTATATTTTTCCCCTCTGATATTTTCATTTCCTTTTCTCCTATTCCAACCCTTCCTTTAATTTTGTCTAGAGTAATTTCCTTCCACTCCCATTCCATATATTGTCTTTTCTCCACCCTATCCTAACAAGCTATGCTATAATTTGTTCTCTCTTTTTTTGTTCGTATTGGAATGTTGTTTCCCCTCCGCTCTCCCGACATAGTTGGTTGCTCTTCATTTTTTTTTAAATTAGTATAGCCAGACCTTCAAATTTCAGGTCTGATAACTAATTTTCCTCTTATAATCTTAGGGGATGAGAGAATATTGAGAAAGTCGTTTTAACAATCCTACAGCAGCTCGTTGTGATGGTTAGAGTTCACTGGTATTGTAGCATTTTGACAGGAAAGAACTACAAACAAATGGCCAACCCACTCATTTTCACAGGTGTGAATTTCTTTTAAAATTAAGATTATTTGTCATGTTATGTCTGCCTAAGGAGAAATTCCACAGATGCCATTTTTTTTAAAGTCATGTAGACGCAGGGATAGGGGAAGTTTTATACATAAGTATTTCCCCCTGACAGAGCGGTTAAATGTAAAAAGACTTTTGAAAATAAAACTCCAAACAGTTCATATATTTCTTCAAATACAGGTTAATTCCCTGAAAAGATACTCAAATATATATTTCCTTAAAACTTCTCGATTTTGTATAGGACCATCTTTTTTATCAAAGGAAACTGTGTGTCCATCAAAGAACATTTCTCTTAGGGAATGTTATGGGTTCCTCCATGTTTCTCTCTCTCTGCCAATCTTTCCCTATTAATGAATAAAAGGGTTCTCCATCTAACCTTGAGCCTACCTAGAACAATGTCAGCATAATATTTGCTATCCTGTTACTAATTTCTATTCAGTTCCATGATATCATTATTGAATTATTCGCAAAAAATTTTTTGCCTTGTTGTAGATAAGTTGATTTCTTTAATGGCTTCCAGATGTCACCAGATAGTCATTAGTTGTCAGTCAGGTCTGTGCAGGGAAAATGCTTTTTCTGCTCCTCTTTTCTTATATCATTAAGACATCTTTCAAATTTAAATAAATGTAAACAAAGGAAATCATATAAAAGGCACCAAATCAGAAATAATACCAAAGTGAAGGAGATGGGTTCTGCCATGATTTACAGCTAGCTAGGTGTTGTAAGGAAGAAATGCAGTAACCTTCTAACAGTTGGGCAGCCAGTGTCTTATGATTTGATATGCTAGAATGGGGGTGAATGACTGAAGCTAATAAATATAGGGAAAATAGTATGTAAGAAGAAATATGTCTCCTATTCTCCAAATGTAGTAAAGAGGTCTGTTCTTGTCTTGACTGATTATGTGCCATCAAGCTGAGGTAATCTCTTAACTTTCTCCCAGAAGACGTCTACTGTTGAAAGCCTCAGTAGACGTTGGTATCAAAAATGGCCTGTGTGGGGAGAGAGATAATAGATCTGAATAGATTTCTTCTCCAAAATGAGATGGGAGACGATAGATCTGAAGGAAACTTGGGAAATAAAGTGCTAATGATTAGAGTAGAAATCTGGAGAAAAACCTGTGAGGAGAAGGCTGGCTGGTGAGATGAGGGGATGCCGCTCAGTCTCCTAATATTTTCAAATACATCTCATGTCAGCTATTGAACATCTCACTTCTCTTGTATGTCATGGATGCTGAAGAGCTTCTCTCTGTCCTGTGTCTTTGGCATTTGCATAGTTGTAGAAAACTTGCAGTGACAACTGTGCAGTCAAGGTTTTACCTTTTTACCTGTGCCATAAATGTGCAATAGCATGAAAAGATACAAGATTCAATAACCTAGTTTTGGCTACCATCTTGATTTTTCTAACTGCTTTGCCGACACTCCTACCTGTCTCTTCCCATTTTCTCTATCTTTTTCTCGCCACCCTGTTCTTACCCCTTTCTCCATTCTTCCCTCCCTGTCTCTCTCTTTCTTTCTCTCTCTCGCTCTCCCTCCCTCCCACTCTCTCTGTCCAGGCAATTTTACATTACAGTTTAAAAGAGCCACCAATGGCAATAAAATGCTCTATATTTTTGTGTATTACTCTAAAATTCTCATGGACATTAAAAGTTTGTTGCTGCCATGTTTTAATGTTATATGGAAATGACCTAAGAAGGCAGAAGAAGAGCTACAGCCTAGGCAACTGTCTGATAACAACATCTAAGTCTGAAGGAGGGCTGGGGATGGAGAAAATATCTCAGAAGGATACTCCCTAGTTTTCAGGTGAGTAAAAGTAAGGCAGGGGACAGTTGCAAGATTCTGTTGCTGTAACCATACAATACAATGTTGGTATTTGTGGTTGGTGCTTCTTGTCTGGGTTACCTTAGAGGCCTGACACATATAACCTGTTGTGCTTCATTAAAAAAATCTGCATTTTCATCTCAGGCTACCTAGACAGGTGTTCTATTATGGAATAATAGCATTACCACATCTGGCTTGCAGTAATCTAGATGAACACTAGATAGTAAAAATGAGAGTTCTGTGTATCACTTTGCTGCTATTGTAATGTTATTGGATAATAGAATAGATTTTTAAGAAATAATTTTTTTGCACAGTTGGGTAGAATTATTGTAGAGGTGGATGGAAGAATCTAAAATATACCAGTAGTAAATAAATTATTACTACCATATTCGAATAAGTGAGATCATATTCTTGGACATAAAGAGATCTAATTTTATGGTATATAAGAAATGTTTTTAAACATCACATTTGTACATTGTGATTGTGAGGCATGACTAGAGGTGGGTTTCAGCAGGTTCTGACCAGTTCTGGAGAACTGGTAGCAGAAATTTTGAGTGGTTCGGAGAACTGGTAGTAAAAATTCTGACTGGCCCCCATCTATTCACTGCCTCCCAAATCCCAGCTGATCGGGAGGAATTGGGGATTTTGCAGTAACCTTTCCCTGGATTGGGGAGGGAATGGAGATTTTACAGTATCCTTCCCCTACCACGCCCAACAAGCCATGCCACACCTACCAAGCCACACCCACAGAACTGATAGTAAAAATATTTGAAACCCATCACTTGGTTATTTTTTAAATTATTGGCAGAAAATGAAGTCCATAAAACAAACATATTTTATTGCCTAGAGCATATTTACCCCTCTCAGTTTATTAACAGTTTAGTCAGTTTATTTAACAATAAAATATGGAAATTAAATGTATAAACTTCTGTATAGTGTCAAAATATCAAAAAATCCTCTAAACAAGATCTTTGCTTAACATTAATATGACAACTATTAACAACAATATTAGTTTTTTATAAGACTCAACTTCATTAATATGATTTCTATGTCTTAATGTATATTCAGCATAAAACCACTAAACAGAATTCTGTCTTTCACATCACAGTCATTGGCATGGCTGCTGGTTACTTATATTATTATTTCTTATGTAATTGCTAGAACCAGTTAGATTTAGTGGTTAGAGCACCACAGTGGAAAGTGGGAGACTGTGAGGTAAAGTCCTGCCTTGGTCAGCTAGATGACTTTGGGCTAGCCACACTTTCAGCCCAATTTACCTCATAGGAAAATAGGAGGAAATGTGGTGAATATTTTTACTGTCATGAATTATTTGTAAAAATAACGAAGGTGGGATACAAATAAATAAAATAATAAAAATAATGTTTACCTACTGCAAGAAGATCGCACAGTCTGACTACAAACAACAGCATGACATAGTAGCAACAATGGTGCATTGGAAGATCTGTAAGAAATACCATCTGTCTGCAAACAAGAATTGATGGGACCACAAAACAGAGAAGTAATTGAAAAATGAAAAAGCTAAAGTACTCTGGGACTTTAGAATTCAGACATACAGGCACCTGTTTGGTCAATAGGAAAGACAAAAGTGTCTAGATAGTGGTCATGATAGTATTTGGAGACAGCAGAAGAGAAGAGAAAGAATGGGAGAAGATGATAAAATACTAAGACCTGCAAATGAAAATAGAACAACTGTAGCAAAATAAAGCAAAAGTAGTACTACTACTAATAAGGCCTTGAGTACAACCCCAAAACAACCTAATTTTGTCAATTGGCATTGACAAAATCACCATCAATCAATTTCAGAAGGCAGTTTTACTTGGAACAGCTATCATTTTGCAATAATATCTTTAACACCATCAAACATCAGCCTGCCTCACCAACCTATCTGAGGTCCTAGGGAAGGACTCAACAGGTGGCTACAAATGCCAAATCCAGTCATAATATCTACTGACAGATCATAATGATATGCAGAATGATTATAAAGACTGTTCAAATCTCATACTTAACAGTTTTATTGTACATTGGGATCCTTGGCATATAACAGCATATATTCTACCCTTAAACTATAGAATTCCTCCTAATCATTTTTGTTGTGGTTAGGAGGCCCTGTTTGCATGACATGATAACTGAAATCAAAGTGCAATTACCATGCTGTGCAAATGTGAACAGTTAGCACTATGGCCGTGAATTAGACCACTTGTGTAAATTCAATTCCCCAAATTTCCTTAAAGCAAAGTATTAAAGGTAAGCTCAGAAACCAGAATATGACAGCATTGATCTCATGAATTTTTTTCCTTTTATAGGAAGATGCCTGAAATGCATATCATGATTGCATGAAAACCAAGCTTGTTAGCTAGAATGATTCAATATGTTTAGATCTAGCATGATCTGAGAGTGAAGCAAGGGCTCTAAATGTAGCGGTTAGGTGTAAGAAATTGGAAGTGAAGCCAGAAGACAAGAACAGACAAACACTATTGAAGCAAACTCACTGCAGTCTTGTAGGTTGATAGCAAAGGGGAAAAACTAAAAGACTGAGGTCTATATATTATTCACCATGTCACCTTGTCCATACAGGTCTGAATAATTTCCAGCAATACATCCAACTCATTCCTATAGTCATCTGATTTCCCAACCTGTAGGGTTATGAGTTTATTACCATGTGAATGTTCCAGCTAATGTAGTACAGTAGTTAAAGTAATAGTAGGCCTTGAAGTCTCAGGTTCAAGTTTATACACGGCAATTGCCTTTGGAAATGCATAGGATGACTTCGGAAGCATGTATGATTGATAACCTAATTTGCGAATCATGGGTTCAAACCACAGGTCGTTTCCAAACTTGGCTTCACAATACTGTAACTGCATTTTAATTTTAATAAAAGAGATTGATGGTAATGGACTTGAAAAAAAGTCTGGATAACAGCACCATAAATTCATTTTATAGTATAGAGAAAAAAGATTTTCTAACGTTGAGTTCAATAGCTTCTGCACAAAATATTTAAAATAGACTTTCTCTAGAATTGTTGGGGGAAAACATGCTTGATAAGACAATTAACACAAATAGGTAGATTAATGAACTGATAAATTCAGGCTATCTGGGCATTTTTGGTTTTAGGTTAGGGCTGGTAACATAACACCCACCTCCTCTTCATCAGCTGCCTGCGGGAAAGAGGCCTAAAGAGAAGAAGGGGGAGGAGGGCAAGGGTCATCACAGAAACTTGCTGAGCTGGTCTCTTATTTGCCCTAGAAGAGGGCCAATGCCACCAACATACTTATGAAGGATGCTAGAAATTGGTAATTTGTTTCTTCTTAAATATGTTTTGCATTTTGTTAACAATGGTTTAAATTGCCTGAAGGTCACTTTGGGAGAACTATTACCTTAAAATCCCTGCTGCACCTTCTCACAGCTGGTAAAACTTGAGCATTCCTACGGCTATCATTGGTTTCTCTTTTCTAGCTAGACAGTTATGTTAACTTGACAGATCCTGCATAGTATGTTCTTTCTTGCGTTGCATCTCTTCCATCAAATTCTCTTCAGTGGATTGGAATCCCTTAGGACGTATATCTTTTCAAACCCCACCCCTTGAAAGCCCTTGTCCGTTTTCCCTGAGCTATTTCCAATGCTCCGGTTATGTAGAGGACCAGGAAAATAGTCTTGGGGCACATACTCAGAAACTATCATGTATACTTAGAGGATAGAAACATATCCTAAATTCTGGACAGAGAATTTGTACTAAGATTCAGAATGATTCTCTCCATCCATGATTCACTGAACTATAAGGGCACAAGAAATACAATCAGAATATTGACTGGCAGAGACCAAAAGGTGAGCTTTTTCTGCAGTGGCCCCTGCTCTATGGAACATCCTCCCTTCGAAGATCAGAATGGCCCCAACCAGTGGTGGAATTCAAAATTTTTTTTACTACCGGTTCTGTGGGTGTGGCTTGATGGGCGTGGCAAGGGAAAGATACTGCAAAATCCCCATTCCTTCCCCACTCCTGGGGGAAGGATATTGCAAAATCTCCATTCCCACCCCGCTCTGGGGCCAGCCAGAGGTGGTATTTGCCGGTTCTCCGAACTACTCAAAATTTCCGCTACCAGTTCTCCAGAACCTGTCAGAACCTGCTGAATAGCACCCCTGGCCCCAACTCTGTCAGACTTTCATAAGGTCTTAAAAACCTAGCTTAAAAAATGAGTTTAGGGAATTGAATATGCCGAAGGCCCCATTTCCTGGCTATATTGCTAATGGGCCAAATATCTTGTTCTTGTGTATCTTGAATTGGGTATTTTTAATGTTTTTAACTGATTTTACTGTTTTTATACTTTTAAAATGTTTTAATTTTTAGTTGTACTATATTTTATGAACTGTAAGTCACTCAAGAGTCATTGATTGAGATATGTGACCATAGAAATTAATTAGTTAAATAAATAAAATCAGATTAGCAAGATTCTGTTCATATTACCTATCTTAATAAAGTATAATTCTAGTCTTCCTGTGGGCGGAAGGCTTCCTAATCTGGAAGGTTCATTGACAATTTAAGAGTTTATGTCATATGTAAGAAATGGATAAGATTCCTCCACAAATGTCTTGGCAAGTCTACCCTCCAGATGTGACGATCCACAATTTCAGAGCTTTGCAGCCAACACAGCCAAGGCTCAAATTCAAAGGATGATGTAGGCTGAGAATTTGGGGACTGTAAGGAGGTCATTAAGTTGAAGAAGATCAGTTTACAAGTGAAATAGCCTGTATCTGCAGCATCTTATTTGAAGTATTAGGAAAGAAAATATTTGGATTTCTTCTTAGAGATAATCTTTTATATTGATATGACTTGTTATTAAAACCAGTTTTGAATTTAGCTAATCTAAGACATTATGGCAAAAAGTAGACAAAGGTCTATAGATGGTTATGTGAAATGGGCATGTAAACGGGCTTTAAATCTGTTGAAAATAGAAACGTCAAATATCTGTGACACTACTAAATGCAGCAGAACCTGGAATAGTCAAATGCAACAGCTGTCAGAATGGAATCTTAACCTGAGGCTCTTCATGTAAGGAGCAAGCCCCTTGTTGTCTTTTTCCTTTCTCTGCGAGGATCAACATGAAGAGTACCTGTTATATTGCCTCATCTTTCTGAACAATGTAACTGCAGTTTTGTAAATTCTCCAAGATTTATAGGCTTCTATAATTAGCAGACACTGTCCAAAAGATGAACTAATTATTTATTTTTTTAATAAACCCGATGGATTATTTTATTGTCTTTCCTGTTATGGGTGCAAAGGTATAGCTTTGAACTATCTTGATTAGCCCTAGGTGAAGGACTTGAAAATTATCTTGTCAGTTTTAACTCTAGCTTCTCAGTACTAATCCCCCACACTGATATTCATATTGTAATAAATTCTAAACTATCTTAGAAAACAGCCATTATTAAAAGTCGCATGTACTAATCATCATACATTAAAATGAAATTTTATTGCATTCAGCTCTCAAAAGATAACCATTATGTACATACCCACATACCCACTTCACGGTCTGTTTCTGTTGCTCCCCTCTGGGAGGAGGTTTTGAAGTATTTATAGCAGGACTACCAAATTCTGTAACAGCTTTGTTCCTTATGCCATCCATCTTGTAAACTCACAGGATTCTTTTTTCCCCACCATCTATATGTATAAATTTAAATTAGACTGTGATGTTTCTCTGTGTCATATATAGAATAGAATAGAGTAGAGTAGAGTAGAGTAGAGTAGAGTAGAGTAGAGTAGAGTAGAGTAGAGTAGAATAGAATAGAATAAAATAGAATAGAAAGAATAGAGTAGAGTAGAGTAGAGTAGAGTAGAGTAGAGTAGAATAGAATAGAATAGAATAGAATAGAATAGAATAGAATAGAATAGAATAGAATAGAATAGAATAGAATAGAATAGAATAGAATAGAATAGATCCCCTCATCCAAATCATTGATAAAGGTATTGAAGAGTACTGGGCCTAAAACAGAGCTTGGGTTACCTCACTGCATCACTCCATGTAGATGCACTTCCATTGAGGTTGAGTGTAGTTGGTCAGCCAGTTATGAATCCATCTGGTGGTGATGTTGTCCAACCCACATTTTTCTATCTTATCAAGTAGTAGATTGTGGTCTACTTTGTCAAATGCCTTGCTGAAATCCAAGTAAATTATATCCACAACATTCCTCTGGTCCACTAATTTTGTCACCTTGTCAAAGAAAGCAATAAGATTTGCTGGCATGATCTGTTTTTGAAAAACCCATGTTGGCTTTTTATGTCAACATATGTGTGTGTGGGGGGGGGGTATATGCACAACGGTTATCTTTTGAGAGCTGAATACAACGAAATTTCATTTTAATGTATGCTGATTAGTGTTCATTTAAAGTGACAATAAAGTTCTGTTCTGTTCAGTTCTCAACCTCAACAACTTTAAGATGCATAGGTTTCAGCTCCCAGAATTCCCCATCCAGTATGCTGGGATGAGAGGATATTATGTGGCTTCTGACTCAACCTGTTTACTCCTCTTTCTGCAACTGCTCTGGCATGTAAGCAGTACTGGGAGCTCAGGAATGGAATAGCAAAGACGACAAGGAATGATCAGGACACCACACTAATTGCTATTTTGGAATGCCTTGGCTTTGGTAAACATTCTGTACTAGCCCATTTCACTGCCAACACAATTTTATATCCATGTGTTTATTCAAGTGTGTGGTGAGTAATAAGGGTGGCTTTTTTCACTAGAACCACACCATGCATATTCAGAGTGACTCACTGCTGCTTGAGAAGACTTGTACTATTTCCTGGGCTACAAGAAAGATGATATAATTACCACTCAGCGATGGAACATGTGCCTGATCACATGTATGGCTGGCTGAGCATCTAGGTAAGCGGTATTCCAAAAGGCAGGTTTTGCATGTAATCTAGATGGAATGCATTCTTCATTTTGCCAATCACCAAGCTAGCCCCATTGTGAGAGAAATTGGATTTGGTTAAGAAATGAAAGGAGTGTGAAATTGGGTAAGGGCAGACAGGTGTGTATCTTCTACATCGCTATGAAGTATTGAGTGGAACATCCTGAAGATTCAAAACATGTAAATCCTGGCTGGGTCCCTGTACCAAATTCAGTGTATCAAGTTCAATAATATGTGATTGTGGCTTCATGAACCAACCTGCAAAGAACTTTTTAAAAGAATTCCAACTTTATTTTGTTTGTAAGAAAATTAGTTTCCATGTTTTGAAATTACAACTGTAAGTATATACCTAAGTGAAATCTGACTTTAGAAATAAAGGAAGTTTTTTGGGGGAAAAACATCAGGCTGGGGATAAGGAGCTAAATATGTGAATATGGTCTTGCTCATATTAATTAATATATCATATTATTATATCATATTATTATTATATTAATGTATCATATTATTGCAGCTGCACGGGTTGTTATGGGAGTCCCTCGTTACTCCCATATAACACCCCTCCTGCGTGAGCTGCACTGGTTACCAGTGGTTCTCCAGGTCCGCTTCAAGGTGCTAGTCCTCACCTATAAGGCCCTTCATGACTTAGGTCCGGGATATTTGCATGACCTTCTCCTGCCTGCCTCTCACCGTCCTGTTCGCTCACATAGGGCCGCTCTCCTCAGGGTTCCGACGGCGAGCCAATGTCACCTTGCTGTGCCCAGGGATAGGGCGTTCTCTGTGGGTGCTCCCACCCTCTGGAATGAATTGCCTACTGAGCTCCGGACGGCTCCTGATCTCTGCTCCTTCCATCGGGACTTGAAGACTTGGCTTTTCAAACAAATAGGCTGAGACTGATTCCGGGCTTTATTATTTAGTACTAATTAATTATTTGGATTAAAGTATGATTTTATTGTACTTGTTTCTTAACTTGTGTTCGCCGCCCTGAGTCCTTTGGAAGAATGGCAGCATATAAATACATGTAATAAATAAATAAATAAATAAATATTAGGGTTTTTCAGTACTGAATGTGAGATCCTAGCTGTGATATAGCTAATCCACATAACGCTTTCAGCAAACTTCCCATATTTTAATCAGCCAATAAGCCCATGAATGATCAATAAGTCTTGACACTTAAAATCCTGCTAGGAAGACCTAACAGGATGGTGCTTCTGGATATGCAAATTAGCTTGGACTATTGACAACTGACAGATACAGGGTATCCCAGGTGATTGTGTAGTGCTGATTCCTCCAAGTTTTCCAAACTATCCTTAGTTACTGATAAATATCTATTATCCTAACTGCAGAATCTAGCCCTGGAATACCTCCTAAAACTATGTTTTCATATTCTCTCACTGTAATAGTTGCACAGGAAGCGGGTCCTTTCTCCACAGCTGTTAGCAAGATGATAATCCCACATTGTTCATGAACTAGATCAGCGCTTCTCAACCTTGGCAACTTTAAGACATGGGGACTTCACTTCCCATGCTGACTAGGGAATTCTGAGAGCTGAAGTCTGCACATCTTGAATTGCCTGTTTGAGAGATTCTGAAGTAGATTATAAATACTACTACATTGGAGTGTTTACTTCTGATTTGTTCTCATGCTTTTGATATAAAGTATTAGATCCTTCACTTAGAATAGAATTAGGACCAACTATATCTAGATTTTGACCATCAAATCAAGTTCTTTCTGAAATTCTAATAAAAAGTGAAAATGCTGCAGAAATATCTATGGAGATTCTCAGTCATCCAGGTCATGGTTGTCCCGATGGTCAGAGCTGAAGAAGCTTCTTGATGAGAAGTGAAAAGTCTTCAAAGAAAAACCGGAAAGTCCAGTTGCCTCTTGAAAAAGCACCTTTGCTGCAAAAATACAATTATACCCCAACCATACTATGTAACAAAAGAGAACATTCCAAGTTCCAGATATGTTGACATGATTTATTTCCTATTTGGGCTTCCCAGTGGTCTAAAGTTGATCTTTTGCCAAGAAAAGAGGAAACATCCTATCTGAGTGCAACAAAATATTGAGATGTTTGGGTGGAGCCCAACAAGACAGAAGTGGAGATCAGGAATAGCAAGAATAGAGGCCTCCTATTTTTCTGCCTCTGCTTTAGATTACAATGGTTGTGCTCACTGTAATATGCAATGGACTTTATTCTTATTCTGTTTGTTTCTCTACTTGATCTGAACTTGAGATTTAGGCATAGACTCAATCTCTTTTAAAGGAACTTCCAGGAAGAGGCTTGGTCAGGTCCCCAACTTCCTATGAGATCATAAAGACATTATTACTCATAATGTAGTTAAATTTTGCCTTGTTGCCATGAGGATAAGGCAAAAAGAAAATTACATTTGTTTGATATTCAAAATGTTATTCTTTCCCACCCTTTGTTCTGTTTAACCCCTTTAATAAATATTTTTATGATCAATATAGAATTTTATGGACATATCCAAACTTGTCCACTTAGCTACTGACCTTAGTAAAGATTACCTGCCAAGCAAAGTTGGAATATTTTTAATAAGCATCCAGTAGATTCCAGAACACTAAATGAAAATGTCTATTGTCTTATGACTTATGACTATTTAAACAGCTGTCTTCCTGATTTATCTTTATTAATACAGGTAGTCTTCAATTTACGTTGACAATTGAGCCCCAAAATTCTGCTGCTAAGTGAGACAGTTAAGTGAGTTTTGCCCCGCTTTAGGATCTTTCTTATCATAGTTGTTAAATGAATCACTATACTAAGTGATTCTGGCTTCCCCATTCAGTTTGCTTTTCAGAAGACTTTATCTAGAATTGTTGGGGAAAAAACATGACAATTAACACAAATAGGTAGATTAATGAACTGATAAATTCAGGCTATCTGGGCATTTTTGGTGATAGGTTAGGGCTGGTAACATAACTCCCACCTCCTCTTCATCAGCTGCCTGCGGGAAAGATGCCTAAAGAGAAGAAGGGGGAGGAGGGCAAGGGTCACCACAGAAACTTGCTGAGCTGGTCTCTTATTTGCTCTAGAGGAGGACCAATGCCACCAACGTACTTATGAAGGATGCCAGAAATTGGTAATTTGTTTCTTAAATATGTTTTGCATTTTATTAACAATGGTTTTTTTTTTTAATTTGATTTATATGCCGCCCTTCTCCGGAGACTCAGGGCGGCTTACAATGCGTTAAGCAATTAATGCGTTAAGCAATTTAAGGTTTAAATTGCCTGAAGGTCACTTTGGGAGAACTATCACCTTAAAATCCCTGCTGCACCTTCTCACAGCTGGTAAAATTTGAGCATTCCTACTGCTATCATTGGTTTCTCTTTTCTAGCTAGACAGTTATGTTAACTTGACAGATCCTGCATAGTATGTTCTTTCTTGCGTTGCATCTCTTCCATCAAATTCTCTTCAATGGACTGGAATCCCTTAGGACCATGATGGCGAACCTATGGCACGCATGTCACACGTGGCACGCATAGCTATATCAGTGGGCATGCTATTTCATCTCCGGCTCAGCTCCGGTGGGACCAGAAGTTGGCAAATGGGCTGTTTTCAGCCTCTGGAAGACCTCCGGGGTGGGGAAGGCTGTTTTCACCCTCCCCAGACTCCTAGAAAGGCTCTGGAGGCTGGGGAGAGCAAAAAACAGGCCTACCGTGCGATCGCATGCCAGGAGCTGGGGGGTCGCGTGCACATGCACGGGGGCGGGGAGCATAGAATTATAGGTGTGGGCACACGCGTACGCGTGTGACCCCACCCCCGCTCCTGGCACTTGATGGCAAAAAGGTTAGCCATCACTGCCTTAGGACGTATATCTTTTCAACCTTCACCCCTTGAAAGTCCTTGTCCGTTTTCTGTGAGGTATTTCCAATGCTCTGGTTATATAGAGGACCAGGGACATATTGTTACTATTTCCACCACACTTTAGTATAAGGACTACGGAAGCCTTTTCTAATTAGTGCTTAATTTGGTTTATACATGAGTGAAAAGTAAAAAATCAAGTTTAAACACAGATGCAAGTTTGCATATTTGAATGTGGACTTTATCTACATTTGAGTTTAAATTATTTATTGTACAGATTTGAGTAAATAGATATTGATCTGCCCTGACATGTACATCATAGTAAATTCATTTCCAATGACAGAATTGATTATTCTGATTATTTAATAAATCAGTTCTTGTGTTTTCTATTCATTTTTATGGCTCCTGGAAGAAAGATAGAATAAATAAAATGAAATCACATGTTCTTAGTTCAACTGTTTATTGAGTGACTTCAGCTTGTGTTTTGTTAGCTTCAGCCTGCAGAGGGCATGTCTTAAAGTCTTATTATGCAGCATATTTAAATAATATATATGCACTATTTTAATTTGTTAAAGAAAAGCGTGAAAGCTGATTGTATAGAACATGGTTATCAAACTCGCCACGTGTTGCCGTCACGTGATATTTTGTGACTTTTTCCCCTTTGTGGAGCTGGGGTGGGCGTGGCCTGCGTGTGACGCATCTGGCCCATGGGCCACTAGTTTAACACCCCTGATAGAGAACCTCTGTCTGTTGAATCTTTGACAATCTCTTTCCACATTAAAAAACTACTTTCCTAAAATTGTGAATGAGTTATGAAATCTGATGTTCCCGTCCATAATTCTTAATTTTATGTGAAAGGAGAAATTGCTCAACATCTGTCTCTGGAACAGTAATCTTGAAAGAATTATGAGGGCTGTCAAAATAGAGAAATATGTGAAAAAAAATTATGATTTTCATTTTCCTGAGATAAAACAGAATTTCAGTTATAGAAAGACAAGGTAGAGAGCCTTTCAGGAATTCTGTTTCATTTTCTGTTTGAATTATCTATTTTACTACTTCCCGCAGTCTTTATAAGCCCGCTTCTAGCTCTGTTTCTGTAGGCAATTAGAAATTCTTCCATAGAGACAGTCTCTGTGTTATTTCTTATTGACCATTCAAGAGATAGTATTGGCATAAAAACTTGAGTCATTATGTACCCACCAGTAGTGGGTTTCACTTACCTTCGCTACGGGTTCGGAACTGTGAGCGTGCGCTTGCGGTGCTTCTGTGCATGCGCAGAGCATCCGTGATGATATGCAGCTGGGTGGACAGAGCTTCCTGCTGCCGCCACTACCAGTTAACCCAAACAGGGGGAACCAGTAGAAACTTACCACTGGCACCCACTCACATCTTGGGTCAACCTAGCTCCGTGATGGCGAACCTATGGCACGGGTGCCACAGGTGGCACATGGAGCCATATCTGTGGGCACACAAGCATTGCCCTACCTCAGCCCAGCACGCATGTGCGCACTGGCCAACTGATTTTCGGGCGTTCCAGGCCCACCGGAAGTCAGGAAACGGGCTGTTTCCGGGCCTCTGGAGGGCCTCTGGAGGAGTGGGGAAGGCTGTTTTCACCCTCCCCAGGCTCCTAGAAAGGCTCTGGAGCCTGGGAAGGGCAAAAAAATGGGCCTACCAGGCCCACCGTGCCATCACATGCCAAAAGCGGGGGAGAGCGGAAGGGGCACGCATGCATGCGTGGGGGGATGGGGCGCATTGAATTATGGGTGGGGACATGCACACATGCAATCCTCCCCATTACCCCCACTTATGGCACACGACGGCAAAAAGGTTAGCCATCACTGACCTAGTTGATAGGATTAGTTTACTAGTCAATGTGCTTTTCAGAATACCAGGCTGAACCAACAATGGTTTATTATGGATAGGCATGTGTTATACAAATATAGTTATGACCTTGTTCCTCTCCTCTAATATTCTTTAACTTTATTGGAATTCCACATGTCTTCAGCAAAGGACAAAGGATCATTTTTGGATTCTGGCACTGTTCTAGATCACTTTTTAGCTGTACCATTTGATGGGACTGTTTTCTTCATCAATTCATAGGTCAATTAAATTCCAAGGTGTGTTAACCTAAAATGTGGTTGGCTGGTTTATAAATCAGTTATAAAAATCCAAGCTTTGTATAGGTAGTCCTCAACTTACAATAGTTCATTTTGTGACCATTCAAAGTTACAACGGCATTGAAAAAAGTGACTTCTGACCGTTTTTCACTATTACAAACTTTGCAGCATACCCATGATCATGTGATCAAAATTCAGATGCTTGGCAAGCAGTTCATACTTATGACTATTCAGTGTCCTGGGGTCATAAGATCAACTTTTGCAACCTTCTGACAAGCAAAGTCTGCAGTGAAGAATCACTGCAGTGATTTCCTGTGGCAAGAAATGTCGTAAAATGAAGGAGAATCCACTTAACAAATGTTTCACTTAACAACAGAAATTTTGGGCTCAATTGTGGTTGTAAATTGAGGATTACCTGTAGTTAGTTTTTGGCTCAGCATGGAAACCCAGAAAATTGAATTATTCCATGGAGATAATTATGGCTACCCAGTCAATTAGATGCTAAAGCAGCTTTTGCTAGATTCTTGTCCAGTGATGAAATGTAAAATTGTTACTACCGGTTCTGTGGGTGTGGCTTGGTGGTGGGGTAATGTGATTGGGTGGGCGTGGCCAACTTTTTTTTTTTTTTACTTTTAAAAGCATTTTTTTCTACAACCTCTTCGGCCAAAGAGGTTGTAAAGAAAAGGCTTTTAAAAGGCTCTGACGATCCCAGCTGAGTTGCCTGATCATCAGAGGCTTTTTTTCTTTTAAAAACATTTTTTATACCTATTCGGCCGAAGAGGTTGTAGAAAAAATGCTTTTAAAATTAAAAAAAAATTGGCCATGCCCACCCAGTCACATTACCCCCCACCAAGCTCCGCCCACAGAACTGGTAGTAACGAATTTTACCACTGGACAAGAACCTAGCAAAAGCTGCTTTAGCATCTCTTCAGCCAATGAGGTTGTAGAAAAAATGCTTTTAAAAGGCTCTGACAATCCCAGCTGAGCCACACGATCATCAGAGGCATTTTTTTTAACTTTTCAAAAAAAAAAAAAATCGGCCAAAGAGATTGTAGAAAAAATGCTTTTAAAAGTAAAAAAAAAAAAAAGCCTCTGATGATCATGCAGCTCAGCTGGGCATGGGGGGGGAGGCAGGGATTTTTGCTATTGGTTCTCTGAACCACCCACCACCATCGCTACCGGATCAGGAGATCTGGTCCGAACTGGGAGTATTTCACCCCTGTTCTTGTCCTCTGGATGTAATAGTTGTGAGTCTTCCAATTCCAGTCAGGATAATAAAGTGGTCTGTTGGCTGAGAATTCTCAAGTATAGGTTAGCAAGGCTGTTTTAAGACAGCTACAAGACTTTTGGGGTGTGGTTTGGTGACTTTGAAAAAGTTAGACAGGTTACAGGGTTGCTCTGGGTTAGTACCTTGACTTGTTAGGAAATCCCAGGGCTATAGATTAGATTGGGAGGAGGCAGTGAGGCAATGCTTCTGTATGGCTGCCAAGAAAATGACATGGATGCATCATGTAAATCACCAGAGCATCACTCAATGAAAGCCAATTTGGTCTAGTAGTTAAGGTACCAGCCTAGAAACAAGGTGACAGTGAATTCTAGCTCCACTTTAGATATGACAATTGGCTGGGTGCCTCTGGGCAAGTCACTCTCTCTCAGCCCAACTCCCCACACAGGATTGTTATGATGAGGAAAATAGAAAGAAGAAAGAGTATTATGTATGTTCACAACCTTGAGTTATTTGTAAAAATAATAAAGGTGGGGTATAAATAAATTGAGAGATCCTGACAAGAGCATTGGTAGGCAAGGGGAGCGTGTAATCTTCTGTTTAAAGAAATCTTGCCTGAGAGCATAAGGCAGGGGTAAAATCCTTCCGGTTCGGACCGGATCAGGAGATCCAGTAGCAATTTTGGCAGGTGGTTCGGAGTATCCATCACCAGTAGCGATGGTGGCGCGAGGTTCCACCCACCCACCCAGGTGTCATTACTTCCTGGTTTTAACCAGGAAGTAATGTGTTTGTTACCCTCTGTGCATGCGCAGAAGTTTTACACATGCGCAGAGGGTCTGCACGCGTCTGTGATGTGCGCGCACTTCCAAACCGGTAAGGAAGGTAAGTAGATTTCACCCCTAGCATAAGGTAGGTGGATTTGGATAGAAGAGTAATAAAATAAAGCAACATAGTACTGAGGACCAGACTATTTTCCTAAAGAACATAGATCTGCTATATTTCCCCAAAATTGATTTTCAAAAGCATGATTGCATTTTATCTTCTCTGATTATGCTTAGTGATATTAGAATACAATTCCTGTCCCCTCATTATTTGTGCAAACCAATCTCATGTTCTCAATTAGTTTGTACAGTAACATTGTAGGCACTTTTTATCCATTTTTAACCATGGACTTATCTGACAGCTTTTAGTTTTGTAAGAACAATGAACACATGCTAAGAGTCTAGCTAACTCATACATTTAGTAGATCTTGAGGTTTAGGTTTTTCTGCTTCTAGCAATGCATACATTTCTATTATATATGAAAAGAAGTGTTTGATCAGCTGCAGATTTTAATTTAAATGCTTCCATAGAAAAATATAGAAAATAGAAATGCATACGGTGTGATTGAGTTCTTACATTACACTAAGCAGTGGTTTTCAATTGTAGGTTACTGAATAAACCACAATTCATAAACTATGGTTTACAAATCACAATGCCTGGTTTCACACTACATTTTTCTAAAACCAAACACATTGTTGGTGTGTTAACAAACCTATATACTGTATATCCAATGCAAGTATAATCTGCTGCATGCTTACTCTGAAAATCACTGAGATTTATTCCCATGTAAATGTGTATGAAATTGCAATGCTTTCTACACAATCAAGATTTCTAATAGTCTGTACCTAATTTCTTTTAATAAGTTCTTGAGAAGTACATGTTGCAAGAGTGATCTTTTTTGGCTCTTGCATGAATATATACTCACAGATGATATTGACTTCTGTTTTAAATATGTCTGTATGCACAAACACAAAGAAATGTATCCATGCACATGCTTTTTAGAACATTTTGTCTTATGCTACAATACTGCAACTTTCTTTTCCTTCAAGCCTAAAATTATGGCCTGTATGCAGTGGTGAAATCCAATTTTTTTTTACTACTGGTTCGGTGGGCGTGGCTTTGGTGGGCATGGTGTGGCTTGGTGGGTGTGGCAGGGGAAGGATATTGCAAAATTTCCATTCCCACCCCTCTCCAGGGGAAGGATACTACAAAATCCCCATTCCCTCCCCACTCCTGGGGGAAGGCTATTGCAAAATCTCCATTTCCCCCCACTCTGGGGCCAGCCAGAGGTGGCATTTGCTGGTTCTCTGAACTACTCAAAATTTCCGCTACCGGTTCTCTGAACTGCTCAAAATTTCCGCTACCGGTTCTCCAGAACCTGTCAGAACCTGCTAGATTTCATCCGGCTTGTATGCCAAAGAAACTTGCTGTGGATAGTCTTGCCTGCAGCTCAGAAACAAGAAAGTAAGATTAAAGTGAGACATTTTGTTTGCTCAGGAGCAAACAAAGTCATGGTCTCAAAGAGACCATGACGTAAAATGAATGTCTATGTTTAATCAAGATCTGCTAGCTTCGTGTCAGTTCTTGATATGCTTCCACTTCTTGTACATTACTTAATATGTAACTGCGTACTGTTAACTTTGTTCTTAAGTAATTCCCACTCAGATAGAAGGAGAAAAAAATAAATATTAATTGGAAGAAGGCATGTGTGTGTGTGTGTGTGACAGAAAGCGAGCAAGAGAAAAAACAGTACTATAAGTGGCCACATTTGCACAATAGTAAATCATACACTATGATTAAGACAGGAAAATTACTTTGGTCACATAATGTAATATTCCAAAATATAACATGGCTTAATATGATAGCCTAATTCATACAACATGCTAAATTACAATGTGGTTTGTTGGGTTATAGTTTAACCGCTGTGGTTTGCAAGTTATGATTTTTGATGTAGTGTATTATACGAATAAAACTAGAGTATATTTTTACCTCACTGTGCTGTGTACATAGAATATTATTTCTCTGGAACAAAAGGATGATTTTCCTTTTCTGCCTTGAATGAACTGTGAGGCTTTGACAGTTTCATAAATGTAATGAAAGTGATGATTGTGTATTTTCTTACAACAGTCTGAGGTGATACTTTTCGATGTTTCCTATCGTAGGTTAAATCAGAGGTGAGTTTCAGCAGGTTCTGACCAGTTTGGGAGAACCAGTAGCGGAAATTTTGAGTAGTTCGGAGAACCAGTAGTAAAAATTCTGACAGGCCCTGCCCCCATCTATTCTCTGCCTCCCAAGTCCCAGCTGATCAGGAGGAAATGGGGACTTTGCAGTAACCTTCCCCTGGAGTGTGGTGGGAATGGAGATTTTACAGTATCCTTCCCCTGCCATGCCCACCAAGTCATGCCCACCAAGCCATGCCATGCCCACCAAGCCACACCCACAGAACCGGTAGTAAAAAAATTTGAAACCCACCACTGGGTTATATTAATATCCTTATCAAACCCCAGTTCTTCCTGGAAGAATATTTGTATATTACCATAGATTTCATCATCTCTAAAATAATTTAAGGTGACTCACTATGTAACTATGGGAACCAATACATAATACAACACTTACTGATGAATTAGATAGCAATTCCAATTTCTATTCATTCAAGTGGTAACCATTAGATAGATTAGAATCGCCACACACAAGGAGAGCAGAATCTTGTCCTTACTCCTAGCGCCATTTTTTTCCCCAGAAGAATTTGCATGTACTCCCTGTATGTGGCTAGGTGTGCACATGTGTGCATTGATGTGCCATTTTAATCTATTTGTACTTTGGAGGAGGGTTTTTATTTAGACATTTTAATAAGTAGATTCTAGATCAGGTGGCATCTTTCCTATACATTGCGTTCATGAACTAGATTCGGTTGCATATATTTAAAAAGTAAAGTTTTTATACTGAGTTTGACTTCTGCTAATTCTAACATTACAGAAGGTGTTCCTTCGCCTTCTCCTAGTCTTTTCCAATGTATTATGGAAATTATCAGAGGAAAAACATTGAAACAGATGCGTATAAGCTGCTTTGTTCTTTATCCCTTTTCAAATTGCGTCCTTTGTCAAATAAATGAGGCTAGATCAGTGGGGAAATATAAAATTTGTTACTACCGGTTCTGTGGGCGTGGCTTGGTGGGGTGGGTGGGTAATGTGACTGGGTAGGCATAGTCAACTTTTTTTTTTAACCTTTTAAAAGCATTTTTTTACAACCTATTCAAATGCTTTTAAACGGTAAAAAAAAGGCTCTGACAATCGTGTGGCACACCTGTGATCATCAGAGCTTTTTTTTACCTTTTAAAAGCAGGAAGCAATGACACCTGGGTGGGTGGGCCAAGCCTCGTGCCGCCATCACTACCGGTTCTCCGAACCACCTGCCACAATCGCTACCGGATTGCCCGATCTGGTCCGAACCAGGAGCATTTCATCCCTGGGCTAGATACATAAAACTGCGATAGAATAAAATGAGTTTCATAGGAACAAAAATGACTTTACAAATAGGCCTTGGTTACTACTTATTTACCTATTTACTTACTTACTTATTTACAGGATTTATGTGGCTGCCTATCTCATAAAATAACTTTAGGTGGCTCACAACAATTCATATAAGTATAGTTAAAAACAGGAATACCCTTCCTTCCAATCACCAGTTCAAACATTCTGGCAGTTCGCTATTGGGTATGGAATGATCCGGATCTTAAACCATTTGTGGAAGTTTATCTACTTTCCATCTGCCTGGTAATACTTTATATGTTCTTGGCTAGCTATGTCAGGATAGTAGCTTTGGGAGATCAAATTACTGATATCACATGGAAATCCCTATGCTCCTAGTGAAAGCTAATCACAAAACATACCGGAGTGGAAGAAGGATGGGTGAAAGGGATTTTCATGTAGATATATTCAGAACAAGAATATTAGTGGATGGTTTAGGCCGGGTTCTGATGGATGCAATTGCTTTTGCTTTTGCAAAGGATTGCCTGGTTCTAGGGAATTGTAAATGAATAGAAACATTGAGTTGCAGAAGCTTCTTGATATGCACCAGGACAATGATTTGGAAGTTGTTCCTGCATCATTACTCCTGTTTCAGCAGAGCCTGTGGAGGAACTCATTATTCATGATTTCATCTTGCCTATTTAAAATGTGTAATAGCTCAAAGATTCGGTTGATGGATTCCTTCCAACTCTTTGATGACTCAAAGATAAATTTTCAAGGTTCTCTCCTAACTGGTCCCACTCCCATTTTGTGGTTTAATGTTTACACTTCTGCTGCATGTCTTTACTAGACTGAAAGATCCTTAGGCCAGGATCTTATCATTTTTGTCTTAAGTAGCATGCACACCCATCAAGTTATAGATAATAGTTGCAGCTGCAAAGGTATGGTGCAAAACTGCTTTAGCTCTATATTTCATTCCTTTCCTCAGTGCCTTCTAGATGTATTAAACATCATGGCTGGGAATTATGACAGATGAAGTCAAATACAAGTTGACTGGAAATGCTGTTTTATTAGCTTTCTGAATCTGGCTTGAGTCAAATTCCTTAAATGAGGCTTAACGGAAATCGTAAATTCCCATTTCCAACAATAAATAATCCTATTCTGTATTCTTTATCTGTTACTGCTGCTTTTAAAAAATATGTCTGTGTTTCAAAAGTAAGTGCAAGTACGAAGAACTGAAGTTATATGAATTAAGTAAATAAAATCACACAATACATTTGCTTTCCCATTTACCAAAAAATTAAAAATGCATTAATTAAATTTCAGGAGAAAGTAGTTTGTATATTTGTTATGAAACAAGATGTCATAACATCTCATGAAAATCAAGTTCTACCAGTTTTACACTATGATGCTCATATTACTGTAATTTTAAAGGCCGGTAATATTCTATTCAGTGCACAATTTATTATTCAATATCTTTGTTAAATTTTGAGCTGATTTTAACAGCTAGATAGGTAAGAAGATTTCAGGATATATTATCCAGACTAAATCATCCTGCTCAGTCTGAATTCATGTAATAATCCCAAACTTCAGACAATAAATGACACCTGATTGACCAATGCCGGGCACTAATTATCTGGAATTTGGTTACTTTTTCAGCACTGAAAAAGTAACCAAATAAGACCCAGTAACCAAATAAGTAACCAAATAAGACCCAGAACTGGGTCTTATTAGTTGAAGAATTTAAATTTGATTTTTCTTGTCATGAGAAACTAGAAATCGGAAATCTGGTAGCACTTTTGCTGTTTAACAAATTTCATTATTATTTTGTTTAATTATATTTATCATCAGATGCATGAAAGCTGATACCATTTATTTATTTATTTATTTATTTATTATTTTTATTGTTTTATTTATTTCCTGCCTTTATTATTTTTACAGATATATCAACACACATTCTTCCTCCTATTTTGCCAACAACAACCTTGTGAAGTGAGTTGGACTGAGAAGGAGTAACTGTGCCACAGTCACTCTCAAATAAATTTTATTTCAAATTAATTAATTTAACAAGTATTAGATAAATCTAATAAAATGTCTAATAAAATTTGTCCAAAAATGTGCTACTTGATTACACTTGATTTTTGGCTATCATAAACCAAGATCCATCCATCCATCCATCTATCATCTATCATCTATCTATATCTATCGATCTATCTCTATCTATCTATCTATCTATCTATCTATCTATCTATCATCTATAATCAATCTATCTATCATCTATCTATCATCTATCTATCTATCATCTATCATCTATCTATCTATCATCTATCTATCATCTATCTATCTATCTATCTATCTATCTATCTATCATCTATCATCTATCATCTATCATCTATCATCTATCTATCTATATCTATCATCTATCTATCATCTATCTATCATCTATCTATCTATCTATCTATCTATCTATCTATCTATCATCTCTCTCTCTCTCTCTCTCTCTCTCTATCTATCTATCTATCTATCTATCATCTCTCTCTCTCTCTCTCTCTCTATCTATCTATCTATCTATCATTTATCTATCACCTAATCTGTCACACTTCTTAACTCTCCATCACACTCAGGCTTTCCTTCTACAGATACAGGTAGTCCTGTAAGTCCTATAACTTACAACCACAATTGAGCCCAATATTTATGTTGTTAAGTGAAAAATATGTTACCTGAGTTTTGTCCCATTTTACAACTTTTCTTGCCACATTGGTTAAATTTCCTAAGTGAGACGGTTGTAAAGCATCCAAATGTAAACCATGTGACCTTGGGGATGCTGCAATGGTCATAAGTGTGAAAAATGGTCATAAGTCATTTTTTCAGTGCTGTTGTAACTTCAAATGGTCACTAAATGAACTTTTGTAAGTCGAGAACTACCTGTACTCTGGAGTCATTCTTATTTGAAAACGGTTGGAGACATATTTTTTCTTGAGAATATGGTCATAACAGAATCATCACTCTCAGTCAGTTATTATGTAATGATATCTTCAGAACTCTCAAGAGTCTACAAAAGGAATATAACTTATCTAAAACTAAATCTAACTTATCTGATTGTCTAATGCAGGGGTGTCAAACTCGCAGGCCATGGGCCGGCTGCGTCATGTGCTGGCCACGCCCACCCCCATTTTAGCGAAGGGGTCCTTGAATGAGAAGGTAGTGTGGAGTCCACCTCCTCCACATTGCTAACGGGTGGCAGCTGCTCCTGATCCTTGCCTGGAACCTCCTGGCCAACTTGCTGAAGCTGTGGCTCACCTTCCTGAGCCTCTCGCTCGTCTGATTGACCCACCTGAGGCTGCTCCTGCAGGCTAGCACTCTCCGAGCCCCGATCCTGACTAACACTCTTCTCCATCCTTTCCTCTGCTGACTCAAACTCACCCTCTTCCTCTGAATTCGCATCCGGAGAAAGATCTGGGGCGGATCCATGACAGTGACTGAAGTTACCATGATGCTGAATAAGGGGTACTTGTAGGAAGTTTCTGCAGATTTCTGGGGTTTTTATATTGTTGAATTTTAATGTCATACTCCACCCGGAGTAACTGTGTGCTGGTTGGGCAGTCATATAAATCTATTAAATAAATACAACGAATAATAAATGTTCTCATAATTGCAGCTGTCACAAGCATCCCTGTAGTCATAGAAGTGCACTTTGGGCATTGGTGACCAGTTCACAATTACAATGCATAGTGTCCCACAGTCTTTGAATGACAATTGGAACCTTCATTGCCAGCTTTCAACAAGCAATGGAGAAACTAGTAGGAGGTTGAAAATGGCAGTCACATGACTTTGGGATTCATGTAACCATGGCAATTGTATCTGCCGGACCCTATGCCTTACCATCACTGAGCAATGGAGTTTCTGTTACTAATTACCATTACCACAGTTGTCAGTTTTTAGCTAATGGCCTTCATTCACACTGAGTTCTTCCTTATGTACAGTACATAAGGACAATGAAGACTTCCAATATCACTTCAGTTCTGCATTAATAATACTGAAATTTCTATTGGAAATTTACTTTGGGGACAATAATTTTGTTAAACAGCAGGAAGAGGGATGGCCATATACGTAATTTAAATAAATTTAAATAATATTTAAATAAATATATATATATATATAATGACTCAAACTATACATCAGTGAAAATTAATACTTGAGTAACCTTACTAGTTTATCTATATGTTATTTATTTTTATTTCATCTTAATTACTTTATAGGTAACTCAAGACAGTGAACATACATAATACTTTTTTCCTCCTCCTGTTTTCCCCACAACAACAATCCTGGGAGGTGGGCTGAGGTGAGAGAAATGGACTCGCTCACAGTTACCTAGCCAGCTTTCATGTCTAACACAGAACTAGAACTCACAGTCCCCTGGTTTCTAGACTAGCACCTTAATCACTATGCAAACTGACTCTCTTTAATATCTATCCCCTCCACCTGTAATGCTGTAATGTGTTAAATCAGGGGTGTCAAACTGGTGGCCCGTTGGCTGGATGTGTCACACCACCCGAGCTCCGTGAAGGGAATAAACATCGCGATACGTCACATGATGGCAATGTGACACCGCAAGTTTGACACATGTGTTAAATCAAGGATTAAGCAGAAATTCAGTAACCGAATCCATTTTCCAATATGGAAATAGTATAATAGTATAAAACAACTTAAATATTGTCTAAGAAAAAAAATATGGCATCCTTAGTCCAAATTAGCCACTAAACAGGAATTAATGATTAATATTTGCTGCCAGTAGCTAAAATTAAATTGTAAAATAGGTTTACTTCTTGGCCAAAAAGCTTTAAGCATTTACTGTTGCCCAGATAATGCGCATCTGTGCTGATCACTTGGAAATCATTTTCTTTTATGGGGGTTTTTTCCCTACTCCTCCATATGCATGTATCTTGTGAATAATTGGCTGCTTAGAATAAAGTTGGATGAGTTTGAGGCAGCAAGAAAGACTGTCATTAATTGCTTTGTGGGTTTACTTGTATACAAGTTCCTTCAGGTGCAGATTACAACAGTTTTATTTTTCTTACAAGCACTCTTTGTGCTGTCTCAGCTAGCTTTGCTAATGAATTAGATGGAAGGCCTGTAGAGCACATGCAGTCACCAAAAATTAAAAATATAAAATAAAATATGTTGGGTTGCCAACATATTCTAATAAAGGTTTCTAATTTGCTCAAGGTGAGCAAATCCATGGGAATGGGCAATTTTTAATAAATGATATCTTGGCATTGTATCTTTGCCAGAAGCTGAAGACTTCTTTTTTTCTGCAACAAAGGCAGTCTAAAATAGAAAACACAAATAAGAGTTATATTACTTGCACTTAAAATTTGCCAGTTAAATATATGAGGTTTTTGAGAAACTTCCCAGCGCTACTGGGAGTCAGGCAGCATATAAATTTATTTACAATATATTGTTGTATCCAGAGGTGGGATTCACGTACCTTCCCTACCGGTTTGTAAATGTGAGCACACGTGCTTCTGCACATATACGCATTGCTCGCGCATTACATGGGATGGCAGAGCCTCGTACAGTCGCCACTTCCGGTTAACCCAAACCGGATAGAACCAACTGAATCCCACCACTGGATGTATCATATAAATTATTATTATATACCCAACATGAAATCATAGTTGCCAGTTTTTAGCTAATGGTCTTCCTTCACACTGAGTTCTTCCCAAGAACCTATGGTATTGTACTGTGTTGATGTAGCATATGTGCAGAGCCAAACAGTATGCATTTTATAATCAACAGGTGGAAATTTTGCCAATGTGCATATTTTCTAAGTGTCATCCAGGTTTTTTGATATAATACTCAGTGCAACTATAACTCCCGGGACCACCACTGCCAGTTTATGCCATAATCTTTCAACTTCAATATTGAGATTGACACTGTATTTTCTTGATACTTTGTAATCTTCTCCAATACGTTGTCTTTCTAATAACTAGAATCCATATATAATTTTCTATCATAAGTTTCCATTACTTAGTCTATATGTTTGGTCTAACCCTATTGCCATGTTGACTGGGAATTACAATTTTAGGTCAAAGTTTTCACTTATTTTGCTGATGAAAGACTGAAGATTTCAATGCATAAAAAAGGATTGTGGCAGAAATATATTGCTTTGATAACAAAAATCCCAGATTGTACCACTGGATTATTCCAGTAGAGCAAAGGAAACCCCCTAAAGCAAGGGTGTCAAACTCGCGTCGTCATGGCATCATCATGAGATGTATCGCGACTTTTTCCCCCTTCGCTAAACCAGGCCAGCGTGTGACGCATGCGGCCCACATGCCACGAGTTTGACATCCCTGCTCTAAAGAAAGTAGGTGAGCGTATCAATGTGGTCAATTCTAAATCTAAATCTACAGTAAAACAAAGGCTCTGAATTCTTTATCTGGTTTGCTATTGGAACTGTGCAAAACGTTATTCTGGATTTAGGGTTGTTTCATTTAATTTCTACATAAAATCAACTTTATAAATTGAATTGTCAACATGGAATGTGTATAAATGGATCGGTTGCTTCGGAATTGATCTGATATTTTCATATTTTCATATTTATTTATTTATTTATTTATTTATTTTTATTTTTATACCGCCCTTCTCCCGCAGGACTCAGGACAGTGCACAGCCAAAATAAAACATAGTATACAAAATTTAAAAACAATTTAAAAACAGTTAAATAATTTTGGCCCAAATAATTTAAAACAACCCAATTAAAACCGAATCAATTAAAACTGAGAGGATGGGATCAAGCCAGCCCGGCTAGATGGAATAAGTGTGTTTTCAGGGCCCGACGAAAAGTCCGGAGGTCTGATATTGTGCGTATCTCAGGGGGTAGGTCATTCCAGAGGACTGGTGCCGCCACAGAGAAGGCTTTCCCCCTGGGGGTCGCCAGCCGGCACTGTCTGGCTGACGGCACCCTGAGGAGGCCCTCTCTATGCGAGTGAACCGGCCAGTGGGAGGCTATTGGCGGCAGAAGGCGGTCTCGCAAATACCCCGGCCCTAAGCCATGGAGCGCTTTAAAGGTGGTCACCAACACCTTGAAGCGCACTATGTATATTTCTATACATAGAAATATTTTTACACATTTCATAAATAGATCAGATAAATATGGTAACCCAAATGGAAGTCCACATCAAATTAAAATTTTGAACTGAATTGATCCCACTATTAAGACAGAATCATCAATTGTTGATATTATCTTTTTGGCAAGACAATCTTAAATGGACAAATACCAGAACTCTAGACACAATTACACAGGCATTTGTCTGGCTCCTGAAATATTCTTTATTATGGGCCACGTATAGTAGCTTATAGACATTAAAGGGTAAAAGATGTACACTATCTATAAGTAATATCTGCGTGGCAAGCAACCAGAAGAACAAGTACTGGTAAGTATAAGTTAATTAAAATGCAATTAGGAGGCAATCTTGACAAGCCAGGAGTAATATGTTTTAAAAAGTTGTGACAAAATTGCAGCTACTTTGCCCTACTTATGCTCATATTTAGCAAGGTACAAATAAGTGCAATGCACTCAGTAGGTCATACACACTTTCCAGGTTTATTTTGATGCATTTAAGGTTGTTGTTTTTGTGTTTTCCTTTGCTTTTCTACTTAACCTTGACATTTAGTTAACTGAAGATGTCCAAACGGCCACAAGGAGGTGAAAAACTGATGTCCATATTTTAGTTTCTTATTTATGCACAAGTCTAATGTAAAGATGGCACTTTTGTGAATCACCGTATGAAGCCCCAAAAAGAAAAGTGTTTCTTTGCTCCAATTAGGACACAAAACCTGGATTCACATACTAGAATATGCTCAACTAAACCAGCATGTGCTTTGCTTAAATTAATCTTAAAATATTGAGCAAACCCAGCAAATGTGTTTCATGAGCCTTGGCTTATGGACAAACTGAATCACTTTTGAGAAACCCATTAAACAGTAGCCCATGCCCTGAAACTAGTAGGTCAAAGTTCAGTGCAGTTTAACTTAGAACATCCTACGTCATCCTTCATTTTTGCCTCTATTCATGTCAGTAGAGAGGCAGCTTTCAGTGATAACTCAAGCAAAGAACAATATTCCCAGCAGCTTGCATTGTAAGTAGAGCTAGAGGGTTCTTAACCATTCAGCCACTGTTGTCTTGCTAATTCACAATAGTCCTTTTCTCTCAGGCTTCAAACACCTGCAACTTAATGAAAGCGTACATTGTTACTTCAAGTGCGGGAGACAGCACATGCAGTGTCTACTTCAGCAGCAAAAGATGAGGAGGGGGGTGACTTCCCATTTATTCACCCAACTCCCACAACACTGTAAGGGAGCATTGCCATTTCCGCTCATCTGCAGACCGTAAGTTTTCCACTAGGTCAATAAGCTTAATATGACACAATTTGCTTTTGAAAAACCAAAAACATTGTTCATGTTTTTGTGTGAAAAAAATGACAGAAATTGTTCAGAATTCTCGTATTTCTATCCTGGAAACAAATGATAAGTTCAAAATGCAGTAATAGCCAAACACTATATTTGAGATCTAGTAAGCTATATTCAAGCAAGAAAGTGACATCAATTATTTCATACTTAGATTCAAACAAACTTGTCCTATTCTTAAGTTTTCTGATTGCTTCTTTTTAAGCTTATTCCACAGAAGAAAATTGAAAATGTAATAAATATATCTAAAATAGATTCTGTTGGACTAAAAATTATTTATAAAAATACACAAGGTATGCATGAAGTATTGAATTGGTTTTATGTGTAAAGAATGCTGTATAGATAGATAGATGATAGATAGACAGACAGACAGACAGACAGACAGACAGATAGATAGATAGATAGATAGATAGATAGATAGATAGATGATAGATAGAGATAGATAGATAGATAGATAGATAGATACATACATACATACATACATACATACATGCATGCATGCATGCATGCATAGATAGATAGATTCTGTGTTTCCTTGAAAATAAGATCGTCTTATATTTTCTTGAACCCTGAAATAAGCACTTGGCCTTATTTTCAGGGAGGTCTTATTATTTTGGGGCACTTGGAGCAAGATTGGTCTCCTCTTGCCATCTTACCTGATTTCCAGCTCTGCGTTTAAATATTTTTGGGGAGAGCTTATTTTCGGGGGGAAGCTTATTATAGTGCATGCGCTCAAAAGCCCAATTGGGCTTATTATCAGGGGATGTCTTATTTTCAGGGAAACAGGATAGATAGATGATAGATAGATAGATAGATAGATAGATAGATAGATAGATAGATAGATAGATAGATGATAGATAGATGATAGAATTCTTTATTGGCCAAGTGTGATTAGACACACAAGGAATTTGCCTTTGTTGCATATGCTCTCAGTGTACATAAAGAAAAAAAATAAAATATATTCATCAAGAATCATAAGGCACAACACTTAGTGATAGTCATAGGATACTAATAAGCAATTAAATTATACTAGGAAACAATAAAAACAATATAAGTTGTAAAGTTACAAGCAAAAGTGGGAAGAGATAGGTCCTAGGAAGGATGAGAAGAAGAATAGCAATAGAGTCTTAGTAGTTAATTTGACAGTGTTGTGGGAATTAGTTGTTTAGCAGAGTGATAGCATTCAGGAAAAAATTGCCCTTGTGTCTAGTTGTTTTGGTGTGCAGTGCCCTATAGCGTCTTTTTGAGGGTAGAAGTTGAAACAATTTATGCCCAGGAAGTGAGGGGTCTGTAAATATTTTCACAGCCCTCTTTTTGACTCGTGCAGTATACAGATCCTCAATGGACAGCAGTGATAAATGTGATAAATAAATGATAATATATTTATATAAATTATAAATTAATAAATATATAAATTATAAATTTATTTAGCAGTGATAAATAAATGATACAGGTCCTCAATGGAAGGCAGTATACAAGTGAGCTCAAGAACTCTCTTTATCTCTCCTAATTCTCCTTTGTGGTCTTACTACTACCGTATGACCATTGCATGGATTCCCTCTATGGAAGTAGTCATGAGGACAGAGTAAGACTTTTCTGGGTTAAGAATAGGAGATTTACTTATTTTCACCAAACTTTTCCCAGTAGTTGCTGA
The DNA here is from genome assembly GCF_059756535.1 of Pantherophis guttatus. Classification (NCBI taxonomy): domain Eukaryota; kingdom Metazoa; phylum Chordata; class Lepidosauria; order Squamata; family Colubridae; genus Pantherophis; species Pantherophis guttatus. Next base: position 27,188,144 of record NC_142070.1, on the reverse strand, counting down.
TAGGAATTTGTGGCCAACTCAATTATTGAGTTGATGCTGATCTGGAATCAGGAAGATTTATTTTGTCCTTGTGAACCAATTTACCTCAAGGATTGAATGAAAAAAAAATGGGTAGAGATCTTCACATAAAGTGTCTTGATCTTTCAAAAGAAAGACAGAACAGAAGTCTATTAAACAAATCTGCTTTGACAATGTTGCTCAGCTTAATTATGTCTATCTTTCAGAACTGATGAATAATTTCATTTAGAGCAACCAGTTTGCAAATTTTTTGAGTTCTCTACAACTCTTCATCTAACAAGGTATTATAAAAATCAGGGGACATGGAAAAAACATTATCCAATAATTAGGTTAGATACTTTAACCTAATTAAAATAGGTTAAATAGCATTTCTCTTAGTTCTGAAAACAGAAACCTTATGCTTTCATTAAACTAGAATCCAAGCTGTGGCAGTTTGTGAATTCTGTGGTGGAAAGGTGAAGCTTTGGGCACGCTTACAGAATTTTGACATTTGTGTTCAGTAAAATAAATGCTACCTTTGGCATTATTAGCAGTGCAGACATATGCTTATTTCTTTTAGAAATGCCCCCAAGTTTTAGTAGTGCTTGTTCCTAAGTGAATATGTATAGAATTGCATTCTTATTAGTTTCTCTAATTCTTCCAAGTTAGAATGCTTTGCTTTTCATAAAAATTGTGATACACAACTACATTTTTCATGTGCCTTTTTTTTATGGTTAGCTTCAATGCTTTTCTTCTTAGTAGACATTTCATCCATTATCTAATAAGTAATCTAGAAAAATTCTGAAATAATCCAATGTTGTAACTCTACCTGAATTAACATAATAGATTATAGAGTTCTCCCTTGCAGTGTCTGTCACTAAGTACATTATGAGGGCATATCATAATAACCTATGATTGACTAAGCCAGATTTTACATCTGATACACTGTTTCTGCACGAACCTGAATTTGTTTGCATAAAAGGAGTCATCCAGATACAAAGTTAACCTTGCGTATTTGTGTAGCTCCAGATCTGGTCTTACTGGTAACTTTATCACAATCTTACATTTGCCATTGGTTTATTAATACTTGCCACTTTGATGGAATAATGTAAAACGCTGAAAATACCAGCTGGCTATTATTAGAGAATCAATTATTACATTAAACCTGGATGCCAAAAGTAAGTAAGTAACTCAGTGGTGGCCCCAGTTCAGACCAGTTCGCAAGAACCTGTAGTAAAACTGGCAGGAGGCTCCACCCACTGACCCAGACGTCATCATAGATAATCTGCACATGTGGGCATGATGTAAACCGGTGGTAAAGGTAAGTAGAACTCACCCCACAAGTAACTGCAAACAATAAGGTGTGATACCAATATAGGCTAAATGTATTGTGCATTTATTTATAGTGTTAAATTCATGCGGTGGGCCAATTAATTGTGTTCAGCTATTTGTTAAATAACATAGAAACATAATGAAAATATAATGCACTATTTGAAAGAATAAAAGTTTTAGATGTATTTATGTGAGGGATTAAATTGTTACAGATTACTATTCAGAACTCCCAATTTTTAATATTTATAAAACGATTAACCTCGTTATCTGAGCCTTTTTACAACTGCTCGTTTCTGTCTTGTTAAGGATATTGTTGTGTTACCAACCAGCAGAGTAAGTGCACAGAGAAACGGTACTGAGAGCAATGAATACAATACATACAAACTGGTTAAACAAAGCTTTTACTTTGTAGTGAAAAACAATTGCATAGTCTTTTAGTCAATCCAAGTCTTTAGCCATTCAAATCAGTCCGAAGTTACAGATATCTTCTTACCAGACAAACAGCAATTCAACACTGGTAACAAATCACGATGATAGCATATCTATCCACGATGAGAGCTTCTTCATACATGACAGTAACAGTTCCAATCAACAGTTCCAGTCAAGCAGCAAGTCAAGCAATGATGAGAGCAGGTCTAACAATGACTATAGCTCGGCTTCCTCCTTATATACAGTTTACACTAGTAATTATCCACTTAAGATAAGTGAAGTCAGCAGTGCAATGACTCAACAGTACAATTATGATAATTGCAGTCAGCATTCAGTCAGCAGTCATTAGTCATTACAATGACTCAGCAGTACAATTACTCAGCATTACATCTTAGAGTTACAGAATACATTTAAAGTTATAGCACACATATATTGCCTGGACAACTTGTTAGACTTATACCATATCCTAACACATCTCATTTTTGTGGAATAAGGCAGATGTTCATGTCAGAGAAAGGAATGTAAAAGTTGCAATATTATACATTTAGTAAATTCATTTTGTCTCTTAACATAAATATTGGTTTTAGGCAGCGGTGAAATCCACTTACCTTCGCTACCGGTTCGGGAATGGGAGCGTGCATATGCTATGCATGCATGCGCCTCTTCTGCATGAGGGTCAAAAAGGGACATAATGATGTCCTGGTGGGTGGAGCCTTCCACCGCCAGCGCTACCGATTCATGCGAGCTGGATAGATCCGGCCAGATTTCACCACTGGTTTTAGGTTGTAATAGACAATTCTATATATTGTCTATTTTTCTTTCGACCAATAAATTTTGTCTTTCCATGGTAACTTTTGAACATACATTTAAGTCTTGTATACATTTATTCAAGACTTAAATGTATGTTTGATTATTCAAATACATTTTTTGCACAGAAGTAAAACTTTAACCTAGCAACTCGTAGCAATTTTCCATTGCCAATTTATAAATCCATTTTTGCATACTTTTTCATGATGTTTGCACTTTAATGCACACTGTTCCTTAACAACACACATTTTCTCATGCATTTTAAGTGGAAAACTTCATCATCAAATTCTGACAATTTCGTTGGGCAATTTTGTTTTTGATTCCTTTCTACTTTGGGGAGACTTTAGGAAAGGGCCTGGAAGATACATTTGGAGGAAAATATGAGGTCTGGCTATTTCAGCTTCTGAAACTCTCATTAAAGATGTAAACCATGTTTTAACTATGGCTTATTGAGTGAATGTAATTGGCTGGATCTGTTCAACATCATGAGGAATAAACAACAAATAAAAAATACGATCCAAAGTCGCTGGGTTCATGCACCATGATAAACCCAAATCAAACCATTTCCATTTTTACCTGTATATCTAAAATGAGTTGTATAGGTAGTCTTCGACTAACAACAATTTGTTTAGTGACTGTTACAAAGGCACTGGAAAATGTGACATGACTGTTTTTCATAATTACAACCTTTGCAGCATCCCCATGATCATGTAATCAAAATTCAGTTGCTTGGCAACTGTTTTGTACTTATGATAGTTGCAGTGTCCCAGGCAGAGGTGGTATTCTGCAGGTTCTGACCAGTTCTGGAGAACTGATAGCAGAAATTTTGAGTAGTTCAGAGAACCGTTAAATACCACCTCTGACTGGTCCCACCCCCATCTATCTCTGCCTCCCGAGTCCCAGCTGATCGGGAGGAAATGGGGATTTTGCAGTAACCTTCCCCTGGATTGGGGAGGGAATGGAGATTTTGCAGTATCCTTCCCATGCCACGCCCACCAAGCCACGCCCATAGAACCGGTAGGAAAAAAATTTGAATCCCATCACTGGTCCCGGGGTCATGTGATTAACAAATATCTCACTTAACAACAGAATTTTTGGACTCAATTGTGGTCATAAATCGAGGGCTACCTGTACTGTTTTGAAAAAATATTCTCAGTATAATTTGGGAAGTGGGGGTGCTAACGACACTATCAAGAATCACATCTAATACAGATGCTCTATCCCACTGGCCAGGACTTTATGCACAAGTGAGATATTACTGAATTGGAGTAAAACAACTGTTAGTTTTGCTTTGCATGGGACATTTATGTTATTAGCACTACATTGTATCATTCATAGCTATTTTATCAAACGACATACTTACAGGTAGTCCTTGATTTACAACCACAATTGAGCCTAAAATTTATGTTGCTAAGTGAGAAATTTGTTAAGTGAGTTTTTACAACTTTTATTGTCACATTTGTTAATTGAATCACTGCAGTTGCTTAATTAGTAACATGGTTGTTAAGTAAATCTGGTTTCTCCTTTGACTTTGCTTGTCAGAAGGTTGCAAAAGGGGATCATGTGACCCCCACGACACTGCAACCGTCGTAAATGAATCCGTTGTCAAGCATCCAAATATAAATCACGTGACCATGGGGAAGCTACACTGGTCATAAGCTTGAAAAATTGGTCATGTCACTTTTCCAGTTTCGTTGTGACTTCACTAAATGAACCAGTGGTGAAATCTAAAATTTGTTACTACCGGTTCTGTGGGCGTGGCTTGGTGGCAGGTAATGTGACTGAGTGGGCGTGGCCAACTTTTTTTTTTTTACTTTTAAAAGCATTTTTTCTACAACCTCTTCGGTGAAGAGGTTGTAAAAAATGCTTTCAAAAGGCTCTGATGATCCAAGCTGAGTTGGAGACTTTTTTCCTTCTAAATGCCTCTGCCGATCAGGCAACTCAGCTTGGATCGTCAGGCATCGTCTTGAATCGTCAGCTTGGATGTCAGCTTGGATCGTCAAACTCAGCTTGACGATCAGGCAACTCAGCTTGGATCGTCAGAAGCATTTAAAAGAAAAAAAGCCTCTGATGATCACGCGACTCAGCTGGGCATGGGGAGAGGCAGGGATTTTTGCTACCAGTTCTGCCTCCATCACTACCGGATTGGGCGATCCGGTCCGAACCGGGAGCATTTCACCCCTGAAATGAACTATTGTAAGTCAAGGACTAACTATATTTTCCAAACTTCCCCCAAGTTCAAAAAGGTTTACATTAACTCACTAGTTATAGTGGGTTCTGCCTTTGTTTTGATTTGTGAAATGCTTAAAATGTTGTTTTTGTAGATTATCTAGGTGGAGAATTATTCACAAAGCCAAAGATATTTCTGGATATCACACAACTAGAGGAACAACATTGGGATTGTAGACATCACTCTCAATGACAGCACACTTGGACGACAACTTTTAGGCAAGACTGAGCGAGCCTTTCTCATCAGCTTCTCTTTTATGTGAAAACAAACAACAGTGAGCTGCTTGACAAGTTTCTGTGGGAAATAACAAATGTTTTGTTCACTGCAATTCATGCTTTTTATTTCCATAACACAGTTGTCTGGTCTATCCAGTCATTTTTTTAAAAAAATCTGTGTTGCTGCTAACTTTGCTTGCTCCCTCCCGGTCTTTTACTTCTTTGATTTTGCTCATGTTTTACCTATCCTTTGTCATAGTCTTTTTTCCCTTCACTGATTCTTTTTCTCATTTCCTATTCGCCCTTAGGCCTGACTCACTTGTACAAGCAACTCCCAAGACCTTTGATGATTGTTGCAGAGATGCTCCACAAATGCAAAACCAAGTTCCCTGAATCAGCAACCTACTATCCTGGCGCCAAAGGGAGATAGTCCCAGCAAAGTCCTTAGGAAGATACACATGCAAGCATTTTACACACCTAGCATTTCATGTGTGCACACTGCATACATTTTACAACATACAGTAGCTGCACAAATATTTATTAAAGCAGTTGCTAAACATATGAGCATATAAAAAAGGATCCGTTCAAAATACTCCTTCCCTGTTGATGGTTTTAGGTCTGAAATTGAGTAGGATCATTTTTTCAGATGATGGGCTCACTTCATAGTATTGAATGCCATGTGGAATGTAGTTGCCACAAAACCATATGAAAGGAATTGGTGGGCCAGGGCAAAACAACTAAAATTGATTGCATTTAATTTGCATTGATTTAAAATTTAATTAGGTCTATGCAGTTAATAATTTGCACCTTACAATTCAGCAGAACCCTGTAGAACAGCACTGAAGAAAGGTTTGGGTAACTCCATGCAACCTTAAGAAGGGAGAACTTTTAACACACACATATGCACACTCACACTGTTAATGGGCTATAACTCATATCAAGTTGAAGTTCTGTAACATCTAAAGATCTATCAGTACCCTAATTACTTAGTCTAAGGATTTAGTAAACCAGTTTTTTTTAAAGATACATTGACTAAAGCTCATGATTTGTACGTGCTTCAAATTAAAATGCAATTTGAGAAATACAGAATGCCCCGCTGGGCAAGCCAGCATGGTGAATTGTGAGTTCTAGTTTAGTGTGTTGCATAAACCCAGGCAGTTATAATTTCAATAAACTAATATTAAATAAAGCATCTCCAAACAGTTTTTAAAGACACAATAAAGACATAAATAAAACATTTACTGTTCTTAAAGTCTAGATTACAAGCACATGTGTAAGCAGGATGTTTCTTCAGCTGATTAAGGGTACTGTGTGAAAGACAATGAAGGAAAACGTGCTAGGGCAAGGATCAAGGCAGTAAAAGACTGTTTACTGTGCTGCATCTGGCATAAGGGTTGACTGCTTTATGGATCACCAACCTCCACATCTGCAACGTGTCAGAGAAATGTTGATCTCTTTAATATTAGCAAAGCTTGCTACAATCCAATTCTTCCAGAAACACTTCAGTGCAATAGAATAAAACACGGGATGTTCTTATCCCATAAAGATCCCTTCTAAGCATCTGAAGGGTCCTGCTAAGTTGTTGTTGATAGGGTTCTCCAGTCACTGCTGAAGCAGCTGTAGAAAAGTGAAGGACTGATGACTGGTGGATGGATCATCAAGGTTCCTTGATTTTTATCTACAAAGAAAAAGGTCAGGATTTGGGTGAGGCAGAGGAAATTTACCTGCTCTTTGAACCAGCAGGACATTTAGAAAGTTATCCTTCTGATCAAAAGAAATCTTATTGCTCTTTTCAGTGTTGGTTAAATGCCCTGCTAAGAGAGCTAGTATAACTAAACAAACCCCCTATTGGCTTAGTTCCAATACACTTTCATGGTGGCTAATTCCCATTGTCCCGTTGTCTGTTCAATCCCAACTTTTCCACTTTGGGTTTACTCTTCAACAACTGGAGAGAAATGCCCATTACATGTCCTAGCCTATTTTCACCAGCTGTTTGTTCAACTTAAATATTTAATTACCATCTGAGTGACGAGACTGAAATCTTTCTTTTCTTGAAAGTTAACATAAAATTGTTAGGTGCAACAATGATGAGTTGCTCTATCTAGTCCAGAGCTGGAATACTTGGGCAGTGCAGTGAATAGCACAAGTTCCTGACTGCACGTGATTCCAGCAACATAGCCACTTTTTATCCAGTGATCTGCTACTTGTATTTGCAGTTGAGGGTTAGGGTTAGGGTTAGGGTTATAATCAAGTTATGATTGCTAATTCTCAAGATTAGCAAGGTTTTCACCTAGTTCCAAGCCATAGGATGAGTTTTCACAGCTATAACCAAACTCAATCAACCATTTTAGCTACTATATTATGGCAGAACCAAGCCTAAATGTTTAATTTATGGTTTACTATATCAGGGGTCACCAACCACTAAATTCATAATTTTAAATCCCGTGGACTACTAATATGCATTTTTTAAAAAGATAAATACTATTTAGTGCAATATAAAAAATGCAAATAATTTTTCTGAGGACCACCAAAATCTTCTCATGGACCACCAGTGGTCCACGGATCACCAGCTGGTGACCACTATACTATATCATATAAGCCCTGGGGGATGGGTTATTTGAGAAAACTATGTTTGAGCTCACAGTGTATAAGTGTATTATGTAGCTCACAGGTGTCAAACCCACGGCATCATGTTGCTGTCATGTGATGTTTCACAACATTTTCCCCCTTCGCGGAGCTGGGATGGGCGTGGTCTGCGCATGACGCATCCAGCCTGCGGGCCGCCAGTTTCACACCCCTGATGTAGCTGAACTCCTTAATTCCTTCTTTGCATCTATCTTCACAAAAAAGGAGAAAATAGTCCAACCTACCAAAAGCAGTACTGTAGGAAACAGAACAGAAATGCAGGTCAGAATAGGCATATAGCAATAGCAATAACAATAGCACTTAGACTTCTATATCTCCCCATAATGCTTTACAGCACTCTGGATGCTTTACAATGTCAGCATATTGCCCCCAACAATCTAGGTCCTCATTTTATCAACTTGAGCCCTGTCAGGATTGCACTCCAGATTGGGGGCAGAGTTTGCTTACAATACTGCATTTTTGCAGACAACATCAAACTGTGGGGCAGGGGGAAGATAGGATTAAGATTCAGAAGGATCCTGAGACTTAAGCATTAGGCCCTAGTCAACAAGATGTAGTTCAGTGATGAGAAAAGTAAGCTCTGCCCTTGGCAGAAAAAAAACAAATGCAAATATATAAGATAGGCAACATCTGGATCCACAGTAGTAACTCTGAGAAGGATCTAGGTGTCCTAGTGGACCACCACTTAAATTTGAGTCAGCAGTGTGCTGCAGCTGCCAAAAAAGGCCAAAGCAGTAGTAGGCTGCATCAATAGATGATAGCATAAGATATGAGAGGTAATAGTACCACTGTATACTGCACTTGAGAAGCCATACTTGGAATTCTGAATCCAATTCTGGTCACATGGTACAAAAAAGATGCTGAGACTCTTGAAAGAATGCAGAGAAGATAATAAAGATAATAAATGGACTGGAGACTAAATCGTACAAGGAATGGTTAAGGGAACTAGGCAGCGGTGAAATCCGGCCGGATCTATCCGGCTCATGTGAGCCGGTAGGGCCAGCGGCGGGAGGCTCTGCCCACTCTGCCCCCATGCTCATATCTTTGATCCGGTAGCGAAGGTAAGTGCATTTTACCCCTGGAACTAGGTATGTCTACTCTAACAAACAGAAGGATTACAGGGTTACATCATAGCTGTCGTCTTATACTTGAGGGGCTGCTACAGAGAAGAGATAGTCAATTTATTATCGAAGGCATCAGAGGGTAGGACAAGAAACAATGGGTAGAAATTCATTAAAGAGAAATACAACCCAGAACTAAGTAGAAATTTCCTGACTGTCAGAAAAATTAATCAGTGAAACAGCTTGCCTAACATCTGTTGTTCTTAGCACAATCACTTTTGCCCATGATCCACCCCCAGAATTTACTATCTTACATTCTGCACATTTCATTTTTATATTCTCATTAATTCTCTTAATCTTTCATCATAAACAATCAAATCAATTATACTGATATTTATATTCATTTTAATTGATTAATTAAATAGCCATGAATATGTATAAATAGATGTTTAAATTTGAAACAATTTTTTTCTAAGCACTCTCCTGTATTACTGAATTTCCAAATTGCGCAATTTTTCTGTAGTCTCTAATTTTGTTTCTACCTATTCATTCACGTCACTTAACAAAAAAAACACCACTTTTTTTTTGTTCTGGAGTGTATTCACTCAAAATATTGCCCATTTTTTTCTGAAAATCCTTATCTTGTTCTTCCATTATTACTGGAATTCAAGTATATATTTATCACCTACCTATTGATTCCTGCTTTTATACATCCTCAAAAGGACCGCAGTGGCTCACATACTTAGGATGCTGGGCTGACAATTTGCAAGCCTGCATTTGAAGCTGGAGTGCTGTTGTGTGATGGGGTGAGCTCCCATCATTTGCTTTAGCTTCTGCCCACCAAGTAATTTGAAAGCAAGCAAATGCAAATAGATAAATAGGTATCACTTTGATGGGCTCATTAACAGGAACATTAAAGGAACCCCCAACTGGGCGTCCCCTTGGCAACAGTGATATCATGGGTTAATCCTTTAACCACAGAAGTGCTTCAGTGATTCCGACATGGAAGTATAGTATACATACTCATAACAGTCTAGATAACACCAGTTCATGGTTTCTGACATTTTATCTCTTTCTTTCATAATTATTTTTATGTATTTATCAACTTTACTCCACACTACTTTCATACAGATGTAGCACATGTTTTTCTTTTCCCTTAGTTTCACAGGTACAACATATATTATTTCTTTCATTTTGTTAATTCATTATCTTTACCATTTATTTCACTTATATTGTAAGTCATAATCTTCCATGTGTATGGTCATCAGCAGATGGGATCATAGTTATCCACCATCAACTTGTTAAATCAAGGCTAACATATAATGCTTTGGGGGAAAGTAGAGAAGGCATATTAGGTAGCAGTTTTAGTCGTACCAGTGACGCATGCAGCATTCCCTGGCTAAGACCAGATCCATAGTTCCTGCTTGCCCTATTGTCACCCACGCACTATTTCATGAGAGGAGGAACAAATGATCTCATCTTTCATTCATATGCACTATCTGTGTTTTGGTGCTTTGCTGTTTTTTGTCTAGAGTTGTCTGAAGCCTTTCCAAGTGTTTCATCTACTGTACTTAAATCCGGTCTAGCATCATCCTACCTCCGATTGTCCATAGCACATGCCTTCTTTTCCAGTTAATGATGACTACCCAACCTGGGGTCTTTTCAGCTGATTAGCAGCTTTCTCTTTGTTTTCTAGTTGATTCAATAACTCTGTAAAGGCCAAGCTGTCCAGAAGTGTCCCAAAGGTGCTTTTTCAAGAGGCAACTGGACTTTCTGGTTTTTCTTTGAAGATGTTTTGCTTCCAAGAAGCTTTGTGGATGAGAAGCAAAACGTCTTCAAAGAAAAAACAGAAAGTCCAGTTGCCTCTTTAAAAAGCACCTTTGGGACAACCATGAACTGGATGACTGACCATCTCCATAGATGTCCAGAAGAGTGCTTTGGCCACCAAGATTTTCTTACATTTTCCCAGTGAGCATCCTTTTGATTTCTGCCTGGCCTGATGAAACAATCTCCTTTCTTTCTCACCATATGCCCACTATACTGCAATGATTTCATCTCTCTTATGATTGCTGTTCCTTTGCTTCTATTAACCTGATCTATGAATTCTTCATAGCCGCATACCGGGTTTCTACAGAATAAAGGAATGAATTAACATGATTCTCCCTATTAAAGCACAATGTTACACTGGGGGAGAAGGAAGGGAGAGAGAGAGGGTAGAAGGAAGGAGGAGGGAAGGAGGGGGTGGGGGAGGGAGGGGGGACTGGTTAGTTTCAAATGAAAAAACATGGGGATATGAAGGGGATCAGAGGTGTGTTTCAGCAGGTTCTGACCAGTTCTGGAGAACCGGTAGCGGAATTTTTGAGTAGTTCGGCGAACCGGTAAATACTACCTCTGACTAGCTTTGCCCCCATCTATTCATTGCCTCCCGAGTCCCAGCTAATCGGGAGGAAATGGGGATTTTGCAGTAACCTTCACCTGGATTGGGGAGGGAATGGAGATTTTACAGTATCCTTCCCCTGCCTTCCCCTGCCATGCCCACCAAGCCACACCCACCAAGCCATGCCACACCCACCAAGCTACACCCACAGAACCGGTAGTAAAAAAATTTGAAACTCACCATCTGTATGAGTTTGTGTGGATCTGTGTGTCCAAATAACTAGGAAACCAAAGGACAAGGATAGGGATTAGTGAGAAAGGAACCATCTCTAACATTAAAAAATAAATATAGTACTGATAGACTCACCCACACATAGAACAGATAGCAAGGCTTTCTTTCTTTTTGTATAGAGGGGGAAAAAGCAAGTGAATGACTAATCAAAGTTTATGGTTACCATAATCTGAACTGATCCCCTGTCTAGCCCCATTGCTAAACCATTGCAATGCAGACTGGAATTCAATAAAATCAACTTCAGGCACAACTAGGAGAACAGTTCCTGCTCTTAAGTCCCCAATTAAATTTTATGAGTTTGGCCATATTTTGGGCAATATACCAGAAGGGCAAGCAACAGCCATTTTTATTTTTAAAACCATCCTATGCAAATTAGAATTTTTGAATATAGTGTTGCTCACATTCTACTAACTAGTAAGTATATGGAACATGCTTACACACCCTTATGGTGAATGGGAATCCTTATTGATAAATATTTTGTTACCAGAAAGTGGTGCTGCCAAGATGCTTGACATTGCAACTCATTGTTTACCTATTGAGAGCAAAGATAATACATTAAATAGTGATTTGTTAGAGGTGGCCATGTGCAATTTCTAAGAAAGGAAAAGAGGGCATAATAATTTTTGAAAAAGGTGATACATCTGAAGCGATTGAGTCCAGAAAGTATCAAATCTTCCTTCCTACTGCATAACCTTTTTTGGTATGAGCTTCTTAGAAACAGTGGTGTTGCCATCAACTTTCTATTGTAACTGTGTATATATGTAAATATATGCAAACGTTTACATACTTTGGCAGGTGATAAGATAGAATAGGGATGGGGCAAGGGGATAGTATAGCTTTAAAAAATTTAGATCATTAATTGAGCCATGATTTTCTGATAGATGCTGCAAATTGTTCAATGGACAAGCAGTTATAAATTGTTCCTTGGAAGTGGTGTGTATTTACAGATCTTATACAACTGTTTGCCACATATCTAAATGAAGGTTAAAGTAGGGTTAAGCTCGCAATCTTGTGATTTATGAACGGAAGTTCCTTAGCATTTACTGTATGTAATGAAGTAGCACACATGAAGTGTGTCACACATTACTCCATTGGGGTTACAGAAGTCTTTCTCAACCAGGAGTCCTTTATATGATTAAGACTGTTAACTCCCAAATTTCCAAATCTGGAAGTAGAATAGACCTTACATGAAACAGAAATCATAGTTATTATCTATTTACTGCAGGTTTGAAGTATGACTGAAGCTAGAATATAGAACCATGCTGCCACTCATCTTCTACCTGAGTGGCAGAAGTGTTTTTGTAGTTCAGAAATTACTGTTAGCAATTACACTGTGAGGTTTCACCTCCACTTACACCTAGTTTGTTATATTTTTATGGTATAGAAAAGTTCATTACCCTCTGTAATATTCAGTGTGCAAACACAGGTGGAGGCTTGGTTGCTCGAACTCAACTTTATTAACAAGACACCAAACAAGAACCACCAATTTTGGCAAGCAACAGAACGGATGCGACTCCTGACAGCCGCTTAAATAGCAAGCTGTCAGATGCGAGAACCAATGAGCGAGCAGCGATTTCCCTCCACTTCAGCTGCTCGCATCAGAACCAATCAACTTAGCCCGGCAACAGCGGCGGCCGCGTAGAGTGGTAACTGTGAGGACTCAACACCCCTTCACACCTGGCTCGTGCATTCGTAATCCTCCAAATACGTGGGACGATGACGGCGCCTCCCAGATCATCTCAACATGGGTGTGGCCGATGACTCAGGCGGAACTCTGCCTTCTCTCTCCGGCACAGCGGGAAGTGGAGCGTTGTTCAATGGAGAAGGACTCGAACTCATTGCCAGACCCCGGATGTCAGGTAAGCCCTCCGGCGAGAACGCTTCGGTCAGGGGAGGCCGGACAGGATCTGAACTAGGAGGCGGTTCCTTGGGACGGTGTTCTGTTGTTGGCGCTGAAGGATCTAATGTAGGCCAAGGCTCTGGTTCTGTGGCCCGCCGTCTCAGCTGATTTACATGCCGTCTCCAAACTCTCCCGTTGGCGAGTTGGACCCTATAAGAATAGGGCCCGGTTATTTGAATTATTCGTCCTGGTAGCTATCGTAGGTCTTTATCAAAGTTCAGTACATGTACCAGGTCCCCCACACCAAAGACCCTTGGTGGAATGCTTGTTCCAGAAGGCGGTTTGTGGGTGTAGTTAGGGTGCAGGCGGTCTAGGGTTGTCCGGAGCTGTTTGCCCATGAGAAGCTCTGCAGGGCTTTGTTTAATGGTGGCGCAAGGGGTTGTGTGCTGGGCTAACAGATACTGGTGAATTTTGTGGTGCCAATCAGTGGACCCTAAACGGCGCAATGCCTCTTTGGCAGATCGTACGGCCCTCTCCGCCTGCCCATTAGCAGCTGGATGTAGTGGTGCCGTTTGGGCATGGCAGCTGCCCAACCGGGCGAGGAACAGCTGGAAGGGTGCCGAAGTGAACTGCAGCCCATTTTCGGTGACTATGGTATCCGGCAACCCATGGGTGGCGAACCACCCCTCCAATATCCTGATGACGGCCGTGGTGGTAGTTGATTGCATTATGGCAAGTTCCACCCATTTAGAATGGGCATCAACTGCAATCAAAAAGGTTTGGCCTAAAAAGGGCCCTGCTAGGTCTAGGTGGACCCTTGCCCACGGCGCCCTCGGTGGCTCCCATTCCTGTATGGGTGCTGTAGGGAGAGCTGGATGCGTGTGCTGGCATTGGCGGTAACGGGCTACCCAGTCTTCAACCTGCTGGTCAAACTTAGACCACCACACATAGCTGCGGCCGAGGGCCTTCATTCGAACCACCCCCAGGTGGGCAGTGTGAAGGCCAGCCAGGATCTGGCACCTAAGATCTGGGGGCACGACCACCCGGTTACCCCAAAGGAGGCAGCTCTGTAACACTGAAAACTCGTGGCGCCTGTGGAAGAAAGGAAGAAACTCCGCAGAGCCCTGTGAGGTTGGCCATCCCCTGCGCACCCAGTCTAGTACCTTGGACAGGACCGGGTCCACCGCCGAGCGGGCGCAAACGTCCGCCGCCGTCACCAAGGAAGGCAGTTCGTCCACTAAAAGGACAGCTGCTGTGGGGGCTGGGTCGTGGACAGGCAAGGGAAGCGGGCAGCAGCTGAGGGCGTCCGCATGCCCAATAGCTTTACCCGGCCTATATAATAACTGGTAGGAGTAAGCCGCCAAAAATTCCACCCAGCGCGACATGCGCGGGGATAAGATTTGGGGGGTCTGCCTGTCTCCTGCCAGCAACCCCAGGAAAGGCTTGTGATCGGTGACCAGGTAGAAAAACCTGCCATACACGTAGTCATGGAATCGCTTGATTCCCGCTACGGCTGCTAACACCTCGCAATCAATCTGACTGTAGTTCCTCTCCGCAGCCGACAAAGTCCTGGAATAGTAGGTGACAGGAGCCTCAGTGCCGGTTGGCAAAATGTGGCTCAGGACAGCCCCCACCCCGTAGGGGGAGGCGTCGCAAGTTAAGGAGAGAGGCAAAGAGTCGTCATACTGTACCAGGACAGCGTCAGAGGAGAGGACTGTCAGGGCACTGATTAATCCCATTCTGCTTTTGGGTAATCGCACCTTGATTTAGAGACATGGATTGTGGCAATTTCCTTGTGTATACCTTTGCAAGAAAATAAACCCCAAATATATTTTTTCTAAGAATAAACTCATTTATTTGTTATAAAGAAAGTAAAACATCTTACTAATCTAAAATAATTAAATTGTTACATTTTGGCAAAGTTCCTGCCGACTACCTCTCAGCAGCCGGACTTCTTGGCAAGAGAACAAAGAAAAGTGTGAAGTAGAAAGAATGCGGACATGCATAGTTAGCTTACTGATAACAAAATTGGCAAGCTACGGAAAGTCTTAAAGTCCAGAAATATGAGCTCAGCTGGTAAATACAAAAACGCAGTGACAGTCCTTAACGGCCCTGAAAGAGTCGGCGGCACACCAGTCCCAGGGATTTGGAGTCAAGGAGCCAATGGAGAGGCTCCACCAAGGAAGCCTTGTGGGGCAAGAAAATGGAATAAAAATTGAGAAGGCCAAGGAAGGCCTGGAGCTGGGCTTTGGAGGTGGGGGTAGGGGCGTGTTTGATTGCCGCCACCTTGGCCGGGGCGGGCCGGATGCCGGAAGCATCAATGAGGAACCCCAAGAACTCGATCAGGGGCACCCCGATGCGACATTTTTCTTTTTTCAGTTTTAACCCCGCTGTTCTAAACCATGTAAGGACAACCCTGAGCTTCTTGACGAGTTCTCCCTGATCTGCAGCAATGATCAGAAGAAGTTCAATCAGATAACTGATGTATAGCCAATAAATAAATAAATAACATCAAGGGAATATGGTAGAAAACACTTTTTCAAAAGAAAGAGGAAAATCAAGGAAAAAGTGAATTCTTAATTCCAAATGCTTTACTTACGTTCTATTCTGAGTTCTCTTATTACGATTCCAAAACTGAACAAACTGAACCATAGTTTCTGAAACTGAAGGGTGGCATTATTTTCTGAAAGCAACAATCATTTGTTCATATATTTAAGACTGAGTTTCGTTGAAAGCAACTGAATTTATTTCTTAGTAGATAGGTATCTCTCCTGTAATTTTTTCAGGAGCCTTATATGCTGACATTTACATTCTTCATGTGTAGAAACTGGGTTTGTCTCAAATATTTTGCAATAACAATTAATGCTGTCACCCAGTGATTTGCAATTAGTGACTGACAAGGCATTGCAATACCATTTGTGAACAGTAGCAAAGGTGAGAAAGGATCAACATCCAATAAATTCCCAGCAACTATTTTCCACACCTGTGAAATATAAAGTCATTTCCACAACAAATAAACATTTTACTCACTTTAATACTTCTTAAATAAAAACCAGTATTATATCTTATTTTTTCCTATAATTAAGGAAAATTTTGAATTAATTCATTGTCACCCTAGTTTTAATCCATAGCACAATTCTCACTAGTATTGCAATATTTTACCTTTTACTCCACTAATTTAGCATTTATTAAAAATAATTAGGCAAATTAGAGAAAGCAAATTAAATATAAGACTTTAATTTTTCCTGTAACCAGACTAATGTGATTAACAAAAGTAAAGCTTCACCGAATTTAAGAATTGGTTGAATTGGTTTTATAGTAACCAGACTGAGTAAGGTGCATTTAGTAATGTCACTAATACTAAGCGGAGTTGGAATACAGAGCGGGCCTTTGGACAAATCTAGACAACCTTATCTGAAGTTCACGTAGGGCCAATGATGGAGGTTCTATCTCCACTCTGTTTTCCCCAATATCTCTTCCTCCAAGAACATGTTTGATTATTACCAAACAGAAGTTGTATTCTTCTATATAAAAAAAAAACCTCATCAAATATATCATCCATCAAAATGTATGGGTTTGTTGAAATATTTTAAAGAACATAGTATTAGAAATTTCACCTGAGCAGTTACACTTTTATAAGGCTCAGAAACCATGTATCCTTTTGTTGACTAAGATTTGTTGGCCTTCTTGCCTTTTATTGTTCACAGACTTTGAAAGCAATTTACCTAGGGAAGTGAGTGAGATAAGGTGTACATTCCAAGGATAGTTTCTCCTTAGATAAATATTCTCAAGAAACCTAGAAAAAAGAAGGAAGGAAGTTCCTTATATGGAATGATGTGAGGAGGGATATGAATGACTGAGTAAAGGTGATGTTCTGTATGAGGGATGGATTGTAATGAATATAACCTGTGCAGGATGGACGGCATCTTTGGGATCACCCACCCAAGAGCTTATTGTCATGGCTATTGGGTGAAGAATAAAGAATTTAATTTTGTAGGAAGTTAGCACCACCCCTTTCCTAGAAGAATGAAATATTTTAGGAAATATTAAAAAGGCAGAATATTATGTTTCCCTGGATGAGAAATGGAGAAGCATGTTTTAAAGATGAAACAGCTCCCATCTTCCTGCCCCCACCCTTTGTCAATGGGCCAGAGGCAGAAACTCAATCTTTGTCAATGGACCATCATCTGCAACACAATAGGACCCATCTAGCAACAGAAACTCACTACATGGCACCTGGGAAGATTATATCAGCCAGCAAGGCTAGCTAAGACCCCCACCCCCCTGGGATCTGACAACCAATCAGGATACTCTTTCGGGGCCCCAGGAAGTTCAAAGCCAGAGAGGGCATAAAACCCGGGGATTTGCTGCATCTCGCCCTTTTCTGTTCAGGAACTCAAACCATTTGATCCTGTCCACCATTAAACCATCTTTCCAAGCGGTTTCCATGTTTCCAGTGTCTTTTTCCCCACTTGGAGCTGAACCCAGAAGGATATTTCTTCTAACAATTTCAATTTCAATTTTTTCAGTTTTTCAAATTTCAGTTTTTTAAAAAACTTCCTGTTTTTTTCCGATCCATCTCAGAAACAAACTTGCTAAGGAATAAATATTCCAACAGGTTGTATTGTTATGCTAAGGAGGGCAATTTCAGTACTTAGTTTTATCAGATATGCTGGTAGATGAAAAGAAAGAAGGGGTAAGAACAAGTGTACCAGAAGGATTAACAGCCAATTTGATGCTGCTTCCTTTGACCCCTGATGTTCTTGATACGGAATGAAAACATTTAACTTAGTCCCACATCTACAAAATGCATAGAAAATGCAAACTTGCGTACAACGTTTCAAGTGGGACTGCAATGGTGATGTAAAAAGTTCTGGCTGTCCCGTTTTAGGCCCTAATCCAAAGGCAAGTGGGCCCATGTTTATATTTGGTAAGGAAAATTCATCAATGTAGGGGATTCTATGCACGTTTGAATACCATTTGGCTCTGTCATATTGACAAGATTCATAGCAAATTCATCATGTGATTTAGATATCATATTTGACTTGGACATAAGCTTCATGTTTAAGCATGTATTGTAATTGCTGCTTCCACCTGTAAAAAAACTTTAAACTGCAAGTTCAGACACGTTTTATGAAAATTGGTTTGTGGTGCCACCAACTGGAATTATTCTCTCATGACAAGAGTAAGGTACTAATGAGAAGAGGTTTAATTATTCACATCTAAAAGTTAAATAGCCACAATTAAATAATGCACGATATTGAAAACCTTGCTCTCTACTGTTCTTAAAACAACAAGAAAGAGTTATATGGAATATTTAGAATTAGATCTTCACCAATTAGTTTACAAATTGCTCACATTTGTTTTCCAGATTAATTATGATTGCTGGCCCTTAGCCTAGAAACTGTTCCTAATCTTTAAGAATTTTGCCCTACTTGCTGCTTTCTAGATATGCTGGGCTACAGTGCCAATCCTCCTAGCCATTTTAACTATTCTTTCTGGAAATAATGGCAGTCGGGTATATTTTGTGGTCATTAGATCGGGCAAGAGAGCTGCTAATGTTGCAGTGCCTCAAGAGATGCCATTTTCCTGTATTATGCACTTTGCTCATGAGCCACTTCCTTTGTTCTAAATCTAGAAGTGGTTTCTGTGGTGTGGTAGCTGTATTGTTGGTCTGGCAATAAGAGATTACAGGAATCAAGTGATGATGAAAGCCTATCTATAGAGATCTCCCTTTTTTAAAAGAACTTTTAAAAAGCTGCTGGATTCCCATGTTAAAACTGGCTGGAAATGAAGCTGTCTTAAATCCTTTCCTGATTTCAACCCCTTCCTCCTCTTTGGCTATGATAATGGGCTGATATTCTGTCTGGACCACATTTTCCATAGTCCGGGTTATGAGTTCAGCTGCTCCTTTACCCATTCTGAACTGAACAAGGAGGGGATTATCATACTTTTACCATTTGGGCTGCCAGGACAATTTTTTTTTCAATTTTATATCTTTTTTAAAAAATATTTTTATTGTTTTATAAGTAAATTTATAAACAACAACAACAACACAGCTACACTGTTTCAGTTGAATTTCCCAAAAGCCAAATACTCCAAACCCAGCTTTTCACTATTCCATCAGTAAGCCTGTAAAACAAAATGGCTGTGAAAATGGCTGTGAAAGGCAATATAGTCAGTGACTGGAAGGGAAGGGCAGTTCCTGCTACAGTGCATGGCAGCAATTACAATTACACAGCCTACAGTGTAATGAAGCACAGCTTAGCACATTTGAGCCAGCACAAGTCAGAAAGCTTCTGGCTTTTGATGTGTAGCAATAAAATATAGACATAGGTTGCCTTCCCTGTAGATTGATAATGGGAAAAGGTTATCATTGTGACCAGATACATTGTAATCTGTACTTATACTGGAGAAACCGTAGGGTAACGATTTTACATGCTATTTATTCAAAGGCAGAAGAAATAAACCTACAGTCTCTTAGAACAAATTTCTTCAGCATAATAAGTTTCAATGCTAATGAAACATGGATAGGATTGCATCAAAAAGTAAATTCCATTATGCATGTTCTTGCTAGTTCAGTAAAAGCATATTGAATATCATTTTAAAAAAAAGACATAGCCAAATGGAGTAACTTATTTGTTGCAATATTTTCAGGATCAGACTCAATAAAGATAATAGAAGTTAAAGCTTTAAATATATTTCTTTTTAATTATGATAGGCATTCTATATTCACTGAATATTCGAGGTAGAAGCAACGAGAATGGTGAGGGTGGCTCCTTATATATACAAGGGGTGGAGCTAGGAATGGGAGTGGTAAGTTATGAATACATTAAAGTCCAAAGAATAAGTTAACCTCTGATGTTCCATATATACATTATTTACACATTGGAGAATAAGGCATTTACATCTGACAAATCCCCCTCTAAATGCCGGTTCGTTACACAACACCAATTACATTCTGATTCAGGACAATATAATACATATAATTTAGAAGTTAAATATTTGTGTTGTTTAGAAGGTAAGGGTTTTGTTAATATGTCAGCTAATTGTTCAGAAGTATCGCAATGTATTGCTTTAATGAATCCGTCTTGAGACAGTTGTCTCACATGCTTAAACTTTATATCAATATGCCTGGACCTTTGTCCAATTGCATCGGATCTGGATATTTCAATGGCCGCTTTATTGTCTTCATGCATAATAAATGGTAAGGTGGGTTTCTTCCAAACATCAGTGATCAGATCATTGAACCATACAAGGTTATTTGCAGCTTTGGACAAACAAACATATTCCGCTTCTGTAGTAGAAGTGGCCACTAGTTCTTGTTTACCAGTATACCAGTAAACTGGACAATCATTCAATAGAAAAACATAACCAGAAGTACTCTTTCTGCATGTTGTATCACCAGCCCAATCTGCATCAGCATAACAAGTAATTTTTGGTTCTCTGTCATTATTGGGTTCCAACATTAAACAAAAATCTAATGTACCCTTCAGATATCTTAGAATTCTTTTGACAGCTTCCCAATGATACAAGGTTGGTTTACTAACATATCTTGACAATAGATTGAGAGGTAATGCAATATCTGGCCTAGTCCAATTAGATATATAAAGGAGTGAACCTATAACTGATCTGTAAAATGTGTTGTCTTTAAACTCAGGGGAAGATTCATCAGTGTTTCTAAGAAAATCAGTTTGCATAGGGGTGTCACAGGTTTTAGCATTATTTAAGTTACATTTGTTTAGGAGTTCGATGATTTTATCTTTCTGTGTAAGTTTGAATCCCCTTTTAGTTTTGTTAATTTGCACACCAAGGTATTTATTCACTTTACCCAGAGATTTCAGTGAGAAGTGTTCATTTAACTTATTTACAAAGATTTCCCTGCTCTCTTTATGCTTTCCAATGTATAAAATATCGTCCACGTAAATTAATACAAATTCAATATGATCATTACTCTTTTTTACAAAGAAACAGTTATCAGCAGTGGTGGCGTTGAAATCCATGGTCTTAAGTACTTTTACCAAGCAATCGTACCATCTTTTGCCGGATTGCTTTAATCCGTACAGACTCTTATTTAATAACCAAATTTCGTTCTTATTAGTGTATTGACTGTGTGGTGCTCTTACATATATTTCCTTATCTAATTTTGCATGTAAGTATGCGGTCTGTATGTCATATTGGAATACGTCCAGATTGAGTGCAGATGCTACTACAAGGGCTGTTTTGACACTCTCTGTTCTCACTGTGGGTGAATATGTATCAGTATAGTCTTCTGGATATTTTTGTGCATAGCCTTGTGCAACTAGTCTAGCCTTGTATAAGGTATTGCCTCCTTCTAAGTTCTTAATTTTATAAATCCACCTGGTACCTATAATTGTTTTATCCTTAGGTGCGATCGCAGGTGTGAATACATTTAATCCTTGTAAACTTTCCATCTCTTTTTCCATAGCTAGTTCCCATTTTTCTCTTTCTTCATGTGGAAGTTTCAATACTTCTTCATATGTATTAGGTGTTATTTGTTCTCCATTCATATGCATTATGTAATCTTTGTATTTATTTGGTATTTGGTTTCTATTGTTTCTAATAGTTCTTTCAGGCTTGCTATGGTTATCATGTAAATATCTAGCTTCCTTTTTTGTTAATGTGTCTGTCTTTATTTTATGCTGACTATTAGTCCAAGTTTTGGTTTTGTTCTTACTTTTGTTAATATTTTGATTTTCTGTTGTTCCTTCCTCACAAGATATCGTATCTTTACATTTATTAGGAAATATTTCATTAAGGTGCAATTTTGACCAATTGGCCTGTTCATGGAACACAGCTGTTCTGGATACTATAAATTTGTTATTACTATCAATAAATCTGTACCCTTTGGTTCCAGTTTCGTATCCCATGAATCTTAATCTCCTGGATACGTTTTCTCCCTTTCTCCTCAATTGTTTAGGTATGTGTACGTCTGCAGTGACTCCAAATATGTGCATGTGTGATAATTTGGGTTTTCTATTGTACATCACCTCATATGGTGTCTTATTCACAATACTGGACCAGGTTCTATTTTGAGTGTAATTCGAATAATGTAATGCCTCTGACCAAAATTGTTTGCCTAAACCAGCATCCTCTAATGTGCACCTAATCATGGTTTGTAGTGTGGAATTTTTCCTCTCTGCAACTCCATTTTGAAATGCAGAAAAAGGATTGGACGTGAAATGTAACATTCCTCTATCCTTTAACCATTGGGAGAATTCTTTAGACATGAACTCACATCCCCTATCTGTCATAATTTGCTTTATTCTGATATTATGTTGTGTTTCTATACGTTTGTAGAATTCCTTAAATTTCTGAAATGTTTCATCCTTGTGCTTTAATGTGTAAACAAAACCATATCGGCTGTAGTCATCCACTATTGTTAGGAAGTAACGTTTTCTATAGGTAATTGAGGGACTTAATGGACCAACTAAGTCCATATGTACCAAATCAAAAATATTGTTAGTTGATCTGTTAGATTTTTTTGGTCTGGGACTGGTTTTTAGTTTGGTGGACTTACATACTGAGCATTCCAAATAATTTTCACAATTTTTTATTTTGACACCTTCTGCGTGTTCAGTCATTTTTTGTACTACAGGAAAGCTCGCATGTCCTAACTTCCTGTGTAAGATGTGAGCACACTCATCATGAATTGGTTTACCTATTTTTGGTTTCTTTTCCTTGTATGTGTTTTTGTGATCATGAGTTATTCTACACTCATCATTGTCACTGTTACTGACATTTTCATCATCTGCTTCAATACAATCTTCCATATTTGAATCAATGTTATGTAAACATCTTTCTTTAGTTATCAGATAGGGTAGACCTCCTTTTATCATTACAGTACCTACATTTGTTTTGTTCTTTTCTATAGTTGCTTTCCCCTTTGAGAAAACTATATTGATATCAGATTCTCTGCTTAATTTTATGGCACTTAGTATGTTGTGAGGTATTTCTGGGATTAATAATACCCCCTCTATTTTCCCTAGACCAGGCAAGGTCACATTTCCTTTGCCTAGTACTTGAACCTTTTCTTGATTAGCTACCTTTATCACAAACTTATCTTCTGTAAATGAAGATAATATACTTTTGTTGTTGGTGGTGTGATTTGTTGCACCAGAGTCAATAAGCCAATTGTTATTCTCATCCTGCTGTGTTCTGGTGCTGTCTTGTTTATTTAGCCCATTCAGTGACCCAGATTTCCTCTCTTTTGAATTTTCTCTACCCCCTCTACCTTCTTTGTAATTTGGTGGGCTTCTATATTTGTGTCTATCTGTGGAAGATTGTCTGTAATTATATTTGCTCCTATATTCTGGTCTATGTCTCTCTCTTGAGACTTTGGGGCAGTCTCTTCTACTATGTTCCCTGGATCCACAATTGTAGCATCTAAAGGCCTCATTATGTTTATCTTGAAAGACTACTTTCCTAAAAGGTTTGTGGTCTGTTTGGTTACTGGATCGATTTTTTCTTGAATTGTCTTCTGCTATCAATTTGTTAGATAGACTTTCTATGGATAAATATCCCAAATTAATGGTATCTAAGTGTGACATAAAGCTATCCCATGATGGATCAAGTGAATTGATAATAACACTTTTCATTGTTTGATCTGAAATCACTTCCCCCCTCAATTGTAGCTCAGCTCTTATTTTGTTTAGATTTATCAAATGCTCACTTATAGAAACCCCTGGTTTTACTCTAGAGGAAAAGAAATCCTTAGACATTCTTGTGGTTGTAGCTACGCTATCGCTGTGAAATAGATTAAACATGCATTGAATTATTTCTGATACAGTTAGGTTTGGTTTGATGCTATGATACATTGCAGGAGACACGCTAGATATTATTATGAAAAATGCTCTATGATGTAAACAATCTATTTTTAAAGTCCAAGGTCTTCTTGGAGGGCTAGTTATAAAGAATAGTAAATTTTCTTTCATGAAAATAACCTGAAGCTGTTGATACCACTCTTGTAAATTAATGCCATCAATTCTAAGTTTTGGGAAGTCACTGGGTAAGTTACCTACATTATTCTGTCCATTACTTACAACCTGGGGCAGTCCGTGATCTCTCAAGTGCAGGAAATTACAGAACGGCATTGGGATGCTTGCAATGAGTCTGCGCGGTTCTCTGGCCAGTTCAAGTCCTTCTGGGTCGTCTACGTAGTTTCGCACATGCACGTTGTTCATTTCTTCTTTGGTGGCGTCGTGGAAGGTTCTCTCCCTTTCAGCTCTCTCGATCCGCTCCTCCTCAGATGAGTCGGTCTCTGGCTCGGTTTTTGGGGTTCTGGTGGTGGTGACGGTTCTTTTCTTCTTTTTGTGTGCGTTGGTATTCGATTTTGTCTGTGGTGTAGGGCGAAATCGGCATGGCTCTCTGGGCTCGGGCGTCGTCGCTTTCGAAGTCAGGATGGGAGCGTGCAGGTCTTGAGTCGCCGGTTTGATTTCTTGCTTCTTCGTAGATGTCTTGGTAATTTTCAGTCTTGGCCCAAAAGCAGCAAAAAGCGTTTTCATTGCTGATTTTACTTGAGATTTTGTTAAATCGTCTTCACTTTCTGATTTTGGATCATCTGAAGAGTTTGAGACTTCTTTCTCACTTTCTTCGTCTGATAGTGTTTTTCGCGCCAGAAATTTTGAACTGAGCGTTTTGATTGGCTCTGCTCCATTCTCTTTTGAAGTTCGTTGAAACCAAGATGGCTGCCATTCAAAATTTCGCGCGGGATCACATCTTTTCTTTTTAACAACTATTTTCTCAGTAGTCATCTCACTTACGATTTTTTGATTTTTGGGTTTTTCTTTAATGACGTTTTTCTCTCTCGCTGCTCCGCTGTTCTTCAGCATCTCCTGGAGGTCCGCGATGAGACTTTCATCATTCTTTTGACTTTTTAGTATCTTTAATATCTCTGACCTGAGTTCGTTATTTTCTATTTCGATTTCTTTCTGGTCATTATTTTCACTCATTAGTTCTTCTTCTTCAGTGGTGTATTCTTCGGATTCTCTCGAAATCGCATTGGTGGATTCGTTGATCATCTCTTGATCAGTTTCTATTTCTTTGCTGTAGGCCCTGGTGTTGGGCCTATCTTTCTTGGACATTTTTTAATTACTTATTGAGTCAATTAACCATCCTCTGCTACCAGCTTGTTGCAATATTTTCAGGATCAGACTCAATAAAGATAATAGAAGTTAAAGCTTTAAATATATTTCTTTTTAATTATGATAGGCATTCTATATTCACTGAATATTCGAGGTAGAAGCAACGAGAATGGTGAGGGTGGCTCCTTATATATACAAGGGGTGGAGCTAGGAATGGGAGTGGTAAGTTATGAATACATTAAAGTCCAAAGAATAAGTTAACCTCTGATGTTCCATATATACATTATTTACACATTGGAGAATAAGGCATTTACATCTGACATTATTGCCCTCTGGTTCTCTCACAAAGTGAACTTAAGTTAATAAAGATATTGATCCTACTGTCTATTTTGCACAACTGAATTGGCTAAGAGGCAGCCACACAATAAACTACTTATATTATGGCACCAGCAAATCATGCAGCCTGTCATGTGGAAATGTTGCTTCAGTCAGATGTGGACAGACATGTAAGCCTTATATTATTGCAATGATTCAATTGTGTGTCCGCTTTACAAAGAGCGTACAACTTTTTTGGTGCCAAAAGAATAATAAATCATTTAATATAGAATGATTAGATTTGGAGCAGGTTTTGGTTAGAACTTTTAATTGTAAAATGCTTTGTTTCCAGGGAATAAGTTTGACAAACACAATAAGTTGTGCTGCGGTGGATGTCACTTCTCTTATCAATCCTCTAACTGTATTTCAAAATGTATAAGTTTGAGAAAGAATTGTTCTTCCTTTATTTACCTATACTAATGATCCAGGATTTGGGGAATATAAGTGGTTGTAGAAGTCATTTTGACCTTTTGTACATTGGATGACGCAAGATTTGGAACAGCCACGATAGACTAAGATGAATGACAAAAATATTGTTCTGTTCAAACTCTTGGAATGTTGCTGAAGGACAGCGAAAAATCTTGATATTTTGATTGATGAAGGAGTCTAAAGAAAGGGAACTACATCTCATAAAATTCCAAAGGAATAAGATAATTATTGCTTGAGTTGATTTAGAAAACAGTTGAACATCTGGAAAATGTAAAGTAAACAAAAAAAATCTGTGATTTTTATTAGAAAATACATAAATTGTAGAGTAAAATGATCTATTCGTGACATTATCACATTAATAAAAATTATTTTATCTGGTCTCAAATCAGTATCAATAGGGGGTTCACAATCACTTGCAGAAGGAGATAACACGTATTTCGTTCACTCCACTTCTAATTTTTCATTGTTATATTTATATTAAACTCTTTTCTTATTAATAATTCTCTTACTTTTTTTTTTTTTATTTTCCTTGACCTCTCTTCTGATTCTATATCCCAGGAAATTCCAGGATATAGGATGGATAGATTTTAATGTTACTATTTGTAACAGAATCGTTAGAAGAGGAAGAAAATTTATACAGACTCCACAGTGTTTTGGAAGAAAAATTATATTTAATTGTTATCCCATTTTATGTTCAATATATGCAAAATTCCTTCTCAAACTTTAGTGAGTGCTTTATCACTAAATTCTAGTGTAAATATTTTGCTTTACATATTTCTTTTAAATGTGCAATTTGTATTTTCTAAAGAAAATTTTACTAAATTTGTCTTCTTTTTAGAATATTTTTATAAAAAAAGATAGTACTTTAAGATACTATTTTACAGTATTAATAAACTGATTCCAAGAGAATATTAAATTAATGAACTTTGGTATTGCTTATGGATTCCAAACTAGAATTAGGCTAATGCACCAGCAATTGGTAAATGCATCTTATACAGTTATTTCAAGCTTGTTCTGTGAGCTAAAGCAATTTGCCTTATAGTTTAACTAATTAAATGTTTTATAAAATGTTTTGAAGTAAACATTAAATATTATTAAGTGTTCTTGGCATGGAGTACTTGCTCCTGGCAGATAGCAAAACTTTCAATTTCCATTTGCAATAGAAGATTTTTTTTTTATTTTTAATTGAAAAGTCTAAAATGTATAAGTATCTTTTTAGAAGCATAGATGAACAAACTAAAAATAAGGGAAGGGGGAGAAGAATAGAAATGATCTGATGGCATGTTTTTTGCCTGGCATTGCATAATGGAGTACTTAAATATTTGTGTGCCTTTGATGGATTTAGTGTTCTCGGATCCTGATTCCTGAACCTACAATTTTCTTCGAAATATAAAGTATTGATCAGAAATCAAATCTAAGATCCCTGGAATCTTGTCTTAATTAAAAATTACTGTATATGGTGGAAAGAAACAAATAAATACTAATACTATATGTAATTGTAGCTATTCTTTTGGAACTCAAAGATTCCAAATAGATTGAGATTATAATAATGAAATCTGTGCATCGAAATATAGCATTTTATAAATATAACATGAAAATGAGATCAATTTAGGACAGGACATTTTTTCATAACTTTAATATATGTATGCATTTTTTAGCTATGAAAAAAAAAAAGAAAAGCCTGTGATTTAAACTTAGTTATAAAAATAGAATTGAGAAAGAATCCTAATTGAATAGTAAGTATTGTAGAATATGCTGGCATTACATCATATAAACATTGCTATGTGATACAACATACAAGGGAGGGTGAAATTATAAGCTAGTATTACTGCAAATATATTCAGCGCTATACAATTGCTTATTTTTTGATAACAATTATATGAGCCTCCCAATGGTTCTCGGTATAATAGAATTATAGTCTACTTCTAATAAATCCAGAAATAAAATTTTAAAAAATTAAAAGGCCCTGTAAAGTATGTAAAGTATAAGAAATATTCCTTGCTTGTATCCCATCTCTGTAAAAAGAACCTGTATTTATCCAATTATATGGTCAATTGTGCCTTTATAATCTGGATAAAACAATAATTGAGCAGTACTAATTGCTACACAGGTTTTCTTTCAAATCATGAATACCAAAGCTGTGTTGTCTCATTGGCTATCAACTTATCGTCATGGTACATATTTTGATCTCACTGAGCAGCATCAATTATCTCCTGATTCATCATTACAGGAATCCACATAATGGATATTTTAGGCACACCCAAATATGTAGCATACCAAATGGCAGTATTTCTCAACCTTGGCAACTTGAAAATGTGTGGCCTTCAATTCCCAGAATTCCCCAACCAGCATGGCAATATATCTTCAAGTTGCCAAGGTTGACAAACACTGCCATATGAAGTTCCTTTTTCATTAAACGTCTCACTTTTATCCTTGTGGTTCATCTAAAATCATTCAAGAAATTGTCTTGGTTCCTAAAATAACATGGAAGTTGCTTAGGAAGAATTACAGATCTGATGACCCTGCCTTGGTTGTGTTGGTATTGTGCAGTTTATCAAGTCCTAGCCATGAATATTTACAGACATTAATCGTATTACATGTTTGTGCCAACAAAAAGCCCTATCACAATCAAGTTATATTTTGCTGGTTATATCAAAATATGTGGGCGCACCGACCCTCTGGAATGGGTTACCCACGGGGTTCCGGATGGCCCCCGACCTCCGCTCTTTCCGCTGTGACCTGAAGACATGGCTTTTCCAACAAATTTGCTGATCTGATGGGTGATTTTTAATTGGGAGATTTTAATTGATTATTTTAGTAGCTATTTTTTATTGTTTTCATCGTTTTAATTTCTGTGAGCCGCCCCGAGTCCTTTGGGAGAAGGGCGGCATATAAGTATAAGAAAAATAAATAAATAAATAAATAAATAAATATCAAGATCATATTGTAAAATGTCTAGAAATAGATGGACCGGTGCTTGCAATTCTACCTTTATGTCCACTGATGAGTTTTCAGTTTATATTTTTTGCAGAAGCTTAGGCAATGTTTTTTCCCTTTTCTTTCCAATTCAGTAACATTCACTGCAGGTCAAAAATATTTCTGCTCTCTGTGGCTTTCTGCAGTCTATTGCTTCCGATACTGGCCAGGCTGATAATCTGTAGAGAAAAAGATTAGAAGTGAAAATCTGAATTCATGTATTAACCTTAGAACAAAAATTATTCCAGACGAGGATTTTAACTGCACAGTCATTCTGTCTTATTCAGAGAATTCCAGCATTGAGTTGAGATGCTTTATGCCCGTGTCTGTCATTTACAATCATTTCTTCTGCTATTTTCTTCCATGAAAAATGGATGGCATGGCATGGCATGGCATGGCATGGCATGGCATGGCATGGCATGGCATGGCATGGCAAAGAATAGAATAGAATAGAATAGAATAGAATAGAATAGAATAGAATAGAATAGAATAGAATAGAATAGAATTCTTTGTTGGCCAGGTGCGATTAGACACACAAGGTATTTGTCTCCATTGCATAAGCTCTCAGTGTATATGTAAACAGCAAGTAATAGATCATAGGTCATAAATCATACTTACAATCATTAATCATAAGTTACAAACAACAATTGGTAAATCATAAGAAACCAAGAGAAGATACCGGTAGTAGGAAAGACGAGAAGATGAGAAAAGATAAGAAACGAGACGGTGCTGTGGGGATTAACTATTCAGCAGAGTGATGGCACGGAGGAAAAACTATCATTATGTCTGGTTGTTTTGGCATGCAATGGTCTATAGCAGCATCCTGAAAGGAGACGTTGAAATAGAAGTTGAAGATGGAACGCCTGCAGAATGCCTTTGAATGTCTAATATCAGGAAGCAGCCTCTGGGGGAAAATTTGGAGAAATCTTTTAGCTGGTCCTTAAAATATCTCACATAAAAGTATAAGTATAAGGGAGCTGAAAGAAATAAAAAACAAATAGAGATATGTAAATGGTTGGGGAACCGCCTGAGGAAGCAGAATAGAAGGAAGATGGATAATTGGTTGAGAACATTTTTCATTACCCTATGTTAGCTTTCATCTTGCTTGCAATTCTGATGAGCAAGGACACAGCTTGTTTTATTTGACCCCCTTCCCCAAAGCAAGACTGTGATAATCTCAATGTTGGAGCCAAGATGTAGGTAACAAGCAACCGTTCTGCAATTTTGTACGGTGCGTAATGGCAGCTGTTTAAAAGCACTGCTTCTCAACTTGTTGCCTTTCCTTTTAATTAGCATTGCTCTCTATCTATCACTTATGTGTGTGTGTGTGTGTGTGTATTTTAAAGTCAATTACATGAAAGCTCTGATTGCCAAAAGTGAGACAATAAAATATTTAGGTTGGTAACTAAGCAGGGCACGTGCTCTTTGAAGTAAAAAAATGACTTTTACTTGTTTGCTTCTGTCGTACTCAGTTTTAACTTTCTTCGTAAGTTATATAACTGTTCCCTTTGGCCTGTTGTCAAGATCTCAGATTAATGATAGCTATGCTGCACATGGCTGAGGAATTGACACACAGGGTGCCCACGTGCCAGTTCCCAGCTACAGAATATTTTGTTGACTAAATGTATCTGTAGAAGGAGGTGGAATATCTCTGCATAAAGTTGCAAGAATATGACGAGGCCATTACCCTAGCATAGAAAATATGAGTTTTGATTTTTTTTTTTTAAAAAAAAAGCCATTTTGCATCTTAGCAGCAACTCCGTTTGCTTTCCCATCTCTCTGGGGACCCAGCACATCTCCCAGCACATCTCAGTCTGGCAGCCTCCGTCTCTGAGGAAGAGCAGGGTGGAGAACTGGCAGAAGAGTTCATCCTTCCTGATACTTACTTGTATCAAAAATACGCAGCTGCATCTTTCCTTTTGACACTCCCATATTTGCCAATAACATAGCATAAGCCCTGAAAGACATCTAAGACAGAAAAACTATTTAATGTCTGTCTAAGTGACTCTGGACCACATGATCTTAAGGTACTTTTACTTTATTCCTGGATGAGAAGGATTCACCAGAAATACAGAACAGGGTCATATTCAAGCTCTCAAATACTTTCCCTCCTTCTCTTTCAAACGGTAACATGTGTGTCATGGGGTAGCTTGGCTTCCTTGAGCCAAAGCAGCAAAGCATTGGGGCAGCTATCTTCTTCTTCCTTGCATATCTTTTTTTTTTTAAATTGATTTATATGCCGCCCTTCTCCGGAGACTCAGGGCGGCTTACAACATGTTAAGCAATAGCCTTCATACTTGTGTATATATTTCATACTTTGTTGATGGTGTCTTGCCATCTCTTGTTTTGGGCGCCCATGAGGTCACCGGCAATTGACTTCTGGTTGGTAGGCAGTCTTCAGAGGTGGGTTTCAGCAGGTTCTGACCAGTTCTGGAGAACCGGTAGCAGAAATTTTGAGTAGTTCGGAGAATCGATAGTAAAAATTCTGACTGGCCCTGCCCCCCATCTATTCTCTGCCTCCCAAGTTCCAGATGATCGGGAAGAAATGGGGATTTTGCAGTAACCTTCTCCTGGATTGGGGAGGGAATGGAGATTTTACAGTATCCTTCCCCTGCCACGCCCACCAAGCCATGCCCACCAAGCCATGCCACGGCCACCATGCCACACCCACAGAATCAGTAGTAAAAAATTTTGAAACCGCAACTGGCAATCTTGGCAACGGTGAAAGGTGCTGCGGAGCTGGTCTTCTCTCATCTTCTCTATAATTGGTGCCACACCAAAATGTTGTTGAATGGTGTCATTTGTGATGTGGTCAAGAGGGGAGATGCCCAATATCCAATGGAGCATTCGCATTTCCATGGCATATACAGCTATACAGAATTGTTTTCTGCTGTTACGGAGGACTAAAAGGTATAGCAATAGCAATAGCACTTAGACGTATATATTGCTTCATAGTGTTTTACAGCCCTCTCTAAGCGGTTTAGAGAGTCAGCATATTGCCTCCAACAATACAGGTCCTTGTTTTACTGACCTCGGAAGGATGGAAGGCTGAGTCAACCCTGAGCCCATCAGATCGATCTCCAGACTGTGGGCAGAGTCAGCCTACAATACTTAGAATAAACCATTGTGCCACCATGGCTCTGCCAAGAAATGGCAAGAAAGCAAATATTGCCAAAAGATTAGAAGAAATGTCCTAATTGTGAGAACAGCTTCCTCGGGCCAGCCCTCTGACAAAATGTAAAGAGGCATCCTGTTTTCCAAACACCCTACCAACTCAGTGGCTGCATTCTCATATCATACTAATCAGTGGTGGAATTTAACTTTTTTTACTACTGGTTCTGTGGGCGTGGCTTGGTAGGCATAGCTTGGTGGGCATGGCAGGGGAAGGATACTGCAAAATCCCCACTCCTGGGGGAAGGATATAGCAAAATCTCCATTCCCACCCCACTCTGGGGCCAGCCAGAGGTGGTATTTGCCGGTTCTCCGAACTACTCAAAATTTCCGCTACCGGTTCTCCAGAACCTGTCAGAACCTGCTGAATAGCACCCCAATACTAATCCATAAAGCACAGGTAATCTTATTGTAGGTAGGAGCAATAATCTTATTTTATTTCTTTTTTGTTTCTGATTTCTGAGAATTGAATAGTGTCTGGCCAGTATTTTGATGACACCATCAGACGAGACAGAACTAAATTCTCCTGTTCTTTAGAGGAGCTAAGAAGAGTTCTGGGTGTTTTAACTCTTGAAGAGTGTTACTTTACTAGTGATTTGTGACTTATTTTAGAGTCCTCTAACTACAGGTAATCCTCAATTTATGGCCACAATTGAAACCAGAATTTCTGTTGTTAAGCAAGGTGGTTGTTAAGTGAGTTTTGCCCAATTTTACAACCTTTTTTTTTTGTCACAGAAAAGATTTGCTTTTGTTAAGCAAATCATAGAAGTTGTTAAGTGAATCATGTGGTCATTAAGCAAATCGAGGTACCCCCATTGATTTTAGGTTGCAAATGATGCTCAAATGAGTCTGGGAGGCTGCAACTATTGTAAATACATGGTGCTTGCCAAGAAAGCACCCAAATTTTGTGACCATGAGAATGATACTGTGTTTTCCCGAAAATAAGACCCTGTCTTATATTTTTTTGAACCCTGAAATAAGCGCTTGGCCTTATTGCCATGCGCTCAAAAGCCCAATTGGGCTTATTATCAGGGGATGTCTTATTCTGGGGGAAACAGGGTACATTGGTTGGAATATGTATTTGTTTTTAAAAGATGTGCAACATGGCTGGTTTGATTTCCTTTTTAAAGGTTTTATACACTCATACACATATTTATTGCAAATAACTTTTTAAAAGGCCAACAAAACTTGAAATGTTACTACTTTTATTTATCAGATAACCCTCATGTTTAGGCAGACATCTGAAATGTAAATTTTCCTTGAGTGTCTGCAACTGCTACATCATCTCAATAACCTTTTTTCATCCCCTCTGATTTTTGTAAAAACTTAAATAGATTTTTAAGTTTAAATATCACTTATTGCGAGTTAGTTCATCTCACCAAATTATCCTTTTTTTAAAAAAACGAATGAGTATTTTTACTCATTCTATTTGGTGCCAAACTGTCTTGAAAAGCACCTGGATAAACGTGCTTTTTCATTTTTTTTTCTTAAGACATTAAGAAAAAATTGCAGATACTTTTCTGAGCCACATAATGTGGAAAAAAATTGCTGATACCTTTGAGGCACATGATGCGGAAACAATTTGCTGATATGTATTTTAAGATCTGATAAATGTTAAACTTGAGCAATCTGTATGGAATTGGAAAGGGATTCCATAACCTTGAACGAGATAAATATATGGTTAAGTGCCAAGAAGTTAAATCTCTATCTAACATACGGTTCAGAACATGCTTACATGTGTTTATAAGCTTTAATTTAATTCACAGGAAATCCCATTACCTTTTGATAAGCAATTGTATTACATGAGTCAATTCATTTTTTCACCTGTACTAAAACTATTCAATCTGTGTCATTGTATTTTTTTTTTAATCAGTCTCTGGCTAGAATGATCTCTCTCCACCACCATCTATTGAAATAATGGTCTACAACTCCTAAAATTTCCAGACACATTCTGTTGGCAGTGCTCCTTGTTTCTTATATAAACTCTAGGCCAGTGATGGAGAATCTTTTAGAGACCGAATGCCCAAACTGCAACTCAAAACCCACTTATTTATTGCAAAGTGCCAACATGGCAATTTAACCTGAGGTTTTACTACCTAAAATAATGATAAACAAGGCAGAGTTCAGCTAATCCCTACGCACGGTCACTCAGGCACTCGTCACTTCCCGCCTGGACTACTGCAATGCTCTCTACATGGGGCTCCCCTTGGGGTGCACCCGGAGACTCCAGTTGGTCCAGAATGTGGCCGCGCGGGGGATTATGGGAGCAACAGGGCGCACCCATGTGACACCTCTCCTGCGCGAGCTGCACTGGCTTCCTGTGGTCTTCCGGGTGTGCTTCAAGGTGTTGGTGACCACCTTTAAAGTGCTCCATGGCTTAGGGCCGGGGTATTTACGAAACTGCCTTCTGCCGCCAATAGCCTCCTACCGGCCAGTTCGCTTGCACAGAGAGGGCCTCCTCAGGGTGCCGTCAGCCAGACAATGTCGGCTGGCGACCCTGGCGACCCCCAGGGGGAGAGCCTTCTCTGTGGTGGCACCTGCCCTCTGGAATGACCTACTCCCAGAGATATGCACGATACCAGACCTCCGGACTTTTCATCGGGCCCTGAAAACACATCTATTTCATCTAGCCGGGCTGGCTTGATCCCATCCTTTTGGTTTTAATTTGTAATTGGTTTTAATTGGGTTGTTTTAAATTGATGGCCAAAATTATTTAATGTCTTTTAAACTGCTTTTAAATTTTATATGTTATGTTTTACCGTGGCTATTCACCGCCCTGAGTCCTGTTGGAGAAGGGCAGTATACCCAATTAAATAAAATAAATAAATAATTGTTCTAAGAAAAACATGATAAATGCACTTTTATCATTTTTTTCTGCTTTTGAAATATTACGTTTAGCAACAATAAAAAAGAAAAACTTTTGTAATATCATTTCTCTCCCTCCCTCTCTCTTTCTCTTTCTCTCTTTTCCACCCTGTCTCTCTCTTTTCCTCCCTCTCTTTCTCTCTCTCTCTTTCCTTCCCTCACCCCCCTCTCTTTCTCTCTCTCTCTCTTTCCCTCCCTCCCTTTCTTTCACCCTCCCTCTCTCTCTCCCCCTGTGGGAGAAAAACGATGAAGCTGGGCTGGGCCAACAGCGCGCATGCCCACAGAGAGGGCTCTGAATGCCACCTCTGGCACATGCCACCTCTGGCAAACTATAATTGGGTGGCATGAATTTTCCTTTGGATGTTGAGTGAATTTAGTTTCGTTATTTAAAATCCATGTTTTATATCTTAGACCAAAATTTGAATCCAGCCCATATTTCTACTGAATGTTTTGTGAATTTCTATCCCATTCCCTTCCTTAGAAATGTTTGGGTTTACACAAGATGCTAAACTAAAGCCAAACTGTAGAAGATAGGTAACTTTATAGAATAAAAGTTGATCTCAGACCAACTTCCAAGAAGTTCTGTATTTTCACACTTTAGCTTTGCTCTTAGATAGCAGCTGGTAGTTCCTACATTTCAGAGACTGTAATTCCACTAACACTCATATTAGGAGAAGTTTACCTACTGCCTTCCTGGGATTAAAAATTTAGAGCATAACAGTGGAAATAATTTCTACAGTGTCACCTGCTGGCCAGGGAGTGTAGTTGCAGGGAGTGTAAAGGATTTCAATTTTCCTTCCCACCTTTGGGAGATAATCAATTTTGCAAAAGAAAAAATAATTCTTCCACTTGACTAAAATGCAAAAGAGATAAATTGCAGAACTGCCCAAACTAATTTTTTTAAAAAAAGGAAATACAAAAGAAAACTAATACCCTTATTGTATTATAAAATGGTGATCATCTGCTGTAAATATAATATTTGTTTAGTACTTTTACAGAAATATTTGAGAGAAAATACCCAGCATTATTACAAATTTCAAATACTTTTTAAGCTATCTACACCAGTATGGAATAACAGCTGACATTACATAATTCCTTAATTTAAGGAATAAAAGAAATAAGACATAGAAAAGGTGTCTTTGCACCATGCAGCAAACAATTGTGGGAAAATGTGCTAGTCGTCCCCGACTCTAGGGGGTGGTGCTCATCTCCGTTTAAAAGCCAAAGAGCCAGCGCTTTCCGAAGACGTCTCCGTGGTCATGTGGCCAGCATGACTAAATGCCAAAGGCGCATGGAACACTGTTACCTTCCCACCAAAGGTGATCCCTATTTTTCTACTTGCATTTTTTACATGCTTTCGAACTGTTAGATTGGCAGAAACTGGGACAAGTCATGGGAGTTTACCCCATTACGTGGCACCCCGTTACGCGGCCCTAGGGATGCAAACCGCTGAACTTGTTTCAATCAACAAGCTCGGCATCTTAGCCACTGAGCCACCGCGTCCCTCTGTGATAAACCACCCCCCTGTATATGACCAAGTACATCTTTCTCTCATAGGGATTTCTTTTTAAATGAAGCTTGCAGCCTGGCAGCAGGCTACAATTATAATACAAATAAACTATCATACTTTAGTATGTTCTGAGAATTAAGTTTATGTTCAAGTATTGTATATACTCGATTACAAAATCCACTTATTTATACTGAGTTGTTTTCTTAAAAAATAATGATATGCAAAAAGCTCCTTGAATTATCTCTTGCTGATACTGGAAATCAATGTTTGATAGTCTCAGTTACAGTACAATCACCATGGAGAAAATGCATATGTTTGATAAGAGCTGACATGACGTTGGTGGCATATAACGAATCAACGTATTGCAGAACTATGATTTTCTTTGACTCAAACTTTAACCAGCTTATAAAAGAACAAAATATAGTAATATCAGTCAAGGTTAGTAGACATGAGTTCAATCCAGGGGTGGGCTGCTGGGGGTTTGCAGGGGTTCGGGAGAACCTCTAGCTAAGATTCTGTGCAGTTCAGAGAACCCCCAAATCTCACTCCTGGCCTGCCCCGCCCTTCCCAGGAGTCCCCACGCAGCCCATTTTGGATGCAGGTAAGTGCAGGACACACACAGAGGCTCAGGGAGGGTGAAAAATGGGCCTACAGGAAGTTCAGAGATGGGCCTGTTTCCAGCCTCCAGAGGGCCTCCAAAGCCTGGGGAGGCGGTTTTTGTCCTCCCAGAGGCTTGAGGAAAGCCTCTAGAGCCTGGGGAGGGCAAAAACGCCCCTCCACTATGGTGCAGGAAGCCGACTAGGCCATGCCCACCATGGCCATGCCCACCCAGCAAAGAACCTGTTACTAAAATTTTTGAAGCCCACCCCTGGTTCAATCCATAGAACAGAGTCTTTCAAAAAGATTTTAAAAGCCACACAATCTCCACTAAGGATTAATAAGAGTTTTTGAATTTGTCACACAGTGCATTAAATTGATAAAAAGAGTATTTCAGCAGTTGTGCTGAACTGCACCTTTTATTTAGGTTTTTGCTCTTTCCATATCCATGAAGGTTGCCTGTAATGAAGCATGAAACTTTCTTAGCATTAGTGGTTACACCTACTTCTGGTGTGGTCCTATAAGTGAGCTTTTGGCAACCACTGTCAAAAATATTTATGTTTATGTGTAATTTGAGGTCTAAGCCCTCCTCCTCAAGGCAAGAGAGGCCTTCGGTCTATTTTTATAAAAGCAGGCAGTAAATAAAATGTTCGTGATGTCTTTTCATTCAAATATAAATCAGTGAAACTTCAGTTTATGTACACTTTGCCTGCAGCTGCTAGGAGCATAACAAAATGTTACCAATCATCATTAAGGCAAGCTTAACAGAAGAAGGAAACAGAGGAGAATTATTATTTTTTTCATATCCTAATGAACATTCCATGTCTCTTAAATTGCATGGTTTTAGTTAGCAGAAGAATTACCTATACACTGGTCAAATCAACTACTTTCCTACTTAAGCTTTGCACACGCAATTGTCGTACAAATTTAAAAAGGGGGGGCTTTTATTTGCATTTGATGAATATGGAGATATATACTTCAATTCAACAGACTGACTTTGAAGTTTGATTATATTAGAATTACCATACCGCTGATGTTCATTTATCAGAAGCCAATGGCAATGGTGATCAAACTGGTCAGTCCTAGAGGAGATCAACCCTGATTGTTCTTTAGGAGGCCAGATCCTGAAGATGAAACTCAAATACTTTGGCCATTTAATGAGAAGGAAGGACTCACTGGAGAAGAGCCTAATGCTGGGAAAGATTGTGGGCAAAAGAAGAATGGGACGACAGAGAATGAGGTGGCTGGATGGAGTCACTGAAGCAGTAGTTGTGAACTTAAATGGACTCCAGAGGATGGTAGAGGACAGGAAGGCCTGGAGGAACGTTGTCCATGGGGTCGCAATGGGTCGGACACACTTTGCAACTAACAATAACAACAAAATGGCATAAAAATGGAGGTGTTTATTAAGATCTAAGCAGTATCAACTTTGACTTGGAACAACATGATATTATATTGCAAGGAACATAAGATTGCTGTCTATAGTATGAGAAAGCTTGGGATAAATATCAGTGTCATAATATCCCTATATTTCTAATTTCATGTATTTACTTAAGCATCTTTCAATTAGCCTGTTTGGTTTCTTGACCTGATCTGTGTGACTTCTAGCAGCAAAGCAGAATCCCTTCCCTCATCTTCTCTTGGAAGTAAGCTCTCGTTGACCATTGTGTGATTGTTGGCTGGGTTGGGTCGTTTTAGATGTATGTATTCATGGGGTTTGCCAGTTCTGGAAAAATCTCATTCATGTCAGGATGTAATAATGCTTTCTTTTAATATATTGGTTTAATTTTGGGGAAGGGGGTCTAGGGAAGTTCTAGGGGTGGGCTGCTGGGGATTCACAGGGGTTTGGGAGAACCTCTAGCTAAGATTCTATGCAGTTTGGAGAACCCCCAAATTCCACTCCTGGCTGGCCCTCCCCCCCTCCCCTCCCAGGAGTCCCAATGTGGCCCATTTTGAATGCAGATAAGTGCAAGGTGCACACAGAGGCTCAGGGAGGGCGAAAAATGGGCCTACTGGAAGTTCGGGAAGGTCAAAAACGGGGCCATTTCCAGCCGCCAGAGGGCCTCCAGAGCCTGGGGAGGCCGTTTTTGCCCTCCCGGAGGCTTGAGGAAAATCTCTGAAGCCCTGGGAGGGATAAAACGCCTCCCCCCCCCCCGCCGTGGTGCAGGAGGTCGACTGGCCATGGCCACCATGGCCACGCCCACCCAGCAACTGGGCAGAGAACCCCTTGCTAAAAATGTTTGAAGCCACCCCTTGGAAGTTCTCAGAGTTGTATATTTCTTGTGATCTATAATGATATTTAAAAAACCCTGCTCACTTGATTCTTCCGTACTTCTGGTATATGTGTGCATGTGTGCTTTTCCTGCCCAGTTTGGCTTTCAGTTTTGTTCTCAATACTCCTGGTACATTCCTTAGGGCATGCCCTACTGATTGTGCATTGCCACTAAAAATAATCTGAGAAAGACGCAAATACCATGAAATACATTTAGGTATCTGCTCGAGTATGATGGCTTAATGTATTGAGTGTGATGTGTATGTGTGTTTGTGTGTGCACAGGTATTTTCTCTGTGAGAAAGTATAATTTTGGTGACTTTTCAGAGGTTTCTCCAACTGGGATGGTTCTTTGAACATTTCATATTTCATATTACATATTACATATTTCATATTTTTATAGCGTTTAATAGTTATTTTTTTAATGTTTATTATTTATATATTTT
The DNA here is from genome assembly GCF_059756535.1 of Pantherophis guttatus. Lineage (NCBI taxonomy): Eukaryota > Metazoa > Chordata > Lepidosauria > Squamata > Colubridae > Pantherophis > Pantherophis guttatus. The sequence goes on along the minus strand of NC_142070.1, from coordinate 27,148,175 downwards.
CTTTTTCTGTTGTTTATTTCAATGTGCTAATTTAAAAAATTGTAGCTTAATAAAGATGTGCCTTGACTAGAAACTGGGTATGAAATCACTAAGTCATTAATAATGTATTAGAATATATTAGAGAATATAGAGCTGTGGTGGTGCAGTGGTTAGAATGCAGTACTGCAGTGCAGGCTACTTCTGCTGACTGCTGACTGCCAGCAGTTCGCCAGTTCGATTCTTACCGGCTTAAGGTTGACTCAGCCTTCCATCCTTCTGAGGTCAGTAAAATGAGGACCAGATTGTTGGAGGCACTATGCTGACTCTGTAAACCACTTAGAGCGGTCTATAAAGCACTGTGAAGTGGTATATAAGTCTAAGTGCTAGTGCTATTTGGATACTTCATTAATTTCCACAGTGTCACCTGCTGGCCAGGGAGTGTAGTTGCAGGGAGTGTAAAGGATTTCAATTTTCCTTCCCACCTTTGGGAGATAATCAATTTTGCAAAAGAAAAAATAATTCTTTCACTTGACTAAAATGCAATTTGGATACTTCACATTTTATGATTATTCAAAAATTGTTAATTATCCAGCAGATATTGGTTTAAAATAAATACTTAAAAAAATATCATATAGAAGGTCTTTCCATTACAGATTGAGTTCATACTCACCCACTGTGCCTATTGGGTCTTCAGTATAAATGTGACTTAGGTTTCACTATGATGCATTTTATTAGACTGACCTGTGCTCTACTACTGTATCAAGCTCATAAGCCATAAAAATCTTTGATAAAAACATCATTACTGGCCTTCCAATTCTACTAATTGTAGTTCTGATGATGGCTTCAAACCATATTGAACTTTTTAAGGGTTACAGGTAAGTTGCAATTGGCTTTCTAACCTCATGCTAACTCACAGATTTTTCCCCCTTTAATAAGATAGCAGAAGACTTTATTTGCCTGTATGTATATATGTATATATTGCTTTTCTATGTAGGTAATGATGGGTCTTCAGCACACTGTCATTACTCTACAGGAAATCAGCTTTACTTCTGAAAAAAATATGTTGTTAATTTTATCAGAAGGTAATGACACAAGTGGTTAACTGCCTGATTATTAACATACACTTAGAGTTAAGTCTGATTTGGAACAAAAAGGAGATTTCAGTATTTCAGTATTACAATACTGAATCATTATTCTCTATAACATGGGTGTCAAACTCACAGGGTCACATTGTCATTACGTAATGGATCATGACTTTTTTCCCCTTCTCTAAATCAAGGGTGGGTGTGGCCAGCACATGACGCTTCTGGTCCACCAGTGGTGGGATTCAAATAATTTTAACAACCGGTTCTCTGCCCTAATGACCGGCTGGGTTGGTGTGGCCATGGTGGGCATGGCCATGGAGTGTGACAGGCAGCACTCGGCCAACTGCACCCCCTGAGAGCAAAAACAGGCCAGGGGAGGGGGGATGCACCACCCCCACACACACTCTATGCCTCTCTGCAGCCTCCTGGGAACAAAAAATGGGCCGTTGGGGGAGCACCACATCCCCATGCCTCATTTTGGCTCCCAGGAGACCTCCCTGAAGCCTCCTGGGAACAAAAAAGGGCTGCAGGGGGCGGTGCACACCACGTGCCATGTTTTGGGCCTAGGAGGCCTCCATGCACTTACCTGGGAGCCAAAATGGGGTGCATGGGGACTCCTGGAAGGGGCAGGAAGGGGAGGGGCCACCCAGCAATTTAACTACCGGTTCACCCGAACAGGCCCAAACCAGCTGAATCTCACCACTGCGGCCCACTGGCTGTGAATCCCACCTCTGCTCTATAACATAAGTAGAACTTGGGTGAATACCAACTTCTTCAAAGTATCTAGGCTGCAAGAATGCAGTGGAGTTTTCTGTATTCATTACATCTTTATGTAACTGGATTTTTTTCAACCAGAATTTGATAGTCCTAATTGTATGATTCTTATATCAGAAACAGATCACAAGTTGCTGCTGCAAAAAGATTCATTGATTGCTGCCCATACAATAATTATACCGTATAATGGCTTTCAAATTTGTTGCAAGAGTACACAATTTATTTCTGTGTTTACATGCACACTCATGTTTATATAATATACTGCTCAAAAAAATAAAGGGAACACAAGCAGAAGACATCCGAGATCTGAATGAATGAAATAGCCTTATTAAATACTTTGTTCTTTACATGCAGTAGTTTATACACTGCTCAAACAACTAAAGGGAACACAAAACTACTGTATATAACGAATATACAGCTTGTGTTCCCTTTATTTTTTTGAGCAGTGTATATTGTTAGATGAATCATGAGCTAATCTCAGTTTATAACTCTTAAATTAGTTACAGTTTGGTTATTCCATAGACTTCTGACTGAATTTCAATGGATTCACTTTCCCCCCTCCCCCCATTCATCATGCCCAGTTCTCAGAGATTCCCTGGACGATTCCCTGCAATTTTCTTGTCAAGGTTTTTCAGAATTACTTTGCCATTGCCTCCTTCCCACGATTGAGAGATAGTGACTAGCTCAAGGTCACCAAGCTGGCTTTGAGCCTAAGGTGGAGCTAGAAATCAGATTTCCCGTTTCTAGCCTGACCCCTTAACTACCACACCAAACTGTATCTCATGACTATATTATTAAATCCAAATGTAAACCATATGGAATACTGAATTGTTTGTAATTCAGTTGTTGGATGTCTTTTGGATTCTGCATTCTTGAATGAAAAAAATAGGTAACAATAGAAACTCCAGATAAATGGGCATTTAAGATTAATAACGTATGCTATCCCAAGTATTGTTTACTTGTTACTTGTTATCGAATGTACAGCTTTATCTTCATTCACTAGGCATTACACAGAATTCCCAACACAAACATGTTCAGTTGGCTGAATGGAGTTGTTGTTTTTTTCATAAATTATGAAACACTTCTCTTTATTTCTATGCTCCTTCAAATGTCATCAGCACCCAGACTGAATAGTGCCAAATATGTTTGTAAACATTAGGTAATGGAAATGTATGAAACAGTAAAAGCCTATTCATGCCTGAGCATATCTTGCCATATTTGCTCATTGGGGCACTGACGTATTTGCAGATATAATCAGAAGAGAGTGAAATATGAAATTTTATCTCTCCAAACACACAAGTATTATTCAGAGTTTCAGAACTTAGTTAGAGAACTTCAGAGAGGGGTGCCATGATTCAAGTGTGAAAGATTTTGAGGGCCTTTTATGAAAAAGTGGGACAAATGGAAGATAACAACATCTGGACTCCTTGCAAAATCAAGATAAAAATCTTGTTTGGAATAACTAACACAAAAAATAAATCCAGTTTCCACCAGAGGGCATCAGAAACTGCTAGTTCAAATCAATTCCTACTTTTCTTACTTAAAGGCATAAAATCATAAAATCATAAGAACTGGTGATTAGGGGCCAGTCATTCTGTCTCAATCCATGATCTCAGACTCAAGTGACAAGCCAATCAGTCAATTCAATATATTGTTGCAAACAAATAAATCAACACTTGGTTGATTTGGAAAAAAAGTAGACTTTGCACTTGCAGGAAAACACTAGGAAAGAAAAAAAATTGAGAAAATAAGTTTTTCTTTGTTTCTTTTATTATATATTTCTCTATTGTAGCATCAATCAACCCTCCTTCCAAGTTGGACAGCTTTAACATATGCAATCAATAAATAATAAAAATGCAGGAAAACAATCAAATACTTAATGTATGCCTCCATAATGAACAGAGAATAAGATAAGGATGTGTGAGTGTCACTTTGGTTTTTTTAACATATTAATAAACAAATGTATAAGACCATGATGGCGAACCTATGGCACGCGTGCCACAGATGGCGAATCTATGGCACGCGTGCCACAGATGGCACAGCTCCACTGTGTATGCGCATGTGCCTCCCGCCAGGGCAGCTGGTTTTCAGGTCTCTGTGTCTGTGTGTGGGGCGGAGCACATGCGGAAGATGTGCACACATGCACGGGGCGGGGTGCACATGGGGGGTTGCACATAAATGCATGGAGATCACGTGCGCATGCACAGGTCACGGGGCACATGTGGGGGTCACACACGCATGCGTGGGGACAGAGGAGTGCGGGGGCGTGTGCACATGTGCAGGGGGCGGGTCGCTTTCGGCACATGCCGACAAAAAGGTTAGCCATCACTGGTATAAGACATGCTTGTAAAGTTAGAAATGTTGATTGGAGATATGAAGATGCCTACAATTTGAATGCAGATGATACCATATTGTTGGTCAAAAACCAAATGTAAAGATGAATATAGAATTGAAATTTAATTCATAGAAGACTAATATTATCGTGCTTGACAGGGAAAATTGGAGTAAACAATTTCAAGTTATACTTAAATTGTGAAAAATAACAACAGATGAATTTGGATACCCTGGAAGAAAGTTTATTGAATATGAGGAAATGGATAGAGAAGTGTTAGGTAGTTATGGAAAGATAATTGGGTAAGATGTGGCCTGTCCCAAGGAATGATTTTTCATTTAAAAAAAATCAAAAGTAGCTATATGAAAACGAAATGGTTTCATTTTCCAAACTGAAAATGAAGCATAAAAACAAGTAGAGTGCATTTTAAATGGGTTATTTAAGAAATGGGGCAGGGTTGGTTTTAAAACAAGAATTCGGGTCAAAAATGAATATATTAGATGCTGAGTGAACATAGTTTGAATTTTGAATACAAAAGAAACCAGGATGAAAGGTGTGCTTTGAGACATTTTCATCAAATATAGAAAGAACAAATCCCACAACAAATATATGAAATAAAAATAGATTGGTCAGGAAAATCAAGAATTTGATGTATATGAAGGCCAACATTGGCTAAATAACTGCCAGTTATGATTTCACATTATTGTGAAATAATCATAAATATAAAATAAGACCTGATGGGGCTCATGTTTTGAATCAGACTTCCATTCTTCCGAGTCGGTAAAATGAGGACCCAGATTATTGGGAGCAATATGCTGTAATATGGTAATTACAGCATATTGCCCTCAATATGGTAAACCACCCAGAGAATGATGTAAAGCACTATGAGGAGGTGTATAAGTCTAAGTGTAATTGCTATAAATAATAATAACATAATATAAATAATGCAACAATTATGTCTTGGAATAACTGAAAGAAATACCATTTTCCTGAAAGCAGGAACTGGTAGGAAAACAAAAGAGACAAAGTAATAGAAAATGAAGAAGATAAAATGCTCTAGGACTTTAGTTTTCCCTATTCTTTCACAAAAACTGCCTTGCCTTGCCTTGCCCTGCCCTGCCCTGCCCTGCCCTGCCCCTGCCCCTGCCTTGCCTTGGGATATATGAGGTGTAATAAATAAAAGGATGGGACTTCCTAGTATAAATGGAAGAGCTTCTTGGTCCCAATTTTCTTGTGTTAAAGTGCAAATATGCTGATGTTTATACAGCATTATTACATAATGAATGCTTTATCAGATAGATTATAATATTCAATCAAAGAGAATATATGCAGCTCAGGATCAAATTGTGGAGGCCTTCATTCTCCCTAAGCTTGGTTGTTTGCTTGCAGATATTTCATTACCCAACCAGGTAACATCATGAGTGCCATCAAGGCCAACATATATTATGAAGTTCTGAATGCTCCAACACTGGAAGTTTTTAAGAAGAGATTGGACAACCATTTTTCTGTTACTCTGTTATTCTGTTATTACCTAATTGGGTAATGAAACATCTGCAAGTAAAAAAACCAAGCTGATGAAGCACCAAGGACTGCCCAGTTATAACATGTACATGAAAATTGCTGGGAATCTGCCTAAAAACTACAGTCAAGTTAATTGGTTTTGGTTATCAGATTTGAATTTTATCAAAGCTAACATATGTTTAGCTACTTATAGCAAAGAAATAAAATTGTTCTTTTTGTTGAAGTTCTGATTTAAATGTTGCTTTACATGGTAATTTCTGATGCAACATGCATTTTTAATTGCTATATTACAAAAGCATTTCAGTAACATTTCTCTCTTAATATATTTGATATGAAACCGATACTCACGTACTTATCTTATATTTATGGCATATATTCCACCACCGAAATTCATTCTGAAATTCATTAGGCTAGTTAATTTGTATGTGAGGAAAATACAGAATGTATTGTCCTAACAGGGATAAGGAGAATAAGAGAAATATAAATAATTGGTGTAGTCTGACAATGATCCTGTATGACAGACCAATTAAAATTTGCCAAAGAATGCAGAACTTCCACAAGCCTTCAGTAACATTCTTTAGAAGTTGTTGACATCATTTAAAATAAACTCCTAGATAAGGTTTAATTATACATATTTCAAGACTAGTTATATATTAGTGGCAAAAAATAGCTTTTGATTAAAGTATGTGAATAACAATGAAAGATAGTAGTTGTAATTGTAGTTATAATAGCCTTATAGCCACTATAATAATAACAAACATTTAATTCAGAGGAAAACATTATTATTCTAAGGTGGCAAAAAATCATAAGAATTCTGGTAGCATCTTCTCTGACCAAAAAAGACAAGCTTTTATTAAAGACAAGCTTTTGTGAGCTATTGCATACAACTGATGGAGTATGCTGCAGCTAATGAAAGCGTATGCTTTTTGGTAACATTTATTAACAAAAAAGGTACTACCAAACTCATTCTGAATTAACTCAGACAATTAGAGATAGTTCTTGTTTAGCAACTGCCTCATTGAGCAACTGTTTGCCATTATGACAATGATGAAAAACTAACTTGGTGACCAATTCTTGCATTTGCGACCTTCGTAGTTCAGTAAATGCAAGGAAAGTTGAAGTAAGATTATAAGCATAGTTATGGTTTCATTTAGCAAGGTTCCAGTTGTGGTTGCTAAACAAGTACAATGTATAAATGAAATTAAAAATACAATAGTCACTTCATAAAAATACTAAATTATTTAGTTATTGATGAGAGCAGAATTATTGATGAGAGCAATCCTATGTACATTTACCCAGATACCAAATATGTTCAAAAAGATTTACTTAGAACTGCAGCATAAATTTCCAAGGCCAAACTTTTTCTAACTTCACTTGTAAGAAAGGTTTTGTCTAACTGATCAAGAGATAGAGCATCAAAAGGCATGTATGCCAAGCCAAAACAGATGTCACTTCTCACTAGTGCTGCACATAATAGCACCAGGTGCTTAAGCTGTTTTTCAACCCTCATAATCTGTGTGGCATTTGAGATTCTTGGAGGCATTCTGCTTGTGATGCAGTCCCTGGATAATTATCTAGGCTTTATTACTGAAACAATAATCTTTTCAGTTATTAGTACCCACAAACTTTCTGCATATCAAAACCATCAAATATTATCTATACTATATGTACTAATTACTTATTATACTAATTACTTTGCATTCCAGAGATCAACCAGATGTACCACAGTGCTGTCTCATAGGCTCAGGGAAATTTTCCCCAACCACCTGCTTAGAAACAAATGGATTTTTATCCTCCTTAAAAAATCAGTTATGAACATAAATCTAAAAGTGATCAGATAGTTGTTTTGTCCATGACAATGGATTGATATTAATGTTGTCTGTATAGAGATCACCAGGTGAAAACCAGAGTCTCTCACATGAGTTGGTATCACTATGACTTCGGACAAGCCCATGTATGTCTATTATGGTAGGAATCCATTTGAAAGCTTCTCCTTATCTCCTCTCTTCAAGGCACAACGCTAAAATATCCCAGTACACAGAGATTTAGGGAATACTCCCAGGCAAGAACTCAACTAGCAACCTGATTAAGCAACAATGGGGTAGAAACTCCCAGCTTGACCCTGTAGGAAGTTAGCACCCACCCTTTTCCTAGGAAAATGAGATATTTTAGAAAATATTAAAAGGCCAGAATATTTCCCCTAAAAGGGTGGCAGAAACTCAGCCTCCCCCAGTGGTGGGTTGCTCCTGGTTCGCACCAGTTCACAAGAACCGGTAGTAAAAATTTGTAGAAGTTTGGAGAACCGGTAATAACATTGCCTGGCCACGCCCCCGAACCAGTCCCCGGCCCGGTCGCCACTCGCTTACCCCGCCCACCTCATCAGAGGCTTTTTTTTTTACTTTTAAAACCATTTTTTCTACAACCTCTTCTGCCAAAAAAATGCTTTTAAAAGTTAAAAAAAAAAGCCTCTGATGATCGTGCGGTTCAGCTGGGATCGTCAGAGGCTTCTAAAAGCATTTTTTTCTGCAACCTCTTAAGGTTGCCCACCCAGTCACATTACCCCCCACACCAAGCCATGCCCACAAAATAAGCCACGCCCACAGAACTGGTACTAAAAAAAATTAGAACCCACCCCTGGCCTCCGCCCACCTTTGTCAATGGACCATTAAGGACTGGGCCAGCCTATTCTACATAACAAAGATCTACTTCCTTCAGGCACAGCCATAGTAGGAATTGCCCAAAGCCTTTTCATTACATCATCATCCAGCAAGAGTCAAGCAAGTCTGGGACTCAAAAGACAACCTACAAAGTTACCCCTGCATGGCCCCATGGGAGTCTGACAACCAATCAGAACACAAACTCAAATTCAAAGCCCAACAGAGGGCATAAAACCCAGGCACTCTCAGCATCTCTGCCCTTTTTGCCCAGGACCTCAAAATCATGTGGTCCTATCCACCATTAAACCATCTTTTCAAGCAGTCTCCATGTTTCCAGTGTCTTTCTCCTCACTTGGAACTAAACCCAGATGGACATTTCTTCCAACAACCCAAACACCCAATTGTATACATCCTCACAATATTACCTGTACATCAAATAGATACACTCCTACTAATGGTTATCTGGAGTTTGCAATTCTGTTTTTGAATGCTTATGTATACTAAAAAAGCATTGCAGAAGAAATTAGAAAACTGTTTCATGTCTGCTTTTAGAAGTTGTGTCAGAAAAAAAAAGAAGTTGATTCCTAGCTCCAAATCCAAAGTTAACTAGGGGATGCACAAAATAGCTTATTAAGTCAGTTTATAGCTAAAAGTACTTATTTTCTATCTTTTTTTTTTTTAGTCAATTGTGGCTTCTTTTTTCTTCTTTTTCATCTAGACAAGGGAATCAACAAGACAAGGAAAAACCATTTGGACCAGCTTAATATTCTTCTTTGGAATAGTCTAGGATTACACTACCTAGAAATATCTAATTGAACTGAAAAATAATAAGAATAAGCATTTTAGCAATAGCAATAGCAATAGCACTTAGACTTATATACCTCTTCATAGTGCTTTTATAGCCCTCTCTAAGCAGTTTATGGAGTCAGCATATTGCCCAGAGGTGGGTTTCAGTAGGTTCTGACCAGTTCTGGAGAACCCGTAGTGGAAATTCTGAGTAGCTCAGAGAACAGGTAGTAAAAATTCTGACTGGCCCCACCCCCATCTATTCTCTGCCTCCCAAGTCCCAGATGATCAGGAGGAAATGGGGATTTTGCAGTATCCTTCCCCTGGAGTGGGGTGGGAATGGAGATTTTACAGTATCCTTCCCTTGCCACTCCCACCAAGCCATGCCCACAGAACAGGTAGTAAAAATTTTTGAAACCCACCACTGATATTGCTTCCGACAATCTGGGTCCTCATTTTACCCACGTCAGAAAGATGGAAGGTTGAGTCAACCTTGAGCCGGCGAGATTTGAACTGCCGAACTGTAGCTAGCAGTCAGCTGAAGTAGCCTGCAGTACTGCACTCTAACCACTGTGCCACCTCAGCTCTTTTAAATATAAGTTTTCCTATTTTCCATTTTTCTTATCCTTTTGAAAACAGATACTTATTCAAAGAGAAGATTAATATTAAATCAGTGTCAAATCAATGTGTTAATAAAATACTCACATTAGAGAGACTCCTTATACTATAGAAGTTACATAAGACAAAAATCAAGTTTTATAGTAGCCCGCCCAAGTTAATTACACACAGGATCATGGTAGTCAAGTAGTAGTACATTTGATTACTCTGTATTTAAACAATAGCCATGTGTTTATTTAAAAAAAAAAACTTTAGAAATTAATCTACTGTAACGATTCTATAACTCATGGTATATCTTCTGTAGTTATCTGCTTTTGGATTTCAAAACCAAAATCAAGGAATCTGTCCTTAAGTAAGGATGCTCAATCCCTTTGTGAAGGTAATGATATCATAAAGAGATGCTAAAATAAGAATATATTTGAGGTGGAGACTGAGGGATACTATGAGAGGACTATTTTACTTTATAATTGGGAAATCTGACCTATATGTTTACGGAGATATTATATAAGGTTCTTCTGACAAAAAATCTTTTCAAAGGCAGCCTCAAGAGACTTTCATTTGATCAAAAGGGATGAAAAAGTCTTGTTTTTCTGAGGAGTGCATTTTATGCATTAAGTCCCTCCACCAGTGGTGGTATTCAGCAGGTTCTGACCAGTTCTGGAGAACCGGTAGCGGAAATTTTGAGTAGTTCGGAGAACCGGTAAATACCACCTCTGACTGGCCCCACCCCCATCTATTCTCTGCCTCCCGAGTCCCAGCTGATTGGGAGGAAATGGGGATTTTGCAGTATCCTTCCTCTGGAGTGGGGAGAGAATGGAGTTTTTACAGTATCCTTTCCTTGCCATGCCCACCAAGCGACGCCCATAGAACCGGTAGTAAAAAAGTTTGAATCCCACCACTGCCCTCCACCTATCGCTTTTTATTTAAGGTATGTTTTCCACTATAGATGGAAAAATTGTTAATAGATGGTGTGACTTACAAAAAATGTGGTCAACCACGTCCTCCATTTCTCTTCCATTATGATCACAATACTTCAAAGCTGCTTTTCATTAAATGAAAAAGGTATTGCAGGATAATTAATAATTAGCTATTTGACCATCATGGAGGAGTATGGACAGGCTAAATACATGATTTATGTATTTGTTTTCTGAGCCATTTGCTTAAATAACTTTCATAGTCTCAAGGTCATATTCACATTTGGGTCTGGCTTCCAATAATATGTGAACAAATTTGTGGTGGAGATCCTGGTTTTGAAATGATACTAACACAGATACGGTTGATTAACAAGTTCCATTTCTTTTTTGTTTCACTAATCTCCTCTGTTTTTCTTCTTTGCGCCAGTAGTTAGGCCTGGGCAGCTTTCATGAACAATTGCTGAAGAATTACTCAGTAACTGACATAATCAGCATTAAACACACCAGGGCCTACAAAACTATTTATGTAACACAGTTGTTTTCTCCACTTATTTTATTCATGTGGCAGCATGTGGTGTTTATTGCAAAAATAACAAAGTCAGGGTTTCTTACAACTCCACAGCTGAAATTTGATATGAAATTTGTCCTAAATAGGAAAAAAGCAGAATGATAGTTCTACAATGGATGTGGTAGTTCTTATTTAAGCTTTTGCTAAAAATTGGAATGCTCTGAATGCTGCTTAACTAATAATATTCTTGCCTTTTTAATAATACTCTGAATTTATGTCTGTTCCGCTAAAAAAAAAAAAAAAAACCTGTGCTGAGCAGTTTGACTCTTTCAAAGCATTTCGAGGGATTATTTTTTTAATCACTCTTTTCCTCATGCAAACAGCTATATTTTAAAATCCAGAACAAAGTGAGAACTCCATAAATTAATTCAATGCAGATTGCTTCTATTTGTGAGAAACAGGAAAAAAAATGACATTAATGGAACAAAATGTGCTAAGGTCACATCCTCAGTATTTCCTAATTGTTTATTCCTAAACATGATTAATTTATGTTAAATTCCTTAAATAATTCAATTAAAAAAGGAAGGTTAATTTATCTTCAATGACTTCGTATACATATGTTTATTTACATAGCAGTTATTCCAATATATTTTAGTAGAGGGATGGGCAGCTTCATTTTAACTATGGGGTGCACTTTATTTTGCTCCTGAAAGCAGCAGTGTGGTCAGGTTCACATTGCTAAAAGAGGGCAAAGTCATGTTTTTCAGTCTTTTTTAGTAGTAGTAGTAGTAGTAGTAGTAGTAGTAGTAGTAATAGTAGTAGTAGTAATAATAATAATAGTAGTAGTAGTAATAGTAGTAGTAATAGATGATGATGTGGATGTGGATGATATCCATTCAGTTGAGTCCAACTCTTGGCAATTCTATGGGCTGGGCGTCTCCACATCTTTTTAGTAGAAGAAAGGTTTAAAAGAGGAAATCGATCTCTTACAATAACGAAGATATTCTACCCAAAATTCACACCCAAAGTGCCATTTTGCTTTCATTTTAGAGCTAGAGTAGGATATTGGGGTTGCATATAATTTGAGACAACAAGTTCCCATTTATGACTTAATGGACATAATGGCCAGGTATCTACATTGGAAGAACTGTCAAGAGAGCACTATTCTATTTAAGGCATTGTGGCTGGCAAGAAGATGCAGAAAGCATCAAGGATGAGAAGGAACAGTTAACTTTTCATATCAAGATTTTTGTTTGAAATCCCAATGATGTTTTAGGGATGTTTCTAGTTCTCTCATCCTCACACATACAAAGATAAGTATTACTACTATATTGTTGTTATTGCAGTAAAATATTATTTGTACAATGATTTCCTGTTGTGAGGCTCAAAAAATTCCATTAGCTATGTATTGAACTTCAACCTCAAGAGATATCCTTTCTCCCTTTTTAGGACATTAAACCTAAGGTTTACATATTTTATTTCTATTCAAATTACAGTAACACCGTGTTAGAAGAAATGTCCATCGGGGTTCAGTTCCAAGTGGGGAGAAAGACCCTTGAAACATGGAAGCTGCTTGGAAAGATGGTTTAATGGTGGACAGGACCACATGGTTTTGAGGTCCTGGGCAAAATGAGCACAGGGGGGATTAGGGGAGAGAGAGATTTATACCCTCTCTTGGGCTTTGAATTTGACTTTATCATATTGGTTGCAGTCAGACTCCAATGGGGTAGGTAGTCATAACTGAGGTTGTCTGTGTCCCAGGCTTGGTTGAATCTTGCTGGGTGATTCATTGAAGGGCAATTTCCTATTGTGACTGAATGGCTTTGCCCTGAAGAATAATCCCATCATCCTGGAGCTGAGGTCTTTCATTTTGTAGATAGACTGGTCCAGTCTTTTGTTTTGTAGATAAGCTGGCACCAAAATATCTGCTGGGGGGCAGGGAGCTGAGGCTCTGAGTTTATGTCTTTAGAAACATGTTTCTCCTTTAGGGAAAATATAATATTTCTGCCTTTTTAATATTTCCTAGAATATTTCATTCTTCTAGGAGAGGGGTAGGTGCTAACTTTCTACAACTGCAACACTGAAGAATGTGTTTGGGTGACAGGATGCTATGGAGATCCTGGAATGTCCATAGCGAGCATCCTTAGAAAAAAAAGTGGCAGGATTGATGTATCAGAGGAACTTGCTATCTTTTCTGCCAGCTTCCATTGCTTGTAGGAAGTCAGCAGATAAAGTCATAAATGGTGGTCATGTGACGATGAAACTTAGAGATCCCTATGGCCATACTAAACATCAATATTTGCAAAAAAAAAAAAAAAATCTAGTTGACAAGTATCAATTCTAGGATTATAGAAATAATTTTATTTGGGGTTCTTCAGCCCGTATATGGATCCTTCTTTGTGTGAATAATACACAAAATGGGCCTTGTTTTATAGCAAAACTATTGTGTATAAGAATCATCTAGAACACAATGCTTTCAGCATTTGAAAGGAAATAAAACAGAAGTGATATTTTTAGTTCTGCATAACTTTTCAGAGAAACTAGCTTGACAACAATTTCTAGAGAATGTTAACTTTTTAAAAAAGAGCAATTATCTCTGCTGCCAGCTGCCCATTGTCTGTTTTATTTATATCCTGCCTTCCTGCCCAGGCCATGACTTCTCACCATACCATCTAAACTCTGATTGGTTAGTTTATAGTCAGCATCTTGTGGAAAAACAGCTACCCTTTTAACTTGCTTGCTTCACTGATTCTATCAACGTGTATTATGCATGTTCCTCTGTGACTTTAGTTTAAATTTTTATGTACAGATTTTAAAAGTGTTGCAAAGCTACCATGGGAAAAGGAGAAATTGCAGCCTCTCCTTGACATTAGTGATCTGGAAAAAAGTTATAAGGGGATAAAGTTATAAATATTAAGTTTTATGTGACAAATGTCCAAGGCTAAAGACTAAATTTCCTAAATTGGGAAATTGAAAAAGCATAACAGAAGGCAGTGTACTGCACCACCTGCTCCAGGATTGTAGCATGTATTCATCATGTATACAGTGATAATATTTAATTGGAAAAAATAAAGGACAAACCTAAAAAAGGAAGTAAATTTGTAGATTCATAAGGATAAAAAAATATTTTTCTGGTTATAATTGCTTTACAAAGGAAAATTCAAAAGAAAAACCAAGAAAATGTGGCCACATGTTTATTGTGCGGCCACATGTTTATTGGACCCGTGTCCCTCCTGATTGGTGCTAGCCTCCTGGGAGGTTACATGAGGCTGGCTCCAGGGGATTATAAATGCTTCTTTGAGTGAGGGTGTCTTTCCCGCCGCCCTGAAAGAAGCGGTGGTGAGGCCCCTCCTCAAGAAGCCTTCCCTGGACCCGGCTGTGTTAGCAAATTATCGTCCTGTCTCCAACCTTCGCTTTGTTGCGAAGGTTGTTGAGAGTGTGGTTGTGCGATAGCTGCCTCAGTACCTGGATGAATCGACCTATCTAGATCCGTTCCAGTCGGGCTTCAGGCCCGGGTACAGCACGGAGACGGCATTGGTCGCATTGGTTGATGATCTCTGGAGGGCTTGGGACAGGGGTTGTTCCTCTGTCCTGGTCCTATTAGACCTCTCAGCGGCTTTTGATACCATCAACCATGGTATCATGCTGCACCGGTTGGAAGGGTTGGGGGTGGGGGGAACTGTTTTACGGTGGTTCTCCTCCTTTTTCTCCGACCGGTCGCAGTCTGTGTTGACAGGGGGGCAGAGGTCAACCCCGAGGCCCCTAGTATGTGGGGTGCTGCAAGGATCGGTCCTCTCGCCCCTTCTGTTCAACATTTATGTGAAGCCGCTGGGCGAGATCATCCGTGGTTTTGGGGTGAAGTACCACCAGTACGCTGATGACACCCAGCTGTACATCTCCACCCCAGACCACCTCAATGATGCCCTCGAAGTGATGTCCCAGTGCCTGGAGGCCGTACGGATCTGGATGGGGAGGAACAGACTCAGGCTCAACCCATCCAAGACCGAGTGGCTGTGGTTCCCAACGTCCCGATATAGTCAGCTAGCGCCATAACTGACTATTGGGGGCAAGTCGTTGGCCCCCACAGATGGGGTTCGCAACTTGGGCGTCCTCCTGGAGTCACGGCTGTCTTTAGAAGAGCATATGACGGCCGTGGCCGGGAGGACTTTTTATCAGGTTCGCCTGATTCGCCAGTTGCGTCCCTTTCTGGATTGGGACTCATTATGCACGGTCACTCACGCCCTTGTCACCTCACGCCTAGACTACTGCAATGCTCTCTACATGGGGCTCCCCTTGAGGAACACCCAGAGGCTCCAACTGGTCGAAAATGCGGCCGCGCGGGTGGTTATGGGAGCGACGTGGCGCTCCCATGTGACTCCCCTCCTGCGCGAGCTGCACTGGCTCCCAGTGGTCTTCCGGGTGCGCTTCAAGGTTTTGGTTACCATCTTTAGAGCGCTCCTGGCTCAGGACCAGGGTACTTACGAGACCGCCTCCTGCCACCAGTAGCCTCTCACCGACCAGTTCGCTCCCATAGAGAGGGGCTCCTCAGAGTACCATCGGCCAAACAATGTCGATTGGCGGCCCCCAGGGGGAGAGCCTTCTCTGTGGGGGCACCTGCCATCTGGAACGAGCTCCCCCCGGAGATACGGAGGATCCAAGATTTACGCACTTTCCACTGCGCCCTAAAAATGTTTTTATTCCAACAGGCTGGCCTGGCCTAACTCTCTCTTTTAAATTGGGTTTTAAATGTTTTATATAAATTGGATGTTTTTAGATTTGTTTTTGAGCCCAAATTATTTAATCTATTTTTAATAGCTTTTAACTTTTGTATGTTATTGTATTTTTATCTTGGCTGATCACCGCCCTGAGTCCCCCGGGAGTAGGGCGGTATATAAATATGATAAATAAATAAATAAATAAATAAATTCAGTTTTTTGAAATAAAGGTCACTAATTATTAATCAAGCTTAATGGAAAATTTCTATCTATCTATCTATCTTCTGTGGCCCTTCATTTATATATGAAATATTAAATTAGGTAGGCAGAAATAAAATCCTAACACGTTCTAGTATTTAAAGCATAAAGGGATAATATAAATCCTTCCAAATGTCTCTGAATTACAGCAAAATCTTCCTTTGTCACTGCTTGATTAAGGATGATGGGAATTGGAGTCCCATAACATTTGGAGGGTCACAGGTTTCTCAGTCTGTTTTTGTACTGCTGCTGAATTGGTAAGAGATGCCTTCCTTTCCTGTTTATGAAAACATTGGAGTAAGAGTTTAATATAAAATCTTTCCTTTTTACATATCTAGTTTAAAAGGCCTCTGAGTCGAGCAGTGTTACATATATTCAGAAAAGAGTCTAATTTGGACATTTTCTAAGAAGGGACATGAGACTGAAATTCTTATGGATGTAGTTCCTTATGTTGCTTTTGCTACAATTACATTTCATGTGTCGGTAGTAGGGAAAAACATGACCAGTTTTCATTGTTTTTTTTTTTTCCTTTTAAAGCTTAGGATGCAAATGTCACATCTGCTTCAAAGGAGACGCCTTAATCTGGGACATATAGATTATGCAATGTTTCCATGGCAACAGTTGGGGGGAAATTTAGCTCTCTGCAGTTTCCACAGAAACTGCTCCCTGCGGAGACAGGTGCCTTGGAGGGAAGGGAAATGAAAGGGATCACGTGGTCGCTGCAGCCCGGAGCCGGCGGGTGAGCGTTTGTAATGCGTGCTGTTTTCCATGCAGGGAGCGGGGTTTGGTTCTTTGCCTGGGCCTACATGGAGGCGCTGTGGTTGGGAAAAGCCACATTCCGGGAGAAATCTGATATCGAGCACACCAGCTGTTAATTTGCAGCAGTTTAAGAATAATTTTTACATGGAGACATTCTATCGGTAAACGAAAGCGCCTCGTTTTACGCTTTTTTAATTTTTTCCCCCCAGCAAGTAAGAAAGAAAAAGGGTGATTCGGGATAGGAGATTCTAATCTTTTGGTGGCTCTTTTGCATTCATGAATTAAAATGCATGTTTAGGAATCACATTTATGTAGTCGGGGGGGGGGGAGAATTATTTGTGAATGGTTTTGTTCTAGATTAATATAATGCTTTGTTTTGTTTTACATGTGTGTTTGTTAAGATGCAATAGCATGACCCTTTTATTGAAATAAAGCAGGATTGTGGTTTCATTTGGTCGAGTGCTCAGAGGCAAAATGTAGCATTTCGCTAAAGGCGTAATGCTGACAGATTAATGCACTGGCTATTTTTTTTCCTCCCTGCCTCCTTTTCCCCATCCTTTTTATGGAAAAAAAAACCACCTCCTAACGTGATTGTTAACTCTGACAGCTGTTTGGTGCACGCAAAGGGAAAAGCAGCAGGTAGAGAAGAGGGAGGATGGAAGCATGTAGGACTGAGTGGCTTTCAGATGGCGACCTCCTTTTTCCCCTGGCCTTGGGTTTATAAAAAGTGCCTTCAAAAGACTTTCTTTCCCATTTGTTGTTATTAATCGCCGGATCAGTGCACAGATCACGCAAACAATTGCAAATGTAGGTAAGTGTTTGTGGTTTCCTTGCTGATTTTTAGACTGTTAGTTGAGGGTAGTATTTTGGTTTGGATTCATTCCCCACCCTTTAGTAATGTTAGACTGTTAGTTGAGGGTAGTATTTTGGTTTGGATTCATTCCCCACCCTGTAATGTAACTAAAGTGTTCTTGTTGAAAGAGCAGTGTGTGACATGAAAGCCGAAGACGAAAGCTATTTTCTTAAAAAGGAAGTACTGACCCGTCTTTCAATGGAATGATTTGTGATGCGGAAAATTTTGGGAGCTCTGCAGAAGAAGTAATGATGTAGGGCGTTAATAAGAGAGCAGATTTGTTGACAAGTGAAATTATGAACTGGAGCCATTACTTTTTTTGAGAAACCTGTAAGCAATTACTTATTCCATAGAGCAGGAATGAATTTGTTAATCTAGTTGCCTGGTTTGGAAAAAAAAAATGAAAATAATTCAGAAGCGTTGCTGAGAAATTCTGCAAAATCTTGTGGAAAAGCTTGCAACAAATGGGCGTTTGTTATGGATTGTTAAACCTGTATGAGAAATGAAAAGAACAATGCCAGCAGGATGGTGAGCAGTGCTTTTGTTTTGTTTTGTTTTTATAATGAAGCCTTTTGTAATTTTATAAAGGGAGGATGATCTTTCAATGCCTCCCAAGCTTGAATGCCTAATACTAATGGTGCTTGGGAAACAGAAAAGTTGTTTTTTCTCAGTGATTTAGGCATGTAATTTAATGGTAAGAATTTTAACCTTTTCCTAGGGATAAATTTGTTTATTTATTACAAACTGATCCATCAAAGATGGATTTCTGGCATATTTAATAACACTCTTTTTGCTTGTTTGCTGATCTTTGTTTTTGTAATATACAGTTATATCAATCTGTGATTTTTAGAATACACAGCTTTCAATATCTCATATGTTTGAAGTGATTATTGTACTAAATAGATTTGTATTTGAAAATTATGCTCGGAATGCTTATAATTTCCTGTATGAAAATTGAAAAGAACAATACTAGAATGGTGAACAGTTTGCTTTAGTTTTATATCATGTTTATTTTAGGAATGTATTATTTGCTGAACAGCCATCTACTGCATCCTGTTCCTTAGCTATGTATGATACAATTTTTACATGGCTATTAAAAAAGGGATGTATGAGATGCCAAGAAAGCAATAATGTCACAGTTTGATGGAGTGAAATGTGCTGTGTAAATTCGAAAATATGCTATAGACAATAATTCAAAGTTATGGCAGCACTGAAAAAAAGGATTTATACCAGTCCCAAAATTATGGCCATTGCAGCATCCATTATGGTCAGAATTCCTGCGGTCACTTTGGATTATAACACCACAGCAAGATGTGTCGTGATCATTTCAAACCTTACCTGCCAGCCTCCCTTAAGCAAGGTCAATGGGCAGCTGGTAGGGAGGGTCTCAGATTGCTTTTTCTCCCAAGAGGCATATGGATCTTGTACTCTGTAGTATCCCTGCCTATTCTCCCTCCATAGTGCCTGCTTGTCTGTATACACCTGTGCGCCCCCAGCACTCCTTAATGGAGACTTTTGCCTGTTCCCACCTATGTGTACTGGGGGTTAGAACAGAAACTAGGATAACTGGATTTGCTTTTGCAGTCATGTGCCTTTGTGCTTTATGTCTACTTAGTGATGGCAATCCTGGTCCCAGTTGCCTTTGTAATCTGAGGGTTATCCATGCAATTAGTTGGGTTTACAATTTACGCTAAATCAACCCTTTTGAAACATGATGGATTCCTTTAAGATTCAAAATCAACCAAAGTTACATAGTAGATTATGTTTGAAATCTGGCTAAATATGGATCCAATTCAGGACTTTATTGTTTGCTCTATACAGCTTTTAGACTCTACATATTAGGTGATGATAGCTTTATTGGAGCATATATCCTTTACTATATTAAATAAAGACTCTGCTGGAATTACTGCACTAAACTAGAATCTATGGTAGCAATAGCACTTAGACTTATATACCACTTCACAGTGCTTTACCAGCCCTCTCTAACTGGTTTACAGAGGCAACATATTGCTTCCAACAATCTGGGTCCTCATTTTACCGACTTCAGAAGGATGGCAGGCTGAGTCAACTTTGAGCCCATCAAAATCGAACTGCCAAACTGCTGATAGTCAACAGTCAGCAGAAGTAGCAGTACTGCATTCTAACCACTGGGCCACCATAGGGGAAGTCTGAAAAATTGATCCTGCAAAAGTTTCTGGAAGGATGAGTAAAAACAAGCAGTAGAGGGTTTTTTCCTCTAGAAAATGGAATTGGGAGGTAGAATAAAGTGGAACACAACTGTACACAAAAAACTCAGCTTGTTTTAACAAAATTAAGAGTGTTTTTTAATTACTGTTGTTGTTGAACTCCCAGACTTTGAACTCTAAGGCTACCAGAGTCATTGACAGAGAGGGGCAGATATAGAAACTGAATAAACAAATAAAATATTCCCAGAGTCCAGTAAATTGAAAGGTATATCATTATTACAATGCTAATGATTGAAATAACATTCATGTCATTGGAGTGAAGACTTAAATAACACAAATGACATTACTTGATGCAAATGTTGCAATTTGCTTAATGATGTCATGCAAAATGTTGGAAAAAGAGAGTAAAAGGGAACATGCAGACAAAGGAGAAGAGGTTTGGTGTAATGGTTGAAGAATTAGGCTAGAAACTGGGAGACCAAGAGTTCTAATTCTACCTTAAACAGAAAGCTGTGTGACCTTGGGCCAGTCATTTTCTGTCAGCCCTAGGAAACAGGGTGGATTTGATTTAAATTGAGTTGATTTAAATCACAATTTAAATCATGATTTAAATCACTAGTAAAAAGGCTTGATTTAAATCAACTCGATTTAAATCATAATTTTTAAAGAGCAACTGTCATCTCTGCTACTCCTTTGACCTACTGTTGACTCACCGATAGTCCCAGTGTTGCAGAATATACAGCCTCATGCTACATAACTAAACTCCATTTCATGCTGAATAAACTAAATTATTTATGGATCTTAAATAGAAAACTATCTTACGATAGATTTTTACCCCAAAAGTTTTTTATTAAAATAAAATCAATAAAAATCAAAAAAATCCAATTTAAATAAAAAAAATCTGATTTTTTTTTATTTTTTTAAAAAAATCATTGATTTTTATCCACCCTGCTAGGAAAGAAAGAGTGGCAAAAAAATTCCAAAAATGCTTGCTAAGAAAGCTGCGGGGACTTGAAAGAAAAAAGAGAAAGAGAGAGATGGATCATAGCACATGGAAGATTATTACTGTTTGGAATGGAAAAGAAATAAATGGTAAAGAACATGAATGTAGTATAAGAAAGAAAAATAGATATGCTGTGTGTCTGAACTAAGGAAGAAATGTACTAGATGGGTATTTGTAAGGACTAAAATAAGGAAGTTAAGATGGTACAATTGTACCATTGAAACCTTGCCCATTCTTAAAGATGAATATATACTGTATAAAAGGAGCAGGACTTCATACCTTTGTGGCTGCCATTTTCACTTTTTTGACACATGCAGATGTGGATTCCCCTCTTCTAAATATGAATGAAGGTTGCTTGAATTTGAGGGTTTGATAACTACATGAAGAGAATAGCAATAACACTTAGATTTATATACCACTTCACAGTGTTTTACAGCACTCTCTAACTTACGGATGTCAAACTTGTGGTCCCTGGACCAGATGCGTCACGCTCTGGCCATATCCACCCGTGATTCAGCGAAGGAGGAAAAAGTCAAGATACGTGATGACAATGTAACACCATGAGTTTGACACAGAGGTGCAGATTCTACAGAATCGGCATATTTGCCCCCAACAATCTGGGTCCTCATTTTACCAACCTCAGAAGGAGGGAAAGCTGAGTCAACCTTGAGCCATTTGGCATCGAACTCCTGGTAGTGGGCAGAGTTAGCCTGCAATATTGAATTATAACCACTCTACCACCATGACTCCTTTATTTTACGTATAGTTTATTATTTTATATATAGTTATTTTTAAGTTGTTAAGTGAATCCTTTCAGTTATTTAGTAACACGGTTGTTAAGTCAGTCTGGCTTCCCCATTGACTTTGCATCTGAGAAGGTTGCAAAAAACTATCACATGACCCCAGGACATTGCAATCATCATAAATATGAGCCAGTTGTCCACGGCCAATTGTCCAATTCAGCCAGTTGTCTGAATTTTGATCACATGACCACGGGGATGCTGCAACAGTTGTAAACATGAAAAACAGTCATAAGTAACTTTTTTTCCAGTGCCATTATAATTTCAAATGAATGGTTGTAAGTCGAGGATTACATATATAACAAAAGCTTGTTAAGACAGTAGAGGTGTGTTGATTTGAGATGTAAATATAGTTTGTCTATTTTTGCATGCAGATGCTGTATTGCTAGCTAAGAATATAAATAATTTACAATGAATATGATACGCTAAGGACTATGGATCTGAAAGTTAATGTATTAATGGCTGGTTTTGTTTGACTAGAAAAAAATAGTACTTGCAAGTTATACATAAATACTAACAAAGTAGACAAAATACAGATGATCTTCACTTACCAGTCCTTCATTCAGTGACCATTTGAAGTTACAATAGTGCTGAAAAACAAGACTTAACAACTGGTCCTCAAAGTTGTACTGTTGTAGCATCCCTAGGGTCACATAATTACAATTCAGGTAGTTGGAAACTAGAGCATATTTATGATGGGCGCAGATGATGTACAGTTATCTGATTGTCATTTGCAGTCTTCACAGCCAGCTTCTCGCAAGCAAAGTCAATGGGGAGGCTGGCAGAAATCACAAGTTGCGGTCTCATGACATTGCACTTAATGGATATGCCGCTTAGCAATGGAGTTGACAGTCCCTAGTATGGGCAGTAAGTAAGGATTACCTGTAATGAATTTATGCTGAGTAAAGATAAAAAACATTTATAATGGCATAAAAGTGGTAAATAGTATATGGTTTATTGTGAGGACTGTATGTTAAAAGAGATGACAGGGTGATGCATATGAACATTCTTAGGTCTGTTATATGGTGTATAGTATATCACATACTTTTATGAAGTATAAAATTGAGGAATTCATGAAACGAGCATTGACAAATTTAAAAAACAAAAGGCAAAGTAATAACGAAAATACGCGGAATATGGTTTGCTTCGCTAGAAATTGAGTAAAGGTAAAGGTTCCCGTCGCACATATATGCTAGTTGTTCCTGACTCTAGGGGACGGTGCTCATCTCCGTTTCAAAGCCGAAGAGCCAGCGCTGTCCGAAGATGTCTCCGTGGTCATGTGGCCGGCATGACTAAACGCCAAAGGTGCACAGAACACTGTTACCTTCCCACCAAAGGTGGTCTCTATTTTTCTACTTGCATTTTTTATGTGCTTTCGTTCTGAAGGGTTGGCAGAAGCTGGGACAAGTAACGGGAGCTCACCCCGTTACGCGGCACTAGGGATTTGAACCGCTGAACTGCCGAACTTTCTATCGACAAGCTCAGCGTCTTAGCCACTGAGCCACCACGTCCTTTAGAAATTGAATAAACATTATAAATAATTTTGCTCTATTTATAATCTATTTTTGTTATTTTGTGCCTTAAATTTCAATATCTTACTCTTTTTTTATTCTGTTATATACAATAAGCATAGTATTGCTTGTCCTGAAAGAAAGAAATTATTTATGTGCTAAACATGAAACAGGTAGTCTTAGAAGTTAAGATGGTCCTGAAAAAAGGGATCATTGCAACATTCCCACAGTCATGTGAACAAAATTCAAATGCTTGTCAACCAGTATGTATTTGCAGCATTCTGGGGTCACATGATTGCCATTTGTGACCTTCCTGAGGGCCTTCTGACAAGTAAAGTCGGGGGGGGGGGAAACTGGGTTCATTTAATGACAATGTGTTTCACTTATTGACCATGACTAAAAAGATTGTAAAATTTATTCACATAACAGCATTGCTTAGCAACAGAAATTATGCTTCCCATTGTGGTCATAAGTCGTGGTCTACTTGTATGTATATGAAGTTTCTGTAACTGAATTTGGAAGATCATTGATCTAAATTCAATTTCCCTCAATGTGGGAAATTTATATCTGAGTCGTCCCATATAATTATAGTTTCCTAAATCCAAAGGACAACATTTGATTTGGAATAAAAAGGCAAATGTTGAGGATTACAAGCCATTCTTTGCCAATTCAGCGTTGGCTATGCTGGCCAAGAGCTCTGGCCTTTATCATCGTAACACATTTGGATGGCATAAGATTTGACAAGGATGCATTATTTTTTCAGCTTTACCAAGTAGAAAAAGAAACTTTTTTGATACTTTTAAAAATCTGTTTTGAGAATGTATCATCAAAATTACATAAATGCCTGGAATTACATAAGATATATCATAAACTTTAGAATCTGAAATGATTGGGTCTATGCTAAGTCTGAATCATTCTAACTGTATTTACCATATTTTTCGGAGTATAAGACGCACCGGAGTATAAGATGCAGCTTAGTTTTTGGGGAGGAAAATAGGGGGGGGGGGAATCTGCCTACCAGGTATTCATCTGGCTATCATCCTTAGGCTGGTCAGTTTCAACACATTAGTTTGTTGTTTTTTTATCCCCTGCTTGGGGATAAAAAACAGCTTCTAAGGCACAGCTGAGAGGAAGCAGCAATGAGAAAAGCAGGCAAAGCACAGGGAGATTGCTTCACTCGGCTAGTGCCTCGTTAGGGCTGAAAAAAAGCTTCTAAAGAACAGCTGAGAGTCGGAGCAGATCGCTTCACTCGCTAGCACCTCATTAGCGCCTCGTTAGGGCTGAAAAAAAGCTTTGAAAAAGCTACATTTGGAGTATAAGATGCACCCAAATTTTCAGCCTCTTTTGGGGAAAAAAGGTACGTTTTATACTCTGAAAAATACGGTAGGTCTTATTCAAAGGGATTCCAGTAAATAGTTGCCATTCTTCTTTCTGCAAGCAATAATATCTGGAAGAGATGAAAAAAGAATTTTTTCATGAAAAAGATGAAAAGAGATTTGTGTAGTGACAATGGAAAAAGGGCTACTCTTGTCTCTTCTGTGTAGCTGCAGTTGAGATAATTTGTATTCACATTTTGTTGTATTTAATAAGATTGAAAAAAAATGGCACGTTTGTTAGAAAGTCCGGTAATTACGATTTTTCAGTTTGTTTTTCAGTGGATTTTGCAATTAGTTACAGTTCTGTTGCTTTGTGCACAAAGCACGTATCTAAATTAATTCTCATTATGTTAATTACAGACGTCCAACTCTGCAGTAATAGAAGTTCAACTGAGCAAGAATTAAAAACAAAACCAAATGTCATGTGGATGGCACCAGAATCTTCCCGTGACATTTTACAAAAATCTTTGCTGAAAGATTGTATTGTTGCAGCTAACAATTGCTGGTCCTTAGGCAGGCTGAGCAATGGTCCTTTCAGTAGGACAGAGCCAAGTGGAGTCTTTCCCTGCCCTGGCGGTATTGCTGCTTCCCCTTTTCATGAACACAATGAGCTGCCATCAAATGGAGTGAACCCACATACAGAATGAACCCACATACAGATTCCACATACATGAACCCACATACATAAATTAACCCATATACAGAATGCAGAGGTGAAATGCTCCTGGATTGGACCGGATCGCCTGATCCGGTAGCAATTTTTTCCCGTGGTTCGGCGATCCGGTAGCAATCGCCGCCCGGGTGTTATTACTTCCTAGTTTTAACCAGGAAGTAATGTTTTTTTACCTTCTGCGCATGCGCAGGTGTGTGCGCGCACATGATGCACGTGGCACATGTGCTTCCAAACCGGTAAGGAAGGTAAGTAGATTTCACCCCTGACAGAATGAAAACCAAAACTATAGTTTTGGCATTGTGTTTGCAAAATAGCTTTTCCAAAAGCAAGTAATACATTCTGACCGAAGTTATTCAGGCAGTTCAGAAAAAGTATGAGTTCATTGTATATGCTGCTGATATAAAATTACAGTTTAATTGCTAGTGGTGTTATATTAGCTTCCCAAAAATGTCAGGAAACCAAAATTGTTAGAATCGTATCTACTTGTTCACCATTTGGTACCCAGAAACCTGATGAAATATATGAATGTCATCTAATGATTCCACCAGAAACTGATTGATTTGAGGAATGTGTGATTTGTGAAGTCACAGTTATGAAACAGTCATTAATTCTAGCCTAGGAAGTATTTCCAGTAAACCCCTAGTCCTAAAAGTATCAAGATAAACTCTATCCCCTTCTCCAGAGAAAAGCTCTGTATAATACTTTTATTTCACTCTTTTTTTTCCAGGATGGATCAATATTATGTGTAATCTGTGGTGTGTATATGTGTATATACACACACACAGATAATTTGTATTTAGTGACCATTATTACAAAAAAGTAACTTGGCAACCAATCCTCACATTTACAATCTTTGCAGGTCACTAAAGGAAAGGAAAGCTGAAGTAAAATTATAAGCATGTCATGGTTTCACTTAGTAACAGTTTCATTTAATGACTGAGTTGCTAAAGTGGTTGATAAACATGGACTACCTGTATTAGGAGTTGATAATCAACCTATATATTTTGGACCATAATTCTTAGCCATCTTATTTAGGGGCTAGCAGTATGTAAAATATTGAGAATTCAATTTGGTTTGCATACAATTAGGGGAATAAGTAGACTTTTCTCAGTTTCCCATTATCTTTTTAAGAATAATATACCATATTTTAATCAGACATTAACCGAAGAGGCTGATCATTGGCTGGAACTGTCCCATAATACACTGTTAATAATTACAAAGACTGTTGTAATCATTTTAGAAATGTTTGGACTTGAAGCAGTGATTTGAGTTTGGAATGCTTCCAGACTTATTGAGACAACCAGTTCTAAATGTGAAACCAAGCCATTTCAACTTAGAAATGTTTTACAGAATTCCCTGAATGCTTCCCTGATAATTTTTCCTATTTTTCTTGGAGAATTCTTCTAGTTCAAGGGTGAGCAACTTGGGCCCTTTTATGACCTGTGAACTTCAACTCCCAGAATTCCTGAGCCAGCATGTTTATAAGGGGGCCATACTTACCCACCCCTAGTCTGAGCTAGTCTGAGAAACAGTGGCCAAAGTTACGACATGGAATTTGTTACCAAGGTTTTGGCAATTTAAAGCTGTAATCTAAGTGCTATGGTAATTTTCAGTGCAAAGTCAAATGTCCCACAGTCTATTTATACTTTCAAAAATCTATTAGAATCATAGAAAACATTACGTGATGGCCTGTCATGTAGGAATTACAGCTGACGCCTTCCATAGAATGATTTGTATTTTCCCTGTGCAAAGCATTTTTAGCTCCTATTCATTTACAAGCAGGCTGGCACAGTTATTCTTGTGGGCTTTTCTCATTCCCCCACTCTCCTTTTAAGAATGAAACACTATATCTTAACCAAACAGTTGCCAAAGAGGCTGATCATTGGCTGGAACTGTCCCATGAGACTAAGTCCTACCTCTTTGGTTGTGCTGACAAGCTGTTTATGTTTTTGCAAGGCTACTCTTTAACTCAGCCTCATGATCGCTATAATGGGACCAATTGTCTGAATGCTGCTGGGAGCAAACTCTTTTCCCCAAAGAGACTGTATTTCAATCCCTGGAAAGACATAATGGAATGCCAGTAAGTAAGCTTTGAATTATCTCTCTCTCTCTCTTTCTCTCCCACCCCCAGGACTATTTCTTTCTTCTCTCTTTCTTATATACTTCTAGGATTGGAAAAATCCTAAAAATATTTTAAAAGCTGGATTTGGGCACTTTGTGACGTTTTTGTTGGTCTGTTCCAGAAGGATCTCTTACATTGGAAGAATATTACTTTGTGTTCAGTGACACGCTTGTTAAAATGTCCATCAAACTATGAGATTATCTTGCAGGGAAGCAGTAGGAAAGACAGTGATGTAAGTTTAATAGGACACAGTGATAAAGATAGCATTTTAAAAGAATTATGAAAATGATCATAAAGAACTTCTCTAAAGCCTTTGAAGGAAAATAGATTAATGTGTAGAAGGATATCAAAGGATTGTTCTGTGCCTATGCTGGGATGTGGGCATAGATTAGGATCAGAAATTAACAAAGTCCTCTAAAAAGAACTGAGCTTTAATGGTGGCATTATATGACGTATTTCTAACATCAAATAGTCCATGATATCTCATATCAGATAAATTCATCTCTGAAAGTTTATAAAACATTGTTTGGATTCTTACAAAAAAATACTCTGAATAAATTTAAATTTTCCTAAACATTTGGAATAAGAAAAACATTTTTATAATTTTACAAAACAAAATGTAGGTTCTTATAGAGTTATAAAGTTAACAGAAAGCATTAAACTATTATAAATTTAAAATTTTTATTTTAAAAAAAGGTTTCATCAAAACACATTGATGAAATAATATAAATAATATATGACCATAACACTGTAAATTAGAAAATGGATAATCCCTCAAATCTAGATTAAGTGTTCTTTATAGTTTATGAAAACCAAATTCCCAAATTGATTCAGTATATATTGATAATTTACTACCCAGAGATTAAATATACACCACTGATAAATAACTTTAGAAATTGTGCCATGTCATATTGAGCTGAAAGCGTATTCAAGTCTATATGAGTCTTATATTCTAAGCACATGAATTGAAGTGCAAAAACTGGCCTCCGCATCAGCTCAAAAACATGCCTAAAACACATCCCTATCTCCACAAACACATACAGCTAATAGAAAGCCCAAAGGCCTGTAGAAAGGGAGATAAGGAAACTCTTGTATTTCCTCTGTACAGCAAGTTTGCAGCAGCGTCAAAACATGGCTTGCCTGTATGGGGAAGGATTTATTGGAAAAGGAATTTGTGTTTCCAAAGAACACAACTTGTGCTTTAAAAAAAAAACTTTCTCTTGTTTCTGTCAGAAGTAAAGCAAATTAACCATATTAATTTTCCTGTAATAATGCCTTCAGCACTCCCTCTCCTCTGACTATTATATTTTATTAGGGATGGTTACATACAAGTTCTGGAATCTTTATTAAACATACAAAGCTATACATTTTGCAAACTGAACTAAAGCCATATGTTTTTGTGAAAGAACATAGATTACGTACATGTTGAAATAGATCATTACTTTAAAAAATGACAAATCCATTAAGAATATATTTGGCAACAGCGTACTATCTGATGAACAATTTCCACAGTCCATGTGACACTATCACTTAATAAATCAGGCTGAGATGATGACGTATAATCAAAATTAGATGGAGAGAAAATGTTCAAAGTCCCAGAGAAGCACTAGACCCCAGGTTTATAATCAAGGGCATATCTTCCATCCTACTGGCAGTTCACAATTTACTTGCCTTTTATTTCTAACCAAGATGAGAGAATTGTGTACAGCCACAAGAAATAAAGCAGTTTTAATTGCCCTTAATAAGGGACGTGGGATCTGAAGTATATTAGGCTGCACAATAAACTTTTCATGGGCGATCTGAAGCTACTCTGATAGCATTGGCATACTAAAGTAGAAAGCAATTACAATAGCAGTGCCCTACTGTGCCATTTAGTTTCCCAGAATACCTCTCATTTAAGGCCACTTTAGGACACTGGGGAATTTAAATGGGACTAGATGTAATTAGGATGTACTGCTTGGAACATGTTCTTTTATCATTTTTTAAGATGCAAAGACATGTACCATAGAATTCATGCTGTGGTACTTGAAATGCAGGTATCTCTCTAAGAACATTGATAATGGTATTGGCTATAGCTGTGCAAAAACAACAGTTGTAGGATCTGAAAGCTGCTGATGACAGGATTCCGATAGCATTTGGCTGTTTATTGTGAAAAGCAGGATATAAGTTCGCCAAGGTATAGTTTTAGTGGCACAGAACAGAAACTTGGTGTACAAAAGTTTCAGATTCAGTTCCTGGAATTTCTAGACAGGATTGAGAAAGGCTGTTGTATAAAATCTTGGAGAGCCACTACCATTCAATACAAACTTAAGTTCTCAGTTTGGTTCCCTTCTCCAATGGCTGTCAAAGATGAATAAACAATCCAAGAAGGAAACCCCCCAAATATTCTCTGACATCTGTTTTCTAACTTGAGTTCTTTGCTCTTTGATAATTCTCAGAATTTTTAGCTGTCTATGTCTTAAATAATGCAAAATAGTTGAAAAGCCATGTGATGCAGGCTAGAAATTTGAGGAATTATAATTTCACATAAGGTTGGGAAAGTCTGCTGATTAGTGTCAACAGACCTGATATAGAGTATATAAAAAATACAAAGCTAAATATTCTTTCTTGTGGCTTGGAGTGTGACATTAAGAATATTTAAAAAAATTAAACTGTTGATTTGACTGATAATTGTTGATATTCGTACAGTAAAATCAAGTTTTACAAAAATAATCCTTCATCTGAACAGGCTGTCCTGTAATGATGCATGTATGTCTGCTAAATGTAAGGCTAAATCAGGATGGTACAAATGCTAGCTCATTTAATTAAGCTTATTTTTTGCATTGTACCATCTGTAATAATTTTTCCAGTTTCTGATCTGCCTTTTACATTAAAGGCAACCATCTGGAAATCAGCAGCCCCTAATGATCCTCTGTAACTTACTTGATTGCTTTTATACATCTGCATATAAACCTAATTGGAGACTGGTTCCTTTTGTGGCTAAATTCTACAGAATGTGGGGTGATATATTTCATGCCTGCTGGAATATTTGAACAGAGAGTTCTGTCTCTTGACAGCCTTCATGCCATATCAGTCAGCTATTGTCATTCCAGTGAATTGTGTGATATACTAAGGATCTGGTGCAGCATTTGCATGCTTTATTTTTTTCATGATTACATAATACAGCAGACAGATATTCACTGATGGGTAATATTATACTACTATGACTCCCAGCACATGTCAAGTGCATCCCGTGTCCCCCGGTTTCTAGTTCTGCTTCAAACTTTGTGCTTTCTGAGTTGAGCTATCTTTCATACCAGATGGTTTCTAACACTTTTTTCTATTTAATAACAGCTCCTTCTCCAATTGGCTATAGTGCCTGGCATGCCCCCTTCCTAGCCTAACCTTGTATAGCCTGTCCTGGCTATGTGTTTTTTTGCTGGTTGGCAGTTAATCCCATGATAGCTGTTATGATAATGAAATGTTTCCAACCCAAGAGGCTCATGCTCCATTCAACCCTTTCATCTCTCTGTGGACATTCTTCAGTTTCTCTCTAGGCTGGGTAAAGCATTTTCCCCTTGCTTTACTACATCCTGTCTACAGTTCAGCAAAGTTTCCTTTCCTTCTCCTTAATTTTTAAGCTAAACATGGGACATTGTTCTTTGTTCAAGTGGCAACTATTCCTTGGATTTACAAAGTGGCATAGAAAGAGCCACCATTGATTGCTTTGATTTAAAAAATAAAAACGTAGAAAGGTCTGCTTTAGTGTCAAAGAGTAATATGTAAGAAAAGGGGGTATGTGTGCAAACATCTAAAAAAGCAAAGGAAAGTCATAGAAGTAGTGAAGAGGAAACAGATCCTAAAAGGAAAAAGCTGGCACCAGTGCACTGATCCACCTATGAGCCAACCAATGACCTGCAGGAGAATAACCAACAGGCATTGCTGTGAGCATAATCTGGACTAAGGACTAGTCCAGCCCCGTGGCAACCTCACTGCAATTCAGCAATGGAATTTATGAAGTAGATTTAAGAAACACATTTACCTGTTGTGGCCTGTTGATTTTTTAAAAAAGAAATACCCACTATTTTGTTGGGGGGAACATGATGGGTTTTAAGGATTTAAGGATGCCAAGCTTGTCAACTAGAAAGCTCACAGCCCAGGTTTGAGATTCAAGTGCCGAACGACAGGATGAGCTCCCGTTATTTGACCCAGTTCCTGCCCGCCAGGCAGTTCAAAAGCATGCAAATGCAAGTAGATAAATAAGTACCACTTCAATGGGAAGGTAACAGTGTTCTGTGTAATTTGGTGTATAGTCATGCTGGCCACATGACCACAGAAATGTTTTTGGACAACACTGCCTACATAGCACTTGCTTATGATAAAGAAAATTTTTAATATTTTCCTGATTGCATTTTGAAAGCGACGTAGTTAATGTTCTTTTGCCACTGCTTTTCTAAACACTGCAAAAGTTCTTTGCATTAATTTTCACCAAGATGCCGTATATGAAAGTGTTAAAAAACACTTCTGTTGAGATTTCTGACAGTAATTCTGCTGGGTTGTGAGTGTGAAATATGAGATGCAGACAAGGACAGGAAAATGTCATTCCTTCCTACTTTTAAGGAAGATAATTCTAAACTTTTTTTTAAAGGAGTTATAGCATTCTTATCCCAAAATTACTGAAAATTGGAAATTTGTATATAGCCTATTTTAATTTATATATATATATATATGTATGTATGTATGTATGTATGTATGTATGTATGTATGTATGTATGTATCTCGCCCTACTCCCAAAGGACTCAGGGCGGTGAACAGCCAAAAAGATAAAACACACAAACTACAAAGTTTAAAAGACAATATAAAAACCCCATTAAATAATTTGGCCCAAAAACAAATTAAAACACCCCTAATGTTTTAAAACAATTTAAAATTTACAATTTACAATTAAAAGGGAAGTTAGGCCAGGCCAGCCTGTTGAAATAAAAAGGTCTTGAGGGCACGGCGGAAGGTGCGTAAATCCGGGATCCTCCGTATTTCCAGATGGCAGGTGCCCCCACAGAGAAGGTTCTTTCCCTGGGGGCCGCCAGTCGACACTGTTTGGCCGACGGCACCCTGAGGAGCCCCTCTCTATGTGAGCGTACTGGCCAGTGAGAGGCTACTGGTGGCAGAAGGCGGTCCCGTAAGTACTCCGGTCCTAAGCCATGGAGCGCTCTAAAGGTGGTAACCAAAACCTTGAAGCGCACCCGGAAAACCACCGGGAGCTAGTGCAGCTCGCGCAGGAGAGGTGTTACATGGGAACGCCACGTTGCTCTCATAACCACCCGCGCGGCCGCACTCTGAACCAGTTGGAGCCTCCGGGTGCTCCTCAAGGGGAGCCCCATGTATAGAGCATTACAGTAGTGATTGACTAATTGGTATGGTAAGGTATGATCAAATGGTAGTTTGGAAAAAATTACTAATGAAATGACAATACTGACTTGGAATTATATTTTTATCACATCTGGAAAGATTATATAAGGATGTTAGTAATAATAACTATTCTGATGAATTAAGTATTATGTATAATCTATAGTTGGATAGTGAAATATACTTTTCTGGGCTACTGTCTTGTACTCAAGGTTTTGGGTTTTTTTTGCACTACAGAATAATAATAATGAAAAAATAATAAACACAAAAATCCAAATCCAAACTGAAACTTAATACAAAAAGCTACAGTTATGGAATATGGAGTTGCTGGGTACAGTTAATCCTGAAAAGCCATACGAGTGATATTTTTGCCTACTTTGAGAAGATCATAATAGTCACAGCTAACAGGGGTGTCACACTCGTGTCATCACAGCAGCGTCACATGATGTATCGCAACTTTTTTCCCCTTCACTAAAGCGGGCCTGGGCGTGGTCAGCGCATGACGCATCTGGCACGCGAGCTGTGAGTTCGACACCCCTGCTTTAGAGAGTAAACTATTCCTTGGAAGCGATTGGAGAAAATGCCCACTATCAGATCACCTTATACCACAACTCCTGATAGATGAGTACCCTAAGTAGTTGCTCTTTGAATGTCTGGATGGGGTAGGCATCCAGGAGAAAGTAGTAGATACTAAGATACTCAGATCTCAAGTCATAGAGAGTATTATACGTAGCAACCAGCAGCTTGAATTGCACTTGGAAACCCAATGGTAAGTGGTGCAGCTCTCATGGTAGTACTGGATTAGCTGAAGTTTGTGAGTGATGTTCTCGTACATCCTCATGTACAGCAAATTATAATAATCCAATCAAGAAGGCAGATCATGAATAACTTATGTCCACTTCATTCTGTTCCAGGCTGTAGC
Organism: Pantherophis guttatus; assembly: GCF_059756535.1. NCBI lineage: Eukaryota > Metazoa > Chordata > Lepidosauria > Squamata > Colubridae > Pantherophis > Pantherophis guttatus. The sequence continues at coordinate 27,114,438 of NC_142070.1, read as the reverse complement.
TGGGGCACTAATCAAAGCTAGACAAAATTCCTTATGGCCACAGTTTTCTTTCACTTATTTTTGAGTAGGAGCCTTGAGTCCAGGAGAAGTTCCAGATCATTCTGGGAGAACACAAGCCCATTAAGAGCCAAAAATACTGTTGTCTCTCTGGATCATCAATTTCTACATCTTGCTTGAGATGAGTATTAGCCGTTTTCCCCATCCTGGCTTGTGCTGCTTCCAGAAATCATATGACTTGTATCACATTTCCCAGTGAGCCTGGGTGGTGATGTATGTCATCTGCATGTACAACCTATCACATTCTTCCATGCTTTATAGGAAGTCCTTGAGTTATGACCACACTTGGAATCAGAATTTATATCGCTAAGCAATGTGATTTTAAAGCAAGATGTCACACGACTGCATTCTTTTTACTTGTTTATTAAACTTATTTGCTGCCCATCTCACCTAGAGGTGAATAATTTGTCCAAATGTATTTGTATAATTATTTTGTGATTCTGCCTGAAATAGTAATAGGTAATCAGCAAATCTTGTCTGCATTGTGGTCCTGCAGGATATTTTTTCCCAGAGGTTTACTACATTTTCTGTCATATGCTGTTTCATTATTTAATATCTTAGTACAATACCATTTCAGATATGAGAAATGTAGTATTTTTTTTTTAAAAAAAAACTTTTCCAGACCATTGTGCGATAGAGAGACAGAGGAAGAGAAATACAGAGAAAGAATTCTTCTTCTTGTGCCATATCTGTCATTGGACATTGGTGATCATGTTGGCAATCCTATTTTTATCGGCAGCCGCACAAAAAAGTGCTGCTGAGTTTTATCCAAACCAGTCCCTTAGATTTTGAAGCCATGATATTCTTCTGCCTGGACCTTGTTTGCTTTCAATCTTTCCTTGGAGGATTAAGTGAAGTATGCCGTATTTTTCCGGGTGTCGCATTACATGTCTAACTTTCACTTTTTAATGGTTTTGATGATTTCCCTTGGCTTTCCCTTGGCTCATGAGAAAGAATATTATAATGAATTAGGGCACAGTTAGGGTCAGGTTACACTATATTAATACGGTACTTATGGATAAAGGGCAAGAGTAAGGGTGATTATCTCTATTGGAAGCAGTGCCTAGGTAAAAGCAGAGTTAAAGAAATATTACATGTTTTATATTAGAACATCAAAAGTAGTTCTAGATCAAACATTTAAATGTTCCCCCATCATATTGTTTATGACACTGGATATTTTGTTTTACTAGTTTTCCACAAACACTTTTTGTTTTTAACTGATGCTGCATGCTGTTAAGATTCATATATTATGTAATGGTGGTTTAATACATGATTTTAAGTCACAATCATGATTTGCAACTGACACCCCGGTAGAGTGCAATATGCAAACCTGCTAGTTGACTTTATTCAGAAATTTTAAAACAATCCAGAAGATTATTTCTGAATAAACACAGTCAGCAGCTTGGAGTCAAGTTTGGCTCAAGTCCTTTTTTTAAAATAAATCCATCACCACTCTGACAATTTTTTCTCTGAATCAGTTCATTCAGCAAATATTAGAAGTTAGTTTTTTATTTATTATGAATAATAGCTCTTTTAAAGCTGTTTCGGATTTATTAGTGGTCTATACAATGTGCTTAGCTTTGCACTGTCCACAATAATTTGATGGTATCATCTGAAAGTCTCAGCACTTGGCAGGAGCTATTGTAGCTGGCTGTGCTTGTACTTGGAAGCTAAGCAGGGCCAGACTTGGAAACTCCCAGAGTCGGATCCTAGATAAGAAAATACGGACATATATCAGAAGGCTATGCAAACTATTTCCATCCTGTTGACAAAAATACTGAATGGATAGTCCATGAAGTGATCATAAGTAAAGTTCATCTCAGAGGAGACAGAAGATCTTACTTTTTTACATCGGCTGAAATTTTAGCTTCCTTTCAAGTTACCGGGATTTCCACAATTTTAGTTATTTTCTTTTCAGTTGTATATTATGAGAAAAATACATAATACATTAATATATTTCATTTATATAATTAGGAAATAGTTTAATACTGTGGCTGTGGTTTCCAACGTCCCGATATAGTCAGTTGGTGCCATCACTGACTATTGGGGGTGAATCATTGGCCCCCACGGAGAGGGCGCGCAACTTGGGCATCCTCCTGGATTCACGGCTGTCTTTAGAAGAGCACTTGATGGCCGTGACCGGGAGGATTTTTCATCAGGTCTGCCTGATTCGCCAGTTGCGTCCCTTTCTGGATCGGGACTCCTTTCGCACGATCACTCATGCCCTCGTCACCTCCCGCCTGGACTATTGTAACGCTCTCTACATGGGGCTCCCCTTGAGGAGCACCCGGAGGCTCCAACTGGCGCAGATTGCGGCCGCGCAGGTGGTAATGGGAGCGACATGGCGCTCCTGTGTAACACCCCTCCTGCGCGAGCTGCACTGGCTCCCGGTGGTCTTCCGGGTGCGCTTCAAGGTTTTGGTCACCACCTTTAAAGTGCTCCATGGCTCAGGACCTGGGTACTTGCGGGACCGCCTACTATCACCAATAGCCTCCCACCGGCCGGTACCCTCTCATAGAGAGGGGCTCCTCCGGGTGCCGTCGGCCAAACAATGTCGACAGGTGGCCCCCAGGGGGAGAGCCTTCTCTGTGGGGGCACCTACTATCTGGAATGAGCTTCCCGCGGAGATACGGAGGATCCCGGATCTGCGCACCTTCCGCCACGCTCTAAAGACCTTTTTATTTCACCAGACGGGCCTGGCCTAACTTTTTCCTTCTTTTTTAAATAATTTTAATATTTTAATATGTTTAATATTTTTTAATCCTCAAAGTTTAAATCTGTTTTAAATTGACTGGGGTTTAATCTGTCTGGGCCAAACTATTTAATTCAATTTTATTTCTGCTTTTTAAAATTTTGTATGTATGTATTTTATTGTTGGCTGTTCACTGCCTGAGTCCTTCGGGAGTAGGGCGGTATACAAATCAAATAAAAGTAAAGTAAAGTAAAATACTGAAATTAGCTTAATTTAGCCTCTGATATGCGATAACTTGTTCAGGGAATTTAAAAAATTGCTTCTAAAAAATCTGTTTTAAGGGAAAAATAGGCAGATCGTGGATTGTAGATCAGGGATGTCAAACTCGCAGCCCGCGGACCAGTTGCATCACACACTGGCCACGCCTTAGCCCGGTTTAGCGAAGGGGGAAAAAAGTCGCAATATGTTACATGATGATGCCGTGACGATGCAAGTATGACACCCCTGGTCTAGATCGATTGGGCTGGGAAAATTGATCTCATTCACTGTATGCACTTTAATTGATTATTAGTTACCATATTAAACAGGAGATTTATCAAAAAGTTTGATCAAAACAAAAGTAGGGACTGACTATTTCAGCATTACTAATTAATGTTTTCTTAGATCAAGAATGTTTTATTCCAGAGCCACGTGCATGGATTTTAAGTATTGAAGTGATACTTTTATTTATTACTTCCAAGACAATCCATTTGCTGTTCCTGCCTGCTAATTTGCACTCAAATTCTGCAGGCCAGCACTGAGATTGAAACAGCTGATTGCTGACTAGGGAAGGAAAAGCAAAAAAGAAAGAAAGAATTCCACCCAGCAAATCTCATTGCAGTTCTGTGCTGCAGCTGTATCCCACAATCCCTTTCACCATTTGCTGCAGTCTTTCAGCACAGATTGAGTGAGAAAGATGCACTAAATAAAGATTGATTGGCTGGAATCCTTTAGGGGTCTCCCACTTGTCTGTGACCTGAAGAGGAGGAAAAGAGAGAGAGAGAGAGAGAAAGAGAGAGAGCTTGACTGGGCCTCCTTTTTTCATTAATTCTCTCCCTGGAATGGAGCATTGTTATCTGAAGCAGGAAATATGCTGCATCTTCAGTAATGACTACAGACGTAGCAAATTTCTAACAGCTTTAAACGTGAGACTTTTAAACTCTAATATATTACTGTAATTATGATTGGCTCTTTTGGACGACTGCAAGAGACAACTGCATCCTGGAAAAGATTTCTTACTTGCTATTGCATTGATTAAGCTCAGTTTTTCATGAAGATGGGTATGTCTTGAGCATTTATGGTTATTTAGCTAGCATGCTTTTTGCCCCCGTCTTATATATTCCTACTCTCTTTAAAAATAATACTGCATGGTTTATAATTATGTGTTCTTTAAACAAAAAAATGAGCTATAGTGATTAAAAGCAATGTTTCTGGAAGGAAGAAACACCTGTGTCTAAAGATGCTTCGAACTGTTTTCTGATAAATCATTTATATTTTACTTGTGGGTTCATAATATTTCTGGAAAGGAAATCTATTGATTTGATAGGGGTTTTTTTCCTCTCGAGTAATAGCGTTCAAAGTGGTACATTTGTGGAATTCTACCTAGGTCATAGCCTGATTTCTGAACCAGTGTTCATATTGTAAAAATCTCGTATTTGCCTAGACATTTGACAATTATGTTGTAAATGTTGCTTCCAGAAACCTATTCATGCATTATATGTGGTTTAGAATCTGAGTTTTGTGAATCATTGATCTGTGGTTGATTCAGTTTTCTCTCTGAAAGCTTAAAGGCAGCACCAATTGGGCGGAGCCCTGCTTTTATTTGAAAATGCTGTGCAGTTTGAGCAGGCATAGCTATTATTTTTATAGGTTTTGTTTCACTTGATAGAGTCATAATTCTAACATATATAATACATTTTGCAGAAATTTATAAATAATAATTACTTGGGTCTTCATTGTATCTTCTGTTTCAGATGGGTGTGGCCACACACAATTTCTTTCTTTGTGATTATTAACAAAACAATATTTTTGTATGGATTCTTGCATCATAGTCACCAGCTTTTTATACATGTATTCTTTCTGTGCATTAAAATCTATTTTGATAAGGAAGTATTCATTTAAAGCAAAAGCATGATGTCATTTTCTAAAGTGATTTTAATGCTAACATTAGGTTCTTATCAAAGGAATACATTATTTTGAAAGCTGTACTCTAGAATTGGGTTAACAAAATTTATTTTGTTTACAGTTTAACAACTTTATTTAAGGGCAGCTAGTATTTATACAAAATTGTGAAATTTCATTTTTTTTTCTTTTTTTTTAAAAAATGTAAAAGGAGCTTGTTTGCCAGTTTGTAAGAAACAGATTATTTCAGAATTATTTACAATGCAATCATACAATTGTTGGATATTAAAAAATTAAAAATATAATACTTTAAATATAAAAGATTATGCTTAAAAGGTATACTTTTACAAAATATGTTCAGTAAGAAATCATTGTGGCATAAGAATATGGAAATATGCATTATTTTTTTCAAATACATTGATTATATTCAAGTCTCCCAAGTCATATCTCAAACTGTAGTTAAACCCTTCAAAACAAACTATGATTTGATTCTAATATGAAAGAATATGTTAAATTTATATGTTAAATACATATTAAGGAAGAAATAATTTCTTGAGGACATGGTTTATTCTTACAATCAGATTTGTAGGATTGGATGAATGCAGTTATTGGTCACTTAGTCATAATTGTAGTTTAGAGCCATAGGTAAAAGTTACTTATTGCTAGCAGATAATGCTCACTTAATGACTCTTCAGTGACCATTCAAAGTTGTGACATCACTGAATGAGTGTACTTGGGACCACTCCTCAAAGTTTCACCCATTACTTCACCCTGATCATATGATCACAATCATTCTAGTAAGCCTCTCCACCCATCCGGCAGCAACCACTCCCAGCCCCAAAATTGTGCATGCCACTGCACTTGCCTTTCACCTAGCAGTACCCACTTATCTGCCTTCTAGCCTGCTTGTAAACAATCTGAGGATTAAACTTCCTGCTGGCTTCCTCGCTGACATGATTATTGGAAGCCAGCCAGACATTGTGAGGGGTCCTCACTTAATTGACCACTGAACCTTGCTTAAGAATAGCATTGGGCACTGCCAGGACTACTGTTTGCTAAGTGATGCAGTCACATGGCATTGCACTTTACAGCCACATTATTTAGCAACAGAAGTCCCGATTATCATTAAGTGAGGACTACCTGTAATCTTCTATTTGGAATAATACTTAATAAAAGCTCATTCAGAAGGGAAAAAAGATCATATAAACTCATAAATGAATTATTCGGTCAAAACTAGCACTGGTATATTTTAATGAGGTTTATTTGTATTCTATATCAATGAACATTAAAGGAATGAGTATCTAAGATATTTCTTTCCCAAAGGAGGTTTTTTTCATAATTATTTCATGCAATCCTAAAACAAAAAATGCAAAAGCAAAAATTTCTATCTTTCTTGCATTTTTCTGTCTTTCATACTAAAAAGGGCTTTATTATACTATTTTATTCTGTTATAAAGTTTTCCACCAGTAATTATTTCTGTGCTAGGATTTGCTCTGTTTGAGTTCTGTCTTAGACAAATATGTTGGCTTTTGTTTAAAACTAACCAGCATGATTGAAAAACATATGTGGGGCCTACTTTTAGAATATTCTAGGTTGTCTGTTCCTAATGTCACTCAGTGTTCCATTGCCATTGTTGATGGATACTGAGTACTGGAGCGATGCTGGATTCGTATATTTATCTAAGATAAAAAATACAAAGGTGTATTTACCAGGTGCTAAACAACCTGTTCTATCAACCTGTTCTTTTTCAACAGTGTTCTGATACTAAAATTGTACTTGGCAGTGGTATGTAACAATTCAATCAGAGAATATATGGCAAATATGCAGCAAATTAAAAACAAAGCTGACAAATTGAGAAATGATCTATTCACTCCCAAAATGGTGATTGTGTCTAAGGTAAAACAATGTAGGACATTGTATATTGTTTGAGCCTTATACTAGAAGAATCTGGAATAGGACCAATTTTAAAAAGTTATGCCAAATGAAAAAAACATTTAGAATATTAACAATTCCTCCTCCATTAAACATAATAACTTAGGACAAGTGTATATATTTCTGCATGTATGCTTACTATTTGAAAGTATTACAATTATAAACAACATTGAAAACCTGGATAAACAGATCTGATTTTTCCTAAATTTCTCAGATGACCGCAAGCACATATGCTTCAAAAGAGCCTTCCATAGCTTTGGAAGCCACATCCTTGCTTTGAAAGACTATCAAGGAAAATCAAGTAATTCTTTGAGAGTAGCTGCTTTAAGAAGTTACTGGCAGATTCTATATAAATCTTCCTGCTAGTTTTAGTCACTGGCATAACTCCTTTATAGGTTGTTGATAGTTCCCATTATAGATGCTGAAATTTGTATTTAGGTTAATGGGTTATACTTTTATTTCGATACGTTATTTCATGCAATTTTTCTGGTGCTGAGGCGATCTATGTTTTGATTTTTTTAAAACAAAATTTGTATATTAATTTCTGGAAGGAAAATTTCTTTGGATCACTTCTCTTTATGCAGACTACTCTGAGATTGCTTTTAATGTAATGCAGTTATTAGCTGCTGCCCAAATTTTTGATAGAAGAATAGTACACTAGTGTGCTGCCTTATTTCTAAAGGCAAAAAAGAATAAATGTGCCCCACGTTGCAGTAAATAATTATATTCAGTCAGGATAAAGAGGTTTATTGTTAGTAGGAATTATATATTTCTTTAATTTTAAACACCTTGTCATTTTTTAAAAACATTTCAGCAGTGTGCAGGGTGAAAAAGAGCAAGATCCATATGTCAGTGGTCTAGGATGGCCAGTGAAGGCTCCAATATCCCAAGTCCTGTCGTGCGTCAGATTGACAAACAGTTTCTGATCTGCAGCATATGCTTGGACCGTTACAAGAATCCCAAAGTGCTCCCATGCCTGCATACTTTTTGTGAGAGGTAAGTGGTTTTTAAGAGTCTAAGTCAATCCAGCCATTGAATCTGCCTGGATTGTCATGTCAATGACTTCCCAGGGATTTAGGCTTACCTTTAATACAGTAATAGTAAATTGTCAGTGCGGTAGAAAGGCTTTCCTAAAGTTACAAAAAAGAATAATAAATAAATGCTCCTTGGCTCTTTTTAAGTTATCATTCCTTTTTGTTGCATTTTCATGATGCCATTTATCCCTTGACCATAATCAGTTCCTAGACGTGAAATAAACCATAATTTAGCTAAATGAGACAGTAGAAAATGACTATTCTATCTTGGAAGTCAGTTGCATTGATAGTAAAGTTTGTTTCAGATACTTAGAAATGAAACCTTGGCAACTGTTCTGCACGTAAAACTTAGTTTATTGTCAGGATTGCTTTCTGTCCCTGGCAGTACTGTTGTTTCTATATTATATGGAAATGAATGGTGGTTTTCTTGCATTAATTTCCATGCAAATAAAAGCTACATCTAAATCATATCATACTGAGAATATTGTGAGTATATTGTAATTCTATCTGAAAGTAGAACTAATACTGTATGTCCTTTGTGTGTTTCATCATCTACAAGGTTTGGTTGCATTTGCAGTTTTTAAACAATGAATACATGTCATGTGTCCACAACATAATTTTTCTTCCTATAATATTTAGAACAGTCTCTTTAGTTTGTGTTGTATGATATGAAATCTGTTCAGCTTTAGCTGTATGCCTTTGGCTATCACAGGCAGATTTAGTTTAGCTTTACCTTTAGCTGAAAGCTGTACCTGGGCTGATTTTTACCTGTGGGGGGAAGATTTAAGCTTCTGTGACCCATTGTAGACTGGGAAGCAACGTAAAAAGTTGAATGTGCTTTAGGCTGTAAGGCAGCTTCTCTCAATCTGATGCTATGCAGGTGGTTGGTATGCTGGCTGGAAGCTAGGAGACATCTCAAAGGCACTTTGGAGTAAGGAGTATGCTAATCTTTTAAACATTATGCATGTGTGGATATGGTTATTAGCAAATATTTATCACATAAAATTACCAGAATATCATAACATTTTAATATGAGTTCTTGCATATTGCAAGATATATGAGACTTAACAGGGTTGATATATTTTTAGGATGCTATATAATAAATGCCTGTATTGACCTCTGTAGTTTCGACTTTCTTTGGGGTGCAGGAAATCTGACTATATGAAAAAATATTTTCTTTGATTCCTTCAAAGACACCTTCCTTCTGTTTCACCTTTTTAAGGTCTGCAGTTTTTCATTACAGGTAATCCTCAGCTTATGACAGACCAGAATTTCCATCATAAGTTGTTGAAGTTGTAAATCAAGTCAGAGACAGTTTTACAACACTGTTTACCATGATTGTTGAGTGAATCACCATGGCTGTTAAGTGAGACACATAGTCATTAAGCGAATCCAGCTTGCCTGATGGGCATTTTTGGCCACAAATTGGTTCAAATGACTGCAGGATGCTGCAAGAGGTCATAAACCAGTTGCCAAAACCCTAAATTGTGATCATGTGACAATGAGGGTGATGTGACGGTCATATGTGTGAATACAGGTTATAGCTTTTACCCGAGCCTTTTATATTTGAACTATAGTTAAATAGTCGTAAGTTGAAGACTGTCTGTGTACGTTGCACATTGTCAGGGAAGTACAAATTTTAAATGGTGAAGAGATTTTTGAGATGAATTAGAGCAGGGGTGTCAAACCCATGTCATCATGACAGTGTCACGTGACATATTGGGACTTTTTTCCCCTTCACTAAACCGGGCGTGGGCATGGCCAGCACGTGATGCATCTGGGCCGGGAGTTTGACAGCCCTGAATTAGAGAATTGGGAATATGAAGCAATACTAATGATTATTAATTTTTTTGTTATCCTCATTAGGTGTTTACAGAATTACATTCCAGCTCATAGCTTAACCCTTTCTTGCCCAGTGTGCCGCCAGACATCTATTCTTCCAGAGAAAGGGGTTTCTGCACTGCAAAACAATTTCTTCATCACCAACCTAATGGATGTCCTGCAGCGAACTCCAGACAGCAGTATTGAGGAGGCTGCCATCTTGGAGACTGTCACAGCTGTAGCTTCAGGGAAACCACTTTCCTGCCCTAATCATGAGGGAAATGTAAGTGAATTTGATTCCTGTGAGGTTTATTGTTGAAAAGAAATGGCATGAGTGAAAAATTATTGCTTTATATATATATAATTGATTGTGGTAATAGTTTATTTTCCATTGTGACTGTATATTTGCATAGATAAAGATATTAAATGATGTGAGTTGGAGGAATTGTGTGCATACACATGAGAGAGTGTTATATTAATTCTTTTGGAATATAGTCTTGAGTTTTCCTGACAGTCCTCATTTAGCCAGTGCTTCATGTAGCAACTGTTCACAAATACAGAGATGAAAAAGTAACTTTAAGAGCAATCCTTGCATTTATGCTTGTTGTGGATCTGAAAAGAAAAGAAAAAAGCTGAAGGAAGATTGTAACCACCGTTGTGGTTTCACTTAATGATGGTTTTGCTTAATGACCAAGTTACTGGTCCCAATTGTGACTCTAAACAAGAACTACCTGTATATTTTTGTTTTATAAATGCTTATAGAAAAGTGCTACGATATTAATGAAATGTTTTACTAATGTTTTTAATTGCTCTTTAAATTAATAATTATATAACTCAATTCATTTGCTTAACCTTAGTGGATTAATTAAATGGATTAATTAAATTAATTAAATGCTAACACTAATTAAATTCTATTGATTCTAAAGATGAATTACTTTTTTATTTCTTTATTTCATAAATTGCTGTATTTATTGAAAGACAAAATCCATCTCTGGGAATACTTTCATATCTTTGGTCTGCATCATCATTGTTCATAATACATTTACAGAATTGTAAAAATACACATACACAAAACTTCATTAGATAACTGTTGCAACCAGGTATGGCAAAATAAATATTCTATTAAACAATACAATATCTTTCTCACTGAATCAGTAATTATTCTAACACTATATCTAGTATTTCTGATAACATTAAGAAGAATAAAACAATGCACATATAAAAAAAGGGACTCTGGCTATAAGTGAATTATCTGGACAGTGTGTTGTTATGGTTCCACTTGAGCTGTCAGACTGGTTTTACTGCAGATATATTAGCCAGCATAATATTGCAAAATGTGCCAATGTAATATGAACAAAGATAACCTTGCTGCACAAATTGGAAGACATTGAAATCTTGGAAATTCTTGAAACTATAACCAAGTGTTTCAGCCTTGGCAATGTCAAGATAGATGGGCTTCAACTTCCAGGATTCCCTAGCTAGCCGCTGGCTGGCTGGGGAATTTGGGAGGTTAAAGTCTGCTCATCTTAAAGTTGCCAAGGCTGAGAAACACAGCTCTAGAGCTACTACAATGTACTTGTATCCAGTAACGAAAGCTGCAATTTCAGAGGTAAGAAACAGAACATTTCTTGTTTCTTTCACTATTCCAGCCACTTCAGTTATTTATCACTAGGCACTATTTTCAAGCATCACTTTACCTTCTAGATGTAATTCATAGTACTCTGCACCTCACTACAAATAAGCACTCTGATGTGCTTCATTGGCAAAGATGTTTTAAACCATCACATACCTTTATGTGAGTTGGAATCCTGCGTGGCCAGCTTGATGTCTTTGCCCAAACTGCTGGCATGTTTCCTCTTTGCACTTGGTAGACCGTGCTAAAGCCACGCTGGCCTGATATTTCTTCTTCACATTGGGTAGACCGGGCCGAAGTGATGCAGGCCAGCCCCTTACATTTTCCAGAACGGCCCTGCGTCCTGATCCTACCACATTGCAAAACCCGCAGGTGTTGTGTTTGACACCCCTGTAAACCATTTTAGGGATGGTTCATCTGAATTGTTCCCCTGTGGCGTTTAGAAGAAACAAAATATTAAGAAAAAATATTCTGTATGTGGCATGCTTTTATGAAATCTTAACACTCCTTTACTCATTGTAGTTCTTTTTAAGGAGGTTAAACAAAAATATATTAATATGAAATACTGTAAGCATAATTTTGATAGATGAAATACTTGTTTCTTTTTCTATTGAAGTGTGAGAAAATCGTGGCTGTTCTGGCATTCCCACTGGTTTAGTTTATTTTAATCTGCTCTTGCCTGAGAAATGTGAGAATTAATGCACGCATTCTGAATCTGCTGAACTTTAAAATGTCAACCTAAGCAGTTTATATTACCTTGTGTTAAATGTGTTTGTGCCAGAATTATGGGCCTCATTAAATGCAAAGCTGATACCATTCTGATTTGTATTGCAAAAGGTATCAGTAATGCTTCAGGAATTTATGAAGTAACTTAATACTCTTAAAGCGCAAGACGCAACAGTTTTATTTAAAGCTGAAGAACGGAGGAAATAACTCACTGAAGAGTAATTTGTTATGCTTTAAATAAGACTGTTAAGATTGTATTTGTATTTATATAAGTATGGGATAATTTTCAATATTATTGGATGTTATTATGCGTAACTATTTCTATATAGTTATGCTAACTATGCTAGGAATGGTAGTGGACCAAGAAGAAGGGGCAAGCAAAGAACACGCTGGCATGATAACATTAAACCTGATACAAAGTTGAACATCCAACAATGGAAAGAAACTGCTTGAAAGGGTAGGATGGAGACCACTTGCCTATAAAGTCTGCAAAAGTTGGACATGGTTAAAACAACATATTAATAAAACTCTTGTGTCTCTTTGTAATATTCAATTGGGTGAAACAATGCATCCATAGAACAACAATTTTTTAATCAATGTACCTCAAATGGCATAACTTAAATAATGTATCCAAAATCCAGGGCCTATGTCTCCCATGAGATTGAAATTTGGCAAAGCTATGGCTGCTTCAGTCAGCCATGGTTGTCTCTAATGTCTATGTGTATTGACCCATGCAGCATGGCTATAGTATTATTTATCCTTATTATCTTCTTTAGTTTGCTGCCTTATTGGTATTATGATTATGATTATTCTGTTGCCTTACACATACATTGAAAGCTTCTCCACCAGAGACAAATTCCACGTGTGTCTAATCACACTTGGCCAAATAAAGTATTCAATTCAATTCAATTTCCAATGCTTTTTGTTACTTCCTACAAGGAAAATCAACAGGAACGCCAGTAAGAAATTAGAAGTTGCTCCATCCCACTGCTTTTTTTTCTTCCCAAGGTTACTATGTTTCTCTGTTTAGATAAGGAAATATATTTGAAACAATGATCCCATGGGCTAAGGATTTCTAGTTTTACATAAAACAATATTTGTCTTTTTTGTTTTTATATTATGTACATAATTTGTAAAGGAAATGTAAGAGGAAAAAATTATTATGCATACCAACTAAGAATCACTTATTTATTTGTGTCAGCGTTCCGAGTAACACACCCATGAAAGCAGAACCCCGAGACAGGTAGATTGTTCAAAGAACATGCTTATTGCATACATCATATCGGCACAGCCAGTGAAAACTAACTCTAAAAGTTCCCAGGGTTTTCACCTAATTAAAACAGCAAAAAGCGCCCCACCCCCTACGCCAAGATGTCACCGGTTACATTATAGCTGTCAGGCTGCTTGGTCACTCCTCCTTCAGTAGGCACCTGTTACGATGACCTTGGTTCCCACAGGAAAACATTTTGTTTTGGCGATTAGATGGGCTATCTACTTCTCCCTTCCCTTCCTCCTCTCAGGCTTCGTGGCTACTATGAGGCAGCACAAGATGGCTTCAGCCAGGTTCGCTTCAGAGTTGACAATTTGTTTGTTTAAAATACTTAAAATAGCTGCCCATCTTATAGTAGACTCTGGGCGGCTCCCAATGATGCCCATTTTATTTAGTGGAATTTACAATTTAGGTAAGTATGTATAGGGCTGTGAGCTAAAATTCTAGCTCTATCCATGTTTACCTAAGCAGAAGCCCTATGAACACATTGAGCTTTACATTGGAATAGAGGTGCAATAGAATAGCACTGTCATTAGTAGTAAAATTGAAGGACTATACCAGGTAATTTTTTGGTGACCTTAGTCAACTCAGTGAAAGCTAATTTGGTGTAAGGTTGACGGTCCTGAGCTAAACTTGGGAGACCATGGATTTTAATCCTGACTTTCAGCCTAGGAAGGAGGCAATGGCAAACCACTTCTGTAAAATGTTGCCAAGAAATGTTGCCTAGATTTGTCCAGGCAATCACCAGAGTCATGACAAACTGTCATGAAGGCAGAAGAAAAAGCCCTTTTAATAGGGTATGTAAAGGTATAGTGTGGAAAATGGTTGAAAAAGAAATTTTCATTTTCAAATGCTTTGAGTACATAGTATCTGAAAGAACTGAAAGAATACTCAATCTATAACATGATTAAACCCTCCTAGAAAATGCTTCACTTGCCCCAGAAGAAAAAATGGAAATTACTTTGGATTTAACTAAACAGTCAGTAAAAATTAATGATCAAGTTAAAGCTGTATAGCGTTATGCCCCAAGCCTCATGTAGCTTCCTTCATCCACTTTTAGCTGTGGACATCAGAGCTGTTCCAAATATTTCCCACTGTAACAGAAAAGACAAAAGATTACATGCATTGCAAATTTTATTTACATAAATTAATTGTAAATGGATTATTAAAACTAATTCAGATTACTTTTTTCCAGGCCCTGCTTTTTTGAGTGTTCCTGGATGATGCATTCCTCAGAATTCAAGTGCAGCCCTTTGCTAGAGAAATATTGCATTTCTTTGGTTTAAAACAACTTTGCATTGAAACATATTATTCAAAGAATTAGAAATGTTTATTCAAACCTCAACACTGGCATTCTAATAAGAATACGTGTTTCTTTATTTTTAATCAGCTGATGGAGTTTTACTGTCAATCCTGTGAGACAGCCATGTGCCAAGAATGTACAGTAGGAGAACATGCAGAACATCCAACAGTCCCTCTTAAGGATGTAGTAGAACAACACAAGGCTTCTCTTCAAACACAGTTAGATGCTGTGAACAAAAGGTGAAACTATGAAACATTTCCAGGTTATAGAATTGCATGTTAGGGCAATTTTCTCCAGCTTGGAACCTTCCAGATGAGTAATGGTTATAGTTTCCAGAGTATGTGTCTGGGAATTCTAAACGTTTGAGTCTCACCTATCTAAGGACATTGGACAAATCTTTTCTGAAACACAAAAACAGAAAATTGTTTATGACCGTTTGTACCTTCTTGGGAGAAGATACAGATACTTTTATTTCCTGGGCTTTTCACTTTCAGGAAGATTTTAAATGTTTATAAAGTACAATATTTTTTTTTTGTTGTTGAAAATGAAAAAGATCAACCTGGATTTATTATACTTATTCTTCCTTTCTTTGTTTAGAGAATAATCAACTAAATTCTTAGGAGACATTGGTAGTATTCATATAATGTTAGGCCAAGTTTTTTTTTAAAGTTTTTTTTTTAAAAAACCCTTGAGTCCTTAGGGTTCTCTCATCTACCCAAATTTTCTAATTGCAGTTTAAAATAGCATTGCACAAATTTAGTTGACTGAACGGTTGGATCAATATATATTGATCCGACAATATATATTGATCCATATATATATATATATATGTCATATTTCTATGCCGCCCACTCTCTGAGGACTCTGGGCGGCTTACACCAAAGACAGTATACTAAATAGCATATTGCCCCCAACAATCTGGGTCCTCATTTTACCCACCTTGGAAGGATGGAAGGCTGAGTCAACCTTGAGCCGGTGAGATTTGATCCGCTGATCTGCTGAACTAGCAGTCAGCTGAAGTAGCTGCAGTACATATATATGGACGTGGTGGCTCAGTGGCTAAGACATGAGCTTGTTGATCGAAAGGTCGGCAGTTCAGTGGTTCAACTCTCTAGTGCTGCGTAATGGGGTGAGCTCCCGTTACTTGTCCCAGCTTCTGCCAGCCTAGCAGTTTGAAAGCACGTAAAAAATGCAAGTAGAAAAATAGGGACCATCTTTGGTGGGAAGGTAACAGCATTCCGTGCGCCTTTGGTGTTTAGTCCTGTCAGCCATATGACCACGGAGACGTCTTCAGACAGCGCTGGCTCTTCGGCTTTGAAATGGAGATGAGCACCGCTTCCCCCCCCCTAGTCGGGAGCAACTAGCACATATGTGCGAGGGGAACCTTTACCTTTACCTTATTCTAAAAATAAGTGGAAGAAGACAGGACTTGACCCAGAAATAGTAATTTATAGATAAATAGTAAAATAGTAAATAGTAAATTATAGTACAAAAAAGGACCAAACCTTTGATCCTATTTGTCAGGGCCCACGTAAGAAAAACCGATAGGCAACTTTTTGAACCCCTAATTTAAAAGTTGGTGACAAAAAATGCAGAAGTTTCATAAACCAGCATATTGTAAAACATATTGGCCACCTTTATATGTAAATCTAGACCAGAATTTTTCGGGATTTTGGCTCATTGGGAATGAGCAGCATGCTGTTGTTTGCTGCATAGTTATTCCCTTTGGTTCCTGTTAGCAGGGAGTAGTTAAACAAATCCAGATGGTTTGATATGGGAGGACAAACCAGATTTCTTAGTTCCTTGTAATGATACGTCACAGGCAGAACTGTCTGTTTTTGTTTAATGCCCATGCTGACAGGAAGAGGCAAGTGGAATCAATTATGTATTGAGCACAAGCATGTTTCTTGTTCTATGTTAATGGAAATTTTAATGAATTCTAGCTTACAATTGCAAGTGAAATAATTGAAGATTCCTTTAGAATTGATAATACTTGTGTTGTCTGAAATTATGCTAACAAAACTTTTTTAAAAAAGATGTGTATATAAATTTGCATAGCCCTGAAGATCACCCAATTTGTGTATACTTCACATTTTGCTCTAAGCTAAAGTTTACTGAATGTTTACAGTTTATAGATACTTTATCTATAGATACTATAGATAACTCTGAACAGTCACTAAATGACCTGTTGTAAGTCAAGGACTGCCTGAACGTTGCATTCAAACACATAATTTAACTAGGGCTTGGCACTATGTGCGCAGGGTCATTATGAATATTATTCAAAATTTAATAATTGTGTAATGATACGTCTTATGAATGTTGAAGGGAAATTGTAGCATTGATATTTGAAATGTTAACTGCTTGTTTTTAATAGGCTTCCAGAAATAGATACTGCATTGCACTTCATATCTGAAATTATCCATCAACTGACCAACCAAAAGACCAGCATTGTAGATGAAATTCATTCCACTTTTGATGAACTCCAGAAGACGTTAAATGTTCGCAAGAGTGTGTTGCTTATGGAACTGGAAGTGAATTATGGCCTTAAACATAAAGTAAGAGTTCTGTTCTCATCATTAAAAATTTTCTCAGTTTCTATTGACTGTATTATATCGTTTGGAAAAATGACTGAAATTCGTATTTCCTTTAATGAAGGAAACCTTAGAAAATAGCAAATGTGTCATAAAAATAGCTATTCCAGGGAAATTTGACTTTTCCTGTTTGTTGTTGTTATGTGGAAACTAGTGTCTTGTACAAATAAACAGCTTCAGAAACATTGCTCTAATATTGGTTTAAAGGAAGCAGTAATTGGAGATGGCCTAAAATGAATGTTTTTTGTTGGATTTTCAGGATGTATGTGTGGCAGATAATTTTGAAAACCAAAATTTAAAGCATTTAACAAATGGTACCAATAGTTTATAATCTGATGTCATTAGATACAGTGCATTATATCGCAAAAAATAAACCCAAATGTGTTTTATAATTATTTGGAAGACAAAAATAAGCAATGGGTCTTGAATATTGGAACAATATATCTGTGCTTTCAATCCTTAGCATGCATTAAAATTTAACAATATGTAACTAGACATTTTACAAGTATTGTAAAATTGTATTGTATTATAGAGTCAAATTTTTCCTCTCCACTTAAAAAGGCGATTAGTACATGTGGAAAGGCTACTAACGGGTGTTTAAAAATACTTTCTTTGATGTCCATTCCTCTCTGCCACTTAAATTTTAATTCTTCTTGCTTGCATATGGAACTTCCAGTTGGATGTAGTATTCTGGCTAACTACATAAATTTAATATCCTCAAATTTAATATCTTGATCTGTTCCAGTCGGGCTTCAGACCTAGGTACAGCACAGAAATGGCATTGGTTGCATTGGTTGCATTGGTTGATGATCTCTGGAGGGCTCGGGACAGGGGTTGTTCCTCTGTCCTGGTCCTATTAGATCTCTCAGCGACTTTTGATACCATCGACCATGGTATCATGCTGTGCCGGTTGGAGGGTTTAGGGGTGGGGGGCATCGTGTTGCGGTGGTTCTCCTCCTTCCTCTCTGACCGGTCGCAGTTTGTGTTGACGGGGGGCCAGAGGTCGACCTCGAGGCGCCTTGTATGTGGGGTGCCACAGGGGTCAGTCCTCTTGCCCCTTCTGTTCAACATTTATGTGAAGCTGCTGGGTGAGATCATCCGTGGTTTCGGGGTGAAGTTTCATCAGTACGCTGATGACACTCAGCTGTACATCTCCATCCCGGACCACCCCAATGATGCCCTTGACGTGATGTCCCGGTGTCTGGAGGCTGTGCGGATCTGGATGGGGAGAAACAGGCTCAAGCTCAACCCATCCAAGACCAAGTGGCTGTGGCTCCTGGTGTCCCAATATAGTCAGTTGGTGCCATCTCTGACTATTGGGGGCGAGTCGTTGGCCCCCACGGAAAGGGCTCGCAACTTGGGTATCCTCCTGGATGCACAGCTGTCCTTAGAAGAACATGTGACGGCCGTGGCCAGGGGGGCTTTCTATCAGGTTCGCCTGATTCACCAGTTGCGTCCCTTTCTGGATCAGGACTCCTTGTGCACAGTCACTCATGCCCTCGTCACGTCCCGCCTGGACTACTGTAATGCTCTCTACTTGGGGCTCCCCTTGAAGAGCACCCGGAGGCTCCAACTGGTCCAGAATGCGGTTGCGTGGGTGATTATGGGAGCGTCATGGCGCTCCCATGTAACACCTCTCCTGCGCGAGCTGCACTGGCTCCCGGTGGTCCTCCAGGTGCGATTCAAGGTGTTGGTGACCACCTTTAGAGCGCTCCATGGCTTAGGACCTGGATATCTACGAGACCGCCTTCTGCCACCGAGAGCCTCCCACCGGCCAGTACGCTCCCACAGAGAGGGGCTCCTCAGGGTGCCGTCGGTCAAACAATGTCGGCTGGTGGCCCCCAGGGGGAGAGCTTTCTCTGTGGGAGTACCTGCCCTCTGGAACGAGCTCCCCCCGGAGATACGGACGATTCCGGATTTACGTACTTTCCGCCGGGCCCTCAAGACTTTTTTATTTCAACAAGCCGGGCTGGCCTAACTTCTCCAATTGTTTAATTTTAATTTTAATTTTAAATGGGGTATTTTAATTGTTGGGCCAAATTGTTTAATATATTTTAAATTGGTTTTAAATTTTTGTATTCTATGTTTTTTACCTTTGGCTGTTCACCGCCCTGAGTCCTTCGGGAGAAGGGCGGTATATAAATTTAAATTTAAATTTGTGTGTGTGTGTGTGTGTGTGTGTGTGTGTAAAATAAAAAAAAACCAATAATAATAATAAAATCATGGAAAATAAAGAAATATTTGCATTGCTCAACAGACTTTCGTTATAAATATGCAGAAATGCTATAAATGCTATAAAACACATTGCACCAAAGAAGATGTAACTCTTAAAAGTAGTTTGAATGTGTGTTTAACTTGTTGACTTTGGTGGCTTGTATACTATGGGCTGGAACTGACTTTTCCTGGGTTCAGATATAAAAGTAATTATGACTATAAGGCAAAATTGGTCACATATCTATAATTTTTCCTAAGTGGATAAAAAGCATATGAATGCCAAGCAAGTCTAATCAGAAGTTTCCAAATTGGTTGGTTGCTGTTTTTTGGGAACTCTTTTTTTAACCCTGCTGCAACACAGACTTTTTGTGATAATGTTATTCAATATGCTTTTTACATTGAGTCCAACAAATAATATGTGATTTTATCCAGTTTTTCACTATTATATATTTCCTTGAGATACTGAAACTTGCCGATAGATGTGGTTGTTTGTTTTATTACTTGGAACTTCAATGAAATAACCATAGTATTTGCTTTTATCAAGGTCCTGCAGAATCAGCTTGATACTTTATTGGAGGGACAAGAAAATATTAAGAGCTGTAGCAATTTTACCGCCCAAGCACTCAGTCATGGAACTGAAACAGAAGTTTTACTTGTTAAAAAGCAGATGAGTGACAAGCTAAATGACCTGGCAGACCAGGAATTCCCTCTTCAGCCCCGTGAAAATGATCAACTGGATTTCATAGTAGAAACAGAAGGACTGAAAAAATCCATTCATAATCTCGGTACTATTTTAACCACAAATGCAGTGGCTTCTGAAACAGTGGCCACAGGTGAAGGACTTAAGCAGACTGTGATAGGGCAACCAATGTCAGTCACCATCACAACCAAGGATAAAGATGGTGAGCTCTGTAAAAGTGGAAATGCTTATATCACAGCTGAGCTGAGCACACCTGATGGAAGTGTGGCAGATGGAGAGATACTTGATAATAAAAATGGCACTTACGAATTTTTGTACACTGTCCAGAAAGAAGGGGACTTTGTTCTGTCTTTGAGACTGTACGAACAACATATTAAAGGCAGCCCATTCAAACTCAAAGTAATTAGGTCAGCAGATGTATCTCCTACCACTGAAGGAGTTAAGAGACGTGTTAAGTCTCCTGGCAGCGGCCATGTGAAACAGAAGGCTGTAAAGAGACCAGCTAGTATGTACAGCACTGGCAAAAGGAAAGAGAACCCCATTGAAGATGATCTAATCTTCCGAGTAGGTAAGGAGTGCCTATGTTTTAAATTTTCATGGACTGCTGTTTATAGGTACAAACAAGTCCATATTATTATTTTATACTTGTAAGGACTTTGTCCTGTTACAAGGATTTCCTTGCTAGTTGTCTGTTGCAAATAGTCTTTTTTTTCCTTTCATTGCCTTTGGGCAGTTCCACATAAGTTCTTTGGATCGGTTAATGATTAGTTTTCAGTATGATTCTTCTCATGATATAATTTGTTACTGCGGTTAGATCAATGTATTTCAGATGCTGCTCAAATTTAGTGAAATCACGACAATGTTGGTATTTCCTTTACTGCAGTTTTCCAGGCCTTTTTAAGTGGTCCACATATCCTTTGGCAAGGATTCTTGCCTTACCACTTTTCATTATGAGCTCAAGCCAACTGTTATATTTTATATATAATTTTTATATGTAACATAAGTTTAGTATCCTATTCCTGAAATTTACGTTTCTCTTTGAACATACATTACTTAATATGTGTCCCTTGCCTTTTACAACCAGCCTATGTAGCAACCATGAAAAAGAGTGGTTACTTGCAGAATTGTCAACAAGCTATCGTTAACAACTTCAGGGTTTTTAATGAAAAAAAGGAATAATAGTTTCCATTTGGGAAGCCTTGGGGAGGTCTCACTTAAAAATGGCAGCTGGGGCCAGAATTTCCATCACTAAGTTACATCGTTGTAAAGCACATTGTCACATGACTGCACCACTTAGTGACAGAAATTCTGGTTTCTGTTAAGTGAATCACTACTGGTAATTAAAGGAGGACATGATGTGATCAACATTTGCAACCTCCTGCCAGCTCCCCCATTGACTTTGATTATAGGAGGTCAGCAAAGAAGATTGTAAATGGTAATCGTGTGATCACAGGATTCTGCAATGTGCCCAGATCATAACCAGATGAGTGCGGCTCGCTGTATGGCTATAAGTGCTATACAGCTTATACACTCATTCACCACCATTGTAAATTTGAACATTTGCTGGACTTGAGTTAGGACCACCTGCATTTTTGTTTACATTTTTTAATAATGACCTTTCCCTCATATAACTTCCCATTGTAGCAGCCTCTCAGATTTTTTTTTCCCAGATCTTACAAATACACACAAATACATAGGAACCTAGTTTTTGGAGTAGAGAAAATATTAGAGATTGGATTGGCATCGAATGGGATGACATTAGAACAGGGGTGTCAAGCTCAAGGCCCAGGGGCCAGATCTGGGCCATGGGGTGCTTAGATTTGGCCCGTGGAGACTTCCTGGAAACAGCGAAGGACTGGCCCACAGTGCCTCTCCCAGTGCAAATGGAGCTTGCGAAGGCTGCATGTAGCTCTTCCGGGCTCTGTTTTTGCTGGCAGAGGGTTGCAGGAGACTGTCGCAGCTGAAAATGGGGCTTGGGAGCCTGTTTTTGCTGGCAGAGCACTTGGGCCGCCAAAGGTGCCCCCGACACAAGTGACGTCAAGCTGGCCACACCCAACCTGCTCGCCCCCCCCAAGGTCAAACACAACCCTGATGCGGCCCTCAATGAAATAGAGTTTGATACCCCTGCATTAGAAGCTCTGATGTGGTACAGGTAGTCCTCAATTTACAACAGTTCATTTAGTGACCATTTGACAGCATTGAAAAACTCTTTGAATATACATTAGTTACTACATGTGACTTACATGACTTACAATATTTTTTTACACTTATGACCATTACAGCATCCCAGTGATCATGTGATCAAAATTCAGACACTTGGCAACTGACTCATATTTATGATAGTTACAGTATCCCAGAGTCATGTGATCACATTTGCAATCTTCTGACAAGCAAAGTCAATGGGGAAGCCAGATTCATTTAACAACCATATTACTAACACCTATTGCAGTGATTCATTTAACAACTGTGACAAGGAAGAGTATAAAATGCAGCAAAATTCACTTAATACCTGTCTCACTTGGCAAGAGAAATTTTGGGTTATCTTTTCTATTTTGTTTTGTTTTAGGTACCAAAGGGAGAAACAAAGGGGAATTTACAAATCTTCAGGGAGTAGCTGCATCTACAAATGGAAAAATATTAATTGCAGATAGCAATAATCAATGTGTACAGGTATGGTTTTTGATTTGTTTCTTCATTAAAACTTTTTTATTAAATGCACAGAACTGATAACATGTATTAAAGAAATATATATCTAAAGTACCAAAATTTCAGGGATCATGGTTGTTGATGCTGTGGAATTAATAATTATGTTAAATTTGAAATATAACTCAAATTGTTGGTATACATTAAATTCTGCTGAATCCCAAGTGTAATTAGGCTAGTCTTGGCCAATATATAGAATTACAATATATATTTGCTGTTTTATACAGATAGCCCTCAACGTATGACTGTCACTTAGCAATTCTTTGAAGTCATGATAGATAGATCCATCAAAAGCTATTTATAACCAGGATTCGAAATTCTGATGTCTACCTGCATCACATGACCTTATTTGGGTACTCAGCAGCCAGCTCACATTTACAGCCACATAACTGAAATTAGTTAACATTTTTGCCAGAAACCAGCATTTACTTTTGATTTCTGGGTGGAAAAGTGCCTTTACAAAAAAAGAATTGCTAAATTCGGAATATTTTGGAAAAGAAACAGCACAAATGTCTAAGAATCTCTGGTAAACTGGAGGCTGTTGGTTCAAGGAAAATTGACATCCTTTGCTCTATGACCTTATTCAGAACATAGATTTTGTTTCCCTGCATGCAAATGTTTAGTACTATTATATGACATTTACTTTTTAAGCAAATGTTAGGGGAAAAACAGCTATAATCCTAAATAATTCGAAGTGCTATTTCCTTGTTTATTTATTCACATACTCAGTTTACTTATACTTTGAGATAACAATCCCATAGCAAAAGAATATAAGAATATAAGATGGTGAACATGAATAAAGAATATAGGATGGTGAACATGAAAATTCCTGAAGTCTGTCCATGGCACGCCTCATTGATTTAAAACTTTTGTAGGCAATTATTTTTTAGGTACATAATGATCATTTTATATCTAAACATATTACTTTAGTTCTGATGGCTCCGTTGCCTGTCCTTAAACTGGTTGTATATTGGGACTTGTGATCTAGGATTTATTGTTGGGCTGGATATAAATAGCCTGCTGCCATTGGTACCAGACTTGCAATTGCTCCTTGCTAGATTAACACAAGTTACTGCATATCATTAACTTTTAATTCAGTCCACTCTTGGATCACTCATTGTGTTTCCATCTAATCTACTTCATGGGTTGTTACCTTGAGCTTTGTAAAGGAAAGGTGGATATAATGTAATAAATATAATTTACAACAAAATATAGTTGTGTGGTGTCTTGTTCCCTAATTCTCCCTCCCTCTCTCTCTCTCTCTCTCTCCCTCCCTCCCTCCCTCCCATTGCACACTATTCAGCCTGCAGCGGTCACTAAATATGCTCAATCTTGGTTAGGTTGTTTTGGGGATTTGTGGTCCCATTTGTGCCTTTAAAAAGTTGTATTTTTACAAATTGTAGTTTATCTCCAAACCCAGCGATAGGTTGACTGTCTAAGCAACAATACTTACTATATTTAAGTATCAAAACCACAGAACATATTCATACACTTTGTAAATGCATGAGCTTCCTCTTTTCTTAAGGCAAATTGCATGTATGTTTGGAGTATTTTCCTAATCCCAAATGGTAAGAGGAAGCAGAATTCCATATGCATGTTAAAAGCGTGTCAGTGTTTCCCATGTGTTTCAGTTGAATAATGAAAACAATTGCATTTTATATGGAAGTTGCTCTGCTTTTTTTCAAACAAATCATAGATATTTTCCACCGATGGCCAATTCAAGAATCGTTTTGGTGTACGGGGAAGATCTCCTGGTCAGTTACAGCGGCCTACTGGAGTAGCTGTGCACCCTTGTGGCGATATCATTATTGCAGATTACGATAATAAATGGGTTAGCATATTCTCCTCTGACGGAAAATTTAAGGTAGGTTTAAAGTCAAAATGTAATATCCAAGGAAATGTATTTTCCTTTTTAAAAATTAAGAGTTAATGACAGTTTGATGCTGATCAAGGGATATACCATATTTTTCAGAGTATAAGACACACCTTTCCCCCTCCCCCCTAAAAGAGGGTGGAAATGTTGGTGCATCTTATACACCGAATACAGCCATTTTTTGCCTCCCAAAGCCCTGCCCTGCTCATTCCATTTTTGTGAAAAACAGGCCCATCTTTCACCCAATTTTCGCAAAAACGGGGGTGTTTTTGCCCTCCCCCAGTCCCAAGGAGCACTCTGCAGGCCTCCCAAACTCTTTGCATGCCTTATTTTTTGCAAAAATGGGCAAAAAATGGCCCGTTTTTCATCCATTTTTACGAGAAATGGGGTGTGCAGAGGGTTTGGGAGGCCTGCAAGAGTGGTCCTGAGGGCTGCGGGAGGGCAAAAACTTTTTTTTTCTTACTTACCTCTTGGAAATCTTGGTGCGTCTTATACACCAGTGCGTCTTATAGTCTGAAAAATACAGTAAGTAGCAAAATGAGTATTCCTCCTGTATTGATTGCCAAGACAGCAATGAAGAGTGAGATTACAGCTGTTTATTGTGGGACTAAAGGGCAAAATGAATCCATTGTCAGGGTCTGATCGCTGCTTTTTATTGTCTCTTGCATTAATTTCAGAATCTTCTCCACATACATATGCTGCTATGAATACTTAGTTTGTCCTTCCTAGCATTACGAAAACACTTCATTTGAATTGTAATTGTAATCCTACACATATTTAGTAGTGATCGCAGAGATAGCCGTGATACAGCAGTGATGTAGTGATACCCTGTTTTCCCCAAAATAAGATATCCCCTGATAATAAGCCCAATCAGGCTTTTGAGCACATGGCAATAAGACCAAGCGCTTATTTCAGGGTTCAAGAAATATAAGACAGGATCTTATTTTCAGGGAAACACAGTAGCTACATCTGAATAGGAGTGTACAGTTAAAAGAGATTTCCTTAATATTGCTGGCTTTTGTGGCATACATAAAAATCTCTCACAAAGGAAATAGGAGACACACAGCCTTTACATTTTTAAAAAATGCCAATATTCTGTTTTTGCTTATGATACAACACAATGAATTGAAGCTGTATATGAAGTTGCCTCCCCCAGGGTTTTTCAAATGTGGTTAGAGTCTCTGGGATTTCTAAGAATTGCCATTCAAATACATACATAACAGTGAAGCTTGGATATTTGTGTCCAACATTTAGTGGTCTAATGGCAGATTTATAATTAGTAAGTTGCACATCATGTTAAATGAAAAATACATACGAACCACATTTTAAAATACGATAGAAAAGAAACATGATCAGAAACCTTGGTGAAATTGAGTATTGTGCATGTATATCAAATTAAAGCCTGATTAAGTGTCATTGTTGCTGGAGCCTGCCAACAGTCGCACAAAATATTGTAAAACGATACAATGCTTTATAATCCTGATCAGATGAAATCCACTGCTGAAAATAGGGAGCGTAGCAAAAAGAGTCTTTATAAACAGGACAACAAAGAATGTAGACCTTTGATACAGTCTAGATTTTTTAATACATTCTATAATAGTCACTATCTCTTAACCCAACCTATTTCACAGGGATTGTTGTTGTGGGCAAATAGGAAGAGGAAGGAATATTAGAAATGGTTGCATCCTGAATTATTTATAAAAATAATAAAGGCAGGATAAAAAAAATTAATAAATGAACAGGCTCTTCATCACTGATACTAATTAAGAAGAAATAAAAATAGTAGATTATAGAGAAAATGTAAAAATAAAATAAAATAAATTTAATCTCTTTCTTTGCTTCCCTAGGCAAAAATTGGATCAGGAAAACTTATGGGGCCAAAAGGTGTTTCTGTGGATCGCAATGGACATATTATTGTAGTGGACAACAAAGCATGCTGTGTATTTATCTTCCAACCAAATGGGAAAATAGTAACCCGATTTGGAAGCCGAGGCAATGGAGATAAGCAGTTTGCAGGTAGCAATTGTTGATTGATACATAATAATACTGTTTTACGTTCTTCATATGGTTCAATGGAGTTGAAACCTAGAGAGAACAAAACTACCGTATTTTTCGGTGTATAAGATGCACCTTTTCCCCCCCTAAAAGGGGGTGAAAATTTAGGTGTGTCTTATACGCCGAACGTAGCCCCGCCCACCCACTGGCCACCACCCTTTAGCCTCTGCCTTGTAGCAGTTACCTCCTTGCAAGCAAACAGCAATAAAAAACAGCTCCTTTCAGCTTCAGCACAGCCTAATTAGCACAAGTTGATTGGATCAGTCTCCCAACTCTCAGCTGATTTGCTCTCAGCTGTTTTGGGCAGGGTTGTGCTGCTTGCTGCAAAGAGGTAAATTGCTGGAGCAGATTTTTTTTTTCCTTGTGCTAATCAAGCTATGCTAAAAACGAAACTGAAAGTAAAGCAGGCTGTTTGCTGTAAAAGGTAAAATTGCGCAGAGGCAGAGGGAGATTTCTTTTTCTTCTTTTCCTCACCAAAAAAGATAGGTACATCTTATACTCTGGTGCGTTTTATACTCCGAAAAATACGGTAATTCATTCATTACATTATTAAAAATGTGGAACAATAAATGCATAAAATAAATACAAATAATAATAATAGATAGAATAATATATTTTGTGATGTAATATGATATGTGCTTTAAATTAATCTTAAATTATGTGTAGCATAATTTTTAGGCTGCTATGCTTATCAGGCTAAGATTGATAAAGTCTTCAACCCTGTAAAAATTTGTCCAGTACAAAAACAGGTTGGAATGGAGAGTGTAGCACCTTTGGCCCTGCTTATTGAAGATCTCTTACATTTCTTTAAACAACACCATTTAAGTACCTTCCCACAAAAACCATATTACCGTATTTTTCAGACTATAAGACGCACCGGAGTATAAGATGCACTTTAGTTTTTGGGGAGGAAAATAAGAAAAAAGCTGATTGGGGGTGGATCGGCCTCCCAGAATACCCCCAATCAGCCGTTCCCAGAGGTGAACTTTAGCAACAGGTTCGTTGGTTGTGAGCTCTGCGCCTTGCTTTTTTTTCAGCCTCTGAAATGGTGGCTTTTTTTCCAGCCTCTGAAATGGTGGCTTTTTTTCCAGCCTCTGAAAAGAGGCTTTTTTTTCAGCCTCTGAAATGGTGGCTTTTTTTTCAGCCTCTGAAATGGTGGCTTTTTTTTCAGCCTCTGAAATGGTGGCTTTTTTTCCAGCCTCTGAAAAGAGGCTTTTTTCAGCCTCTGAAACATCCGTTTAAGAGGCTGGGTGGGGCTACATTTGGTGTATAAGACGCATCCAAATTTTCACCCTCTTTTAGGGGGTGCATCTTATACTCCGAAAAATAAGGTAATCCATTCAGATTACAGCAGTATCGAATGAATGAATGCTCTTGAATAGAAAGGAACAGTTGGAAACTAGCCAGGCCCACTATTCCATGGTCAAGGCCTTTCTCAATGCTTTTTACTATATCACTACTAATTATCAGCAATGGACTTTCTAACTGGGACTTAAACAAATGACTGGAGCCTTCAGATTTGCAAGGAAGTCTGTTTTATTGTTAAATTCTCCAAAAGGAGATACGATATTCCACTTGAATTATTAAAACCTCTTTCTGGGCTATAGTTTACTTCCAGAATGGGTGGCATGAATTTAAAAGGTATAATAGTAGCTTTCCCAAGCTGGTGAATTGTAATTGAATACTACAGATGTTTAGTAAGTATACAAGAAATAAGTGTCTTCCATCTTGTTAGCCATATATTGAACTCGCATTATTTTAAAATCCTAATTATTCAGTGTACAAATATGAGATAGAGTACAGTTTAATGCTTGCATTTTCTGCTTAGTATTATTCTTGTTGCTCATGCTATAGTTAATGTTTAATCATCTGGGGAAATAAAAGAGTTCTGTGCCAAAAACATAATCATCTTGATTAGGTAGCAGTCACTAGTTGAAACTGTTCAGGCAAGTATCATATTACATCCCAGTTTTTATTTTATGTCCTGAAATTTTGGATATTTTTCAATATGTAATAGTCTTTTAAGTTCTTGCATGTAAAAAAAAAAGTTTACTGGGAACATTATGCAAAAATATCTTGTAAAGTCAAGCACAAAGTTGTACAAGCAATTGCAAGATGAAATGGTTAAATAGTAGAGTTCATATATTTTATTTACATTTATTGAAATTATTTTTTTCAAAGTTACTCACTTTTCTCCCACTATACCCCTAGATTCTTTTAAATCTCAATACTAAAAGTTACATTTAAATCACATTAAAATAAGTACTAGTAGTAAGAACATTTGTGGATATACCACAGTCTCTTTTTTAAATCAAAGAATGGTTGAAGTTTAAAAAATGAAAAGAGGAAAGTTGGTATCGCCAATCTGACTTGGAGGATGAAGTAGAAGTAAGGGTGGCATAGAAGTATATGTTACTTGTACATCAGATTTTAATTTACATACATGATAGATTTATACAGATCAGCAACTGTAAACATTTGATTTATTTTTGCTGAATCTTTGAATGAAATATATCATTTAGCCCTAGAAGTTTAGTATGTTTTTGTCTTCAGAAGAATATATATATTCATTTGATACGGAGGAAGAAAAAACTATATTGTCAAAACATTTATTTTTACACTTTATTATATATTTTATGCAGAACAGGGATCTGTAAGTGTGTTTCTGTCCTACTTTTTCATATCATTGAGTGGATAAAAGCTTCTGGGAACTTTACACAGCTGGCACATTGTGCTTTACTGTTAAATACCATTATTCCATTTAGTTTGCCAAGAAATGTCCGACTTCCATATAAGATAATTAAAAAGAAAATTCCACACTTTCAGTTGACTTAATATGGTTTGAAAAATGTATAGTGTTAAATAGAAGAAAATTCTAATTTTCCTTCCAACTTCATTAGTACTTTGGGAAAGATAAAAGAGCAATAACTAAGATGCAGCCTTACAGGTGGCATGCATAGCCATATCGGTGGGCACATGAGCTCAGCTGATTTTCGGGCCTTCTGGGCCCAGCAGAAGAAGGGAAACAGGCTGTTCCCTGCCTCCGGAGGACTTCGGGGGGTGGTGGGGAAGGCCCGGTTCTCTCTCCCCCCAGCCTCCAGAGCCTTTCTAGGGGTCAGGGGAGGGCGAAAATGGCCTTTCCTACCCCCCTGGAGGCCCTCCGGAGGCCGGAAACAGCCCATTTGCCAACTTCCGGTGGGACCGGAAGTCCCCAGCCTCCAGAGCCTTTCTAGGAGTCTGGGGAGGGCGAAAAAGGCCTTCCCCACCCCTGCGGAGGCCCTCCGGAGGCCAAAAATGACCCGTTTGCCAACCGGAGGTAGAAAGCCTCTGGAGGCTGGGGAGAGCAAAAAATGGGCCTACCGTGCCATCACGTGCTGGGAGCGGGGGGGGGGGGTCGTGCGTGCATGCACGGGGGCAGGGCGCATAAAATTATGGGTGTGGGCACGCACACACGTAAGCGACCACCCCCACCCCCAGCTCCTGGCACACGATGGCAAAAAGGTTAGCCATCACTGCCCTATAGCAACGAAAGAAACAATCTGATACTTCCTTATTTATTAAGATTTAAAAATCCCAGGAATTTGAAATTAATTGATTTTTACATGACTTTGATTTTAAAGCAAGTTGCCTCAGCAATGTAATAGTATTAGTAGTAATTGATGCAGTAGTAGTACTCAGGGTGGATTTGATTTAAATCGAGTTGATTTAAATCACAATTTAAATCATGATTTAAATCACTAGTAAAAAGGCTTGATTTAAATCAACTCGATTTAAATCATAATTTTTAAAGAGCAACTGTCATCTCTGTTACTCCTTTGACCCACTGTTGACTCACCGATAGTCCCAGTGTTGCAGAATATACAGCCTCATGCTACATAACTAAGCTCCATTTCATGCTGAATAAACTAAATTATTTATGTATCGTAAATAGAAAACTATCTTAAGATAGATTTTTACCCCAAAAGTTTTTTATTAAAATAAATTTGAAAAAAATAAAAAAAATCCGATTTAAATAAAAAAAATCCGATTTAAATAAAAAAAATCTGATTTTTTTGATTTTTTAAAAAAAATCATTGATTTTTATCCACCCTGGTAGTACTATTAGTTCATCAATATTGACCCCTGGATAAGTCCCTGCATTTTTCTTGCCAAGATTTCAACAGTGATGGTCTCATTGCCTACTTTCTAAGACTGAAAGTGAGTGACTGGCCCATGTTCATCTAGCTGGCTTTCATGGCTAAGGTGGGACTAGAACTCAAGTCTCCTGGTTTCTGTCCTGATGTCTTAACCACTACACCAAACTGGCTCTATTACTACTACCACTATTCTGTCAAAATAGATGGAGGAACATTTTAATCTAAAATTATGTTATCTGTTAGATGAGAATGATGTGGTTTTTTCGGTTCAGATTTTTTTTCCTGCTTCTAAGAAGATAGTTCCTATCATCATCTCATCTTTCTCTATTATGCTGCTCTTTATTTACCTTCCCGTATTTATTACAGGTCCTCATTTTGCAGCTGTCAACCACAATAATGAAATTATTATTACTGATTTCCACAATCATTCAGTCAAGGTATGATGCTACTAGTTCTTTGAAATTTTTGTATTCATTCATTTTTTTATAGTCTCAGACCGATAAAGAACTTTTTATAAAAAAATTGTTAACAAGAACAAAAGCAAAAATGGATACTCCAGTTTTAATTAAATCTACAGATTATATTAAAAGACTCAAGTAATTGCTACATATTAAATATCCAATTCTTCAGGGGATGATGTGGTTAATGTTTTTATGTTGAATTATGATAATATATTGTTTGTTTCAGTTCCAAGAAATACAATGAATATTCCTTAGATTCATTTTGCACAATAATTTTAATAAATACAATAAATATTTATTCTTACTTAAATTTGTATTATACTTATATAGTTTTAATGTATTTGTATACCATTCAGGGTCACTCTGTGAAGGAGATGGGCAATTTCTAGATTTGATAGGTAGGTAGGAGGATAGATAGGTAGGTAGGTAGGTAGGTAGATAGGTAGGTAGGTAGGTAGGTAGGTAGGTAGGTAGGTAGGTAGATAGATAGATAGATAGATAGATAGATAGATAGATAGATAGATAGATAGAAAGAATGAATTCTGATATATTATTTTAGAATGGTTTTAATGCTTAAATGGCCCCTGGATGCTTAAACCAGACCCCTCTTCATTTTTCTGTTATTTGTCAGGATGCTTCTAAACAGAACAGTAAAATATATTTATTTATTTATTTATTTATTTTATTTTATTTGATTTCTATACCGCCCTACTCCTGAAGGACTCAGGGCGGTGCATAGCCAAACAATAAAATACATACATACAAAATTTAAAAGTGGAATTAAAATCAAATTAAATAGTTTTGGCCCAGACAAATTAAAACCCCAGTCAATTTAAAACAGATTTAAACTTTGAGGATTAAAAAATATTAAACATATTAAAATATTATAATTATTTTAAAAAGAGGGAGAAAGTTAGGCCAGGCCCGCCTGGTGAAATAAAAAGGTCTTTAGAGCGCGGCGGAAGGTGCGCAGATCTGGGATCCTCCTAATCTCCGGGGGGAGCTCGTTCCAGATAGTAGGTGCCCCCACAGAGAAGGCTCTCCCCCTGGGGGCCACCAGTCGGCATTGTTTGGCCGACGGCACCCGGAGGAGCCCCTCTCTATGGGAGCGTACCGTAATATAGTACTCTAAATATAACAATAATTGTAAGAAATACAAAGATCAGTTCTATGTATGAGAGGTTGTGTTATAAGAGAAGGCTACTATCACGCTCCATTAAGCTATATAACTGTTACTTGAAACTAAATAACCACTGAAGGATCTAGACGGTTCTTCATTGTCTTCGAAAATTAGGCAGGAAATAATTGTCTTTTGGTTTGGATTAAAAGGAAGACATTGAATTACAAGAGCAAACATTGAACAGGTTGCTAGTATACATTGCTCAGCTGGAGAGCAATGTTGTTGACAACTGCATAATGTTAGCAGCAGCAGTTGTTTAATTGTGCAGGATTTCCTAATTTGAAAAGAATGGTTGGGTATATGGCCAGATTCCAACACAAGACAAAATAAGGAAAGGTAGATAATTGTTTGAAAAATCAGAATGTACTATTGTCAATCAACAATTAGAAGAATGCTCTAATTTACACATTTTGAACTTTCCTGTGTGGCCTAATCCCAAGGTTTTTTGGTATTTTACCAAGTGTGCCAATAACCATTCTACCAGTTTATGCCATAATCTTTTAACTTATCTCTTCAGATCTTGACAGTTTGTGATTTTCTACTCTTTGTCTTCTATTCTATTAGCCTCTGGTTTTGCCACATCAATTATCCATATTTTGTTTTTTAACGGCAATTAAATCTGGTGTGTTATGTTCAAGCAATCCCACTGTATTTTAACTTACTAATTTTCAACAACTTTTTCAATTATATGATCCAACTAATTTTTCATCACTGGCACATGATAATTTTTACAGATGTTCCAGTAAATAATTTGGGCCACTGTGTTAATGGCACTGTTTATAATCAGCCCGTGTGATCTTTGTACAAGCTGAATATATATTTTGTTCTGCTTCTTTGCACAATCTGCAGTTTGAATCTTTTTTTATAATCTTCAATTCTGGCTTTAATTGCATTAGTTTGAATTTGTTTGAGTTGCAATAAACCTCTGTTTCCATTTCTGTGGGGCAGGTATAACAATCAATATGTCAGATAGGAACAACAAGATCCATATATGAAAAGTTCAATTAACTACTTTATTACTGATGATTATTTCACAGGAATCTTCCCAGACTTGCAGTTTGCACCTGGGCCAGATTAGATAAGGTTCGGTGGCATTTAAGAGGTTGGACTTTTCCCTCTTGTGCCTACATAATGATTCCAGGTTAATTCCCTGCTTGACTCCTTCCCCTGGCTCAGTCATTTTTCTCTGACACAATATCACTATAGAAATGTAAGGCATAGTGAATATTCATCAATATTTTGGTTTTTTAAGGCCAAACTGTTTGTGCCCAGTTAAGAATTAATTAATTATTGTTTCATTGTTTAAAAACAACCTCTCGAGTCCTTCCCAAGGAAGTGAGATAGATAGATGTTGTTTGATGATGTTAAAGGTGCCTTTTGCAATTGACTAATGATAATTTTGTCAATGCCAGTGGTCAATGTTTTCATTATTTTAATATCATTATTACCATCATAATTTTTGAAAACTCATTCATGCAAAGTTACTATATTTTTCCCTCTACAGATAATTTGGATAAAGTTTCTTAAGTGTTGTGTTTAAATGTCATGCAGGTATTTAACCAGGAAGGTGAATTCTTGCTGAAGTTTGGGTCTAATGGAGAAGGAAATGGACAGTTCAATGCTCCCACAGGAGTAGCTGTAGATTCTAATGGGAATATTATTGTAGCAGATTGGGGAAATAGTCGAATACAGGTAAATAACATTTTCCTCTCAAGTTAGTAAGTTTAATATGATATGTGTGTTTGTGTGTGTGTGCGCACCCGCACAATTTTTTCAATTTATATAGCTACCCATCTCCGATATGTGACTCAGAGTGGTTTATAAAGAATTAAACACAATTTAAAAACACCAAAACCATACAACAGTTTAAGAACAATAAAATATAATAAAATTCAGGTACATCCATCAGTAACAA
Source organism: Pantherophis guttatus (assembly GCF_059756535.1). Classification (NCBI taxonomy): domain Eukaryota; kingdom Metazoa; phylum Chordata; class Lepidosauria; order Squamata; family Colubridae; genus Pantherophis; species Pantherophis guttatus. The sequence continues at coordinate 27,079,982 of NC_142070.1, read as the reverse complement.
TCGATACAGCTACTGCACAGGGTCTACTACCCTGTTTCTCCCAAAATAAGACATCCCCTGTGTTGTGACTCAGGCCCAAGTAGGTAGTAATCGACGCAAACAGTTCCAAAACAAACAGACTTTATTAGAACAGCTGAGAATTAACTCATTCTCAGCATAGTCCAAACTAAATTAAAACAAACTCTTCATAACACAGATTCTGCAGTCGAATCACCAACCTTGGTATAATTAGGCAAACTGCCAAAGGCTTCTCTTGGCAAAAGTTCAAAAGCAGAAGATGCCGACGAGAGATAAGTGCAGCAATACTATCAACGTTGTTTTCCGACAAAGAGCCCAACAGCCATTGCTGGTCTTTTAAGCCTTATGGGAGGGCCAATCATCTCGTGGCCCTACTCCCGAGTCGTCCTCTTCGCTTTAGCAGCCCTTGCCTTCTGGCAGCTCTTCTCATACGTGCACTAGAAACAGGCTCCTCCTGTTTCTCTGCCTCTCTACTGTCAGCCTCTGGAGGCTCTGGAGTCCGCACACCACTCCCCAATGGCTCTGGCCCCATCTCTGCCTCTGACGCAGAGCCCTCATCCAGGCCTTCTCCAGCCTCCAGCACTGGCCCATGTTCTTCCTCAGCCTCATCGCTGTCCGACTCCGCTGCCAGCTCCGCAGGCTGCTGGCGAACCACAACACCCTGGTAAATAAGCCCAGTCGTGCTTTTAAGTGCATGGCAATAAGGCCAAGCGCTTATTTCAGGGTTCAAAAAATATAACACAGGGTCTTGTTTTTGGGGAAACACGGTATACTCCCAGGTCCCCATATCTATTGGTAAAACCACATTTTCAAGGACCCGTGAAAAGCCAGCAGAATTGAGGCCTATATGATTTCCAAGGAGATAATATATGCACATTAACTACAGCATATAAATTTATTTTGTTCTTTGACTGACCATAGTCTTTTAATCTAATTCACAGGTTTTTGATGGAAGTGGATCCTTTTTATCTTACATAAATACATCTGCTGATCCACTTTATGGTCCTCAAGGTTTGGCTCTTACTTCGGATGGTCATGTTGTTGTTGCAGATTCTGGGAATCATTGCTTCAAAGTCTACAGATATTTACAGTAATGGTTGGAGTTGGATCATGTTTAAGAAGTTACTAGCTACTGCTAGAGGCCAGTGTAGATAATATTCAGCTTCTTAAATATTTCTTCTGTTTCTTATTTAAAATTTAAAACTGCAGAATCTCCAGTATGTTCATTCTTTTATTTTATTCCAGACCTACCTTGTTTACATAGAATTTGCATAGAATTTATATGCTCTGCACTGAATTTATCACAAGGATTAATAAATGAGACCCTACTTCCCCCTACATCCCCCCAAATAAAACCTTCACAAAGCCACTGGAATACTAGAGATATAAACTGTGACTTGTAGAGCAGACATTTATAGATATATAAGTAATTGGATGTACACATGAAGGAGGGAATGGACTCAAGAAGGTACTTGATTCAGAAGAATTTATTTAAGTGTGAATGGGAGAAGTTGTTTAAATTTTCACATTTGAAAATTCTTACTAGTAATATTCAATCAAGCAGGATGTCTGGGAATATTCTAGATCACATTATTATTGTAGGTATTTCACATATTAACATTATTCAGATTTCCTTAGTAACTTTAAGTAGTTTATTTTAGTTTAAAAAGGATGTGAGTAATCCTTTCTCTGTTAATTGGCAGATCTAACAACTTAATTTTTAGCATTATAAGAACAAATACACATTTTCTGTAGTGTGTGGATTGATGTACATATCTAGCAACTTTTCTACTGTTCAATATGTGGTCAAGATTTTCTTGAAACCTGAAACTTTACTCTGGAAATGTAGGATAATGTAACTGCTGATAGTTCAGAGAATCAAGTTCCAATTAACATCAGACTAATTCATTAAAAAAATTGGTGACTGTTATATCAGTTTAACTAATTTTACAACTGACATTTATACTTCATATATGTTCCTACAGTGCTTTTGAAAGCAGTCAATTTTATTCAGTTGCTTGTTTTTGCACAGAAAAACAAGACTTACGTGTATCCTAGTAGAAATCTTGTATTACCAAAGGAAGTTTGGGTAGGTGACAAGTTTTGAGGTGGAAGTCAAGGGTTACCAAAGCAGGGTATTTTTTTTAATTTCAAAAATTTTATTGTCTGTGGTAACTGTACATAAGTGGAGGATATTGAAGATACTTAATTAGTGTGAGGCTACATTGAGATTCCAAAAAAGCTCATAATTTTCATTACAAATGTGGATAATGTGAACATTAAAAAAAACAGTTTTGACTATAGGCAATTTTGATGTACATGTTTTCTTGGTGCCCTTTCTTGAGGTCTGAAATTTTACTTTTAGTGAAAGTTTCTTCTCTTATGCCTGCTTCTTGGTACAGGTCTTGTGATTTCCAGTTAATTGGATTCACATCAGAGTACAAAGTATGTTTCATTTTGATTTCCAACAGAGGCATAATTTTGAATAATATTGAATAATGTTTAGACCAAGTAAGACTAAAACTGCAATCAACAGCAAATGACGTTTGGCATTAGCTTTATGTAAGCATGTACTTCTTAGAGTGTTGTCAACATTTGAAATAATATTGTATTTCCTATTTCAATCATGGAACTCTCTAAATATATTCCATCTACACTACTGGAATAGGTGGAGCCCAATATCTTATCTAAAATACTGATATGACAGCTCTAATTGGAAGAAAATAAAAAAAATCATGTAGTTAGTACTGATGCTAGTTAATTGCCTATATTTTGGAATATAACACTATTAAATTTGAAAGAAAGAAAATGATATATCTAAACTAATGATAAATATTCTTTTAATACTTAGCCAATAATTTCAAATAATGTTATAAAACAATTGTCTTAAAAAGAATATGCTAAGAATCTAAGATTTCTTGGATAGACAGAAATGTCTGCAAAGGCAATGCACACTAGACATTATCTGCCCTAAACACTGAACCAATTTGAAAGCTGTCTGAATTTTAAGGAAGAACTGGATTTCCTATTTATGATTTTATGAATATTTATTAATCATATGAACAATAACAAAATTGCAATTGTTACTGAGTTTCATTTACAAATTGATCCAAATGTTATTGTTACAAACTTAATTCAAGGCACATTGTCATACCAATCTGGCTCAAAGTGTGAGATGCTAATACTTTTGTAAAGATAGTCCTATGATAAATGCAAATATTTGCTTGAGTTTTTAAAAAGGATACCAAGCCAAATCCTATAGTGACCTAAATGGAAATGTTTCTAGTAAAAATCTGGGATATTTATATTCATTTTAATGAAATTTACTGTAGTTTTCAGTTCATTATATAAAGGATAGAATAGAAGCTAAATTGTCCTAAATTGAAACATATATAATATTTGATGCATGCAGGCATGTCCATGCATTCCTTAAAACACTTTCCTAAAATAGTTCCTCAGTTCTAATAAAAATTAACTTAGTAATGCTTAGCGATATTTGATTCAGATTTGAATTATCGCTTCTTTCATTTGCAACTAAGCTATCATTTGTTAAGGCAACGTGGCCTTCCCTTTGATTTTTTTTGTTTGTTTGTTTGTTATGCATGTTATTGTAAATTGACTGATGCTGCTAGAGATCTGTTGAATACTTCTCTTGATCTTAGCTAAAAGGCCAAGGACTGAAGAGGCCTGTTGAATTGTAGATCCTTGCTAGAAGTTGAAAGTATAGAATCATTAGACGGCTGAAATAAGGCTAGATGAGTCTACTCTAACATTGGGTGTTTGAAAAATGCCTAGTTAAGATTGGATTGTTTCTTGCTCATCAATTTTCCAAAGCTCACTACTAAAACATTTGTGTCCTGAAGGAAGAAGCTGATTAGAGATTACTGTAAAACTTGCAGTATTGCAGAACTGCATATAAAAAAAACCAATTTTGATCCAGATAAACATTTCCCAGAATATAGGCATTTAGTTACTCTTCTAAATTAATATTCAAGAGTAGTATGTGTAGATTCAGCCCAAATATGTGACTCTGCCAAACCTACAGTTACTTTTTAAGGTATATCTGACTGCAAATGTGAGCTGAATTAACAGACTCTGGGAGGCTGAATTGTTTTAGTTTATATTTGCAGAACAGACATCCCTCTTGTATCAAGTGGTGCTTATAGCTGCAGTAATGAGCAATGCATATGTGTTTATTCAATGTAAACACTTGCTTGATATAAGTTTTTTTGAAACTTAAAAAAATGTTAATTCGTTTTTGGATAAACTTGCAAAGTGTATATTGAAAGGTTTTTAACTGTAAAAAGCTGTTAAAATTAGTTAAGTTTTTACACTGATTTAAAGTTTCAGCAATGTAATGAGAAAATGTTCTCCATTATTGTTGACCTTTGTAAACATTACAGGGCTTTCAACTTTACAGCTACTTTTTCTTTGATATAACTGAAGATTTAGCATTGCCATATGAAAAAAGTGCCCATTAAGTTTTGCTTGTTGTGTGAAGAAATGATAGCAAAGAGCAAAATGATGTTATCCATTGAAAATGCTGTTAAACTGTGAGCAGTGATTAAAAACGTGTTCTGAAGAATGTATGAAAGGTACTCTTTTTCCTATAGTGTAGAATGATTCCTAATTGTTGATAGCTTCTAATGAATGTACAACATTGAACTGGATGTGTGCACAGCCTTAACCTCAAAAGTTTGCTTTTTCCCCCCCTTTATGACATGGGAATGTTCCATAATAAGTAGCATATACTCTTATATCCCAGTGCTTGCAATTGAATTGTTTCACACATTGTATTCTTCAGGTTCTTAGAATAAATTAATTTTATTGTTGCTCTGTACATTCCAGCTTTGTACGTCAGTTTCATCCCTATTTCATTTTTAGGTACATAAAGTTATTAAGCCTCATGTTCTCTGGAAATAATACTGAAATTGTAGGACTTATTTTATTTGTTATGTTCCCTTATCAGTTTTAATAGATGTATAATCTCTGTCTAGTTAAGGCTGAGGATGAAAGCTGTTCATTGAAGAATGTCTGTAGGTAGATTTAGCTTCATGTGTGCCATGGTATTTTTTATGGTTTATCCTACAAAGAGAGCTTAAAAAACCCTTTTACCTTATTTTGGAACACTAAGAAAAACAAAGTCAAATGTGTATCTTTTATCATGCACAACCTTCCCCCAAATAAAACTGAATGAAAATTGTTTTGTGTTATTTTTCAGAATTGAAGATGGTTGGGTTGCCACATTGTCCTCATGTACCTTTATTGCTCATTTTCATTTTTAACAGGGAAGATGTCAAGAAGTCTATATAGTGCATACAAAATAACTACATTTTAATTGTAAATCAGTATTTCAGAGCGTATGATGTCTATGTAGTAATAACTATAGATACACCCAAGGCATGGATTAGGGTGCATGATTTTGCTTTCAGTCAGACTCAACCGTGAACTGTCTATGAAGATTCTCAGTCATCCAGGTTATGATTGTCTCAAAGGTGTTTTGTTTTTTTGAAAAGGCAACTGGACTGATTTTAAAAAGATTAAATTTAAAATTTCCACACAATAATCAGTCCAATTGCCGTTTCCAAAAAAAACCCACAATCCTTTTGAATCAACTATGAACAGTTATCCTTCTTGTTTTTTCTTTTTTGCCTTTCTTTGCTTCTAATAGAAAATAAAGAAATTTAAAAAACAAAAATAAAATAGAGAAATGATATAAAAATTAATCATTTTTGGATTAAACTATAATTGCATATAAAATGATCTTTATAACCTGGTTCTTCAAATTATTATTGGAGTGTCAAGTCAATATTAAATAATTAACAAAAAAGGAAGTACAATAATCATCACTCAGAATAAACAACTAAGTATAAAACAGCAGACCATATATAATATTAAATAGCCTTACATGTAATGTTTAAATTGCTTTAAATAGAAACCCAAACAATGAATAGTACAAGTCCATGTGCAGAATTACAATCCATAAATAGTTTGGTTAGATTAAATTTACTTACTGTTTTTCAAATACAAAGATATTTTGACATTAATGCACATTCTCAAAGCTTAAACCACGATTCTTCTATAGAAGGAATTATGTCAGTGGTGGGTTGCTACTGGTTTGCCCTGAAACGGAGGTTTCAGAGGCTGAAAAAAAAGCAAGGCACAGAGCTCACAACCAACGAACCTGTTGCTAAAGTTCACCTCTGGGAACAGCTGATTGGGGGATTCCGGGAGGCCGATCCACCCCCAGTCAGCTTTTTTGTTATTTTCCACCCCAAAAATTTAGGTGTGTCTTATACTCCAGTGCGTCTTACAGTCCGAAAAATACAGTAAACTTGTCAAGAAGTGAAACTAATAACAGGAAGATGTATGAAAATAGATACGGAATTTAATAACTATGGAATAACTATTGGGGATATTACTTCAGTTCTCAATATATTACAATGCAAAAATGCAGGATATGGAAAATGGGGAGAATTTGAAAAGTTAAATTTACATATGATTAAGTACAAATTCTTCAAGGAAAAGACTTAATAGAAAAGAGAGGGGTGTGGTAACAAAAATAATATAAATCAAAGAATCAGGACATAAAAATCTCATCAAAGTATTTGCAAAAATTAAAATCTAAATTTATATTGTTGGAATTTATTATAAGACAGCCTGGACAATCAAAGGATATTCGTGAGACCTCTGTTAGATGCCAAACTTTCAGAGACATGCAATAGCAAGGTCATTTCAACTTCACCACCACCTTCTGGAAATCTTAATTTGCTGAATTCAGAAGTAAAAAAATTCTAACAAGGGCAAATTGGTTGAAGAGATTATTGGAATCTTGCGGAGAAAATGTAATCTTGTCATCTTTGAGTTCATGCCAAGGGCCATACAAATTAAGAATCAGATTTGTGTACTGGGATTAAAAAGAACAGATTTTGATGCAATCTCTGGGAATATAGGGTGGAAGTCAAGAGCAGAGCACACAACCACAATTCCTACTTAGGAGAAAAGATAACAAGATATAATTTATATAAAGTGATGAAAAGAAAATGGCCTGTATATATAGGAAATGAAAGCAGGAGTATATAACCAAACAAAAATGACAAATAGAAAGACAAAAGAAAGACAAATATAGACTAGGTCAAAACATGCAAGTAATGCCTCTAAACACCAAAAAAAAAGTATGTTATGGATTCACTAGGGACAAAAGGAAAGGCAAAAAGCTGTAGATCAGTGGCTAGAAAAAAGTGGATTTGTAATAGGTGAAAGTGAAAAGGCAGAATGTTTTAACTTGTACTTAACATCTACTCTCTTTTAGAAAGAAATGAAACCCTGGCTAACCATCGTTATGCTATGGGAAAAGGAGAGAACTGCCATTTAGGACAGGCAAGAAAGCAAGCTAATGTTAATGAGGCTAATGCTCCAGCATTAGGTGCATTACATTTAGATTACTGGAGCAACTAGTGGAAGTGTTTCATTAATCCTTTCTCATTAGTAAAATCCTAAAATATGAAGTAGGTAATAGAGCTTTTACCTTGATTCATAATTAGTTAAATGACTCTTAGAGAATATTCCTAATAATTCCACTTAAGCTTGGAAAGATAAGTAGACTTAGGTTAGCCATTCAGAGGAATTTGCTGATGGTAGGAATTGTTAAAACAGCAAATTGTTCAACAAAGTATGCTTCCTTTCATTGGCTATTTCATCTGATGGCTTTCATTGGATGTATTCAATGGCTAGTAAATCCTGTTTATTATGATTGTGTGTGTGTGTGTGTGTATTTTTTTACAGCTTTGTGATACACTATAAAATGGTGTGGTGACCTAGTGGTAAAGATGCTCACCTCCCATTCAGAAGGTTGAGTTTAATCCTAGGTGGTGGTAGATGTCTCTCCTAGGGTGTAAAGAAAAAATACCTGCTGCAAACTCCATAGGCATCAGGAAGGGCATCTGGCCAGTAAACGCTCAGCTCCATCCAGTTGCCCCGATTCTAGGGAGTTTCTATGATATACTGTTATTTAAGCTACCTCAATATAATATCAAAGATTAACTGAGCAAGAGCAATTAAATGATCTGCAATGTATGCTGCTGCCAGTATATCAAATAGGAAGAAGTTATGTCCTTTATCTTAAAACAATTTTCTAATAATATTTCTACATTGTACTAAAACAATAAGCACATATCGTTATTTAACCCACCACAACAGTGGGTTATATAAAAGTTGTGTCAATGAGTGAGTGGATGGAGATGAATGTGTCAATATTATACTGCATACTTGGCTTTTCAAAACACTTTTTACAAACTTCTCTTGAAGCTTCTGCTAAAATTGTTCATTAATGTTTCTTCAAAACAAATTTAGAGTTCGTGGAAACTGCTTAATTCCGTACCTCACTCCAAAGAATAGAAGTAAATGAACAATTATAAGAAGCAGAGCCCAACAAAGATGTGTCTGGATTCAATTTTTAAGCTTGTTCATAAATGAACTTGAATTGAGGGTAAGAATGAACTGGCCAACTTTACGGATGACGCCAAATATTCACATGGTGAAACCAAGATTGTGAAGAATCTCAGAAGAATCCTTTTAAAATCATAGTTCTTATAAAGAACATAACGATGATCCTAAGTGAAGATGTAAAAATGTTCAAAACAGGTGTTAATTTCAGACAATTGTCAGAAATAGATAACAAAGCATGCTATTTAATTGCAAACACCACAGATACGTGAATTCAGAGTGAGATCGGTTTTAAAGTGTAACAATCATTCTGAAATTTCCCTTCCATAGTTTAGATAACTTTTATCTTGTTTAATATTCGGGGGTTTTTTTTCAGTTCTGTTTTTAATAAACTGGTTAGGAACACCTGAAAATAAAAGTAGTACAAAAGATAAACATTATTTCTGATTAAGGTTTCAATACTCTTGTCCGTATTTCAGATTAAAAAAATATTTTGATTAGCGCCGATTGTAGGAAGAGAAATTAAAGTACGTAAACCATGCGCTAATATTCCCAAAAATAATATTCTCCATACGCTACTCCACATATGAAATTAAATGCATAAAGAAATAATGCACTGTTACTCATTAGAAGGCTTGGGCGAAGCATTGAGAAGTATCTGCTACAATGTACTACCTGTCAATGACTACTTCAGCTTCAACCACAACAATACACGAGCACACAATAGATACAAACTTGAACTAAAGATGTTTTATGTTTTTATGTATGTTTGTTTAAAAATTCAAAAAAAAAATTCAAAAAAAAAAAAAGGGAACAGCTCCAAACTCGATTGCAGAAAATATGACTTCAGTAACAGAGATGTTAATGCCTGGGATGCACTACCTGACTCTGTGGTCTCATCCCCAAACCCCCAAAACTTTAACCTAAAACTGTCTACTGTAGACCTCACCCCATTCCTAAGAGGTCTGTAAGGAGCGAGCATAAGAGCCCCAGCGTGCCTACCGTCCCTGTCCTAATGTTCCCTTTAATTGTACTCATTTTATGTATTCATTTCATGCTTGTGCTTATATATATTATCTAATATGTACTCGACAAAATAAATAAATACATAAATAAATAAAAATGATTTGCCTTAACGGGGAAAACAGGCAGAATACCGTGAGCGAGCATCCGTGTACGCGTGCACGTTTTCTGCACTGTTTTCTTTTTTTCTAGCTCTAGAGGACACCGCAAAAAAAAAAAAAATGGGGGCGGGGCCGTTTTATCCGTTGCTGGTGTGTAAATACAGCTGAGCGCCATCAGGCGGCACTTTCACGTCGAAGGAGGCGGGATGGTTTCCCGCTGCTTTTCCCGCGCAAATCCCGTTTCCGCCGTTTGAAGGAGGACCTGTTGCGGATAGGAGAGATGGTAAGCCGGCTCGTGTCCGCCGGACTTGCGAGGTTTCTAAATCACTCACACCGCTCCCATATAGCGGGCTTGTTAAAGGCTATATATATATATACAATCGAATGGCGATATTATTTCCCCGTTGAACTACAGCTCCCATCATGCCCAACACCCGTTGAGGTGCCTGGGGAAAGTGGGAAGTGGAGTCCAACGTGCGGATGGAAGAAGCTGGTGTAATTTAACCTCTTTTCCCCTCGAGGTTAGTACGGGTTTGTAAGAAATTAGGTTTCAGCGATCAGCTTCCCGTACCTGATGGCGTCCTGACGTGTTTCGGCGTAACCCCGTTATCTTCAGCTAGCGTGTCGGTTGATGGAGGGCTAGTTGTAGGCAACCTATTTGGGGATATCGCAGACAACCCACCAGCCTAGAAATAAGTGTCTTTGAATTCCATAAGGCTTTCCCCCAAGGAAGAGGGGACTGACAGAAAGAGGTTTTGAACTCTTAAAATAGGAGTGGGGGACGATGGTCCCTTTATGACTTGTGGACTTCAACTCCCAGAATTCCTGAGCCAGCCATACTGAGCCATGCTGACTCAGGAATTCTGGGAGTTGAAGTCCGCAAGTCATAAAGGGACAATCGTTGCCCACCTGTGTCTTAAGACCAGAGGTCTTCAAACTTGGCAGCTTTAAGACTTGTGGACTTCAACTCCCAGAATTCCATGCTGGCTGGAGAATTCTGGGAGTTGAAGTTCACAAGTCTTAAAGCTGCCAAGTTTGAAGACCTCTGGTCTTCATACCCTCACCCCATATATAATACATAAATCGACTACATCAAAACAAAGCTCTATATTTTACTTATACCTGCTCTCTTGCATTTAATCTTTGTAACAATCTTATTTATCTTATTTATACCCTCTGGAATCAGCTGCCCCCAGAGATAAGGAGAATCCAAGACCTCGGTGCCTTCCGCCGTGCCCTTAAAACCTTCTTTTTCCAGCAAGCCGGGCTGGCCTAACATTTTTTAAAATGTTTTTTTAATTGTTATTGTTTTTAATTATGGGGCCAAATTTATATATATCTTTTTAATTGTATTTTAATGTTTGTAGTTTATGTTTTTACTTGGCTGTTCACCACCCTGAGTCCTCAGGGAGAAGGGCGGTATACAAATTTAAAAATAAATTTATTTATTTATTTATTTATTGGTTCGATTTATATGCCGCCCTTCTCCAGAGACTCAGGGCGGCTTTACAATGCGTTAAGCAATAGTCTTCATACTTTTGTATATACCTGCTTAGTAGGGTTTTTGGGCCCCCCTAAGCGGTGTTCTTTTTTATACAAAGTCAGCTTATTGCCCCCACAATTGGGGTCCTCATTTTACCTACTTGGAAAGGATGGAAGGCTGAGTCGACCTTGGGCCTGGTGAGATTTGAATTTGCAGTAATTGCAGGCAGCTGATGTTACTTAACAGCACTTTAGTCTGCTGCGCCACCAAGGCTCTTGATCCTTTGAGACAGAATCAATACAGAATCACTGAGTGAGATTGACCATGAATTGAGCATTTATATCCACTTACAATTATGTGTATTTCCAGCCCTCCCTTGCTCATACAGAAGACAAGCAGACTTTGGGGAGAGAATGGTGAATGAGGTACCATATTTCCTCACCTTCAGACCAGGATATGTTTAGTAATTTCACTATGCTGGATCTATTAAATACAGATGGTCCTCAACTTACGACCACAATTTATGTTGCTAAGTGAGACATTTGTTAAGTGAGTTTTGCCTCATTTTACGACCTTTCTTGCCACAGTTTTTAAGTGAATCATAGCAGTTGTTAAGTTAGTAATATGGTTGTTAATTGAATCTAGCTTCCCCATTGATTTTGCTTGTCAGAAGGGTACAGCATGATCCCAGGGCACTACAACTCATAAACATGAGTCAATTGTCAACTGTCTGAATTTTGATCACATGACCATGGGCATACTGCTACGGTCATAGTTGTGAAAAATGGCCATAAGTCAATTCTTTCAGAGATGTAACTTTGATCAGTCATTAAATGAACTGTTGTAAGTCAAGGACTACCTGTACACACAATTCATACTCTGGTTCTGAACACTTTCATTATTATATCTAGTAATCTCAACATATAAGTGTAGTAGTTTAGTTTAATAAAATAATAGTTTAGTAGTAGTAGTAGTAGTAGTAGTTGAACAGTGCAAGGTTGGAAGATGTAGAGAGACCAGGCCCACAGAATTGCCAAGAGTTGGAAACATCTGAATGCATAACATCAATCTCAAAGTATTGGGATATTGCTGTGTGGGATATGTAAATTACTTAGGATAAATCTCTACTTTTTAAACTTTTGTGCCAGAGTTGTGCCTCTGCTTCTGGGTTTTGCAGAATTAGCCATCAATTTTAAAATCCATAATAGTAATGGTCATTCTTTCCCTTCATTATTTGTCCAAGAATTGTCTTTACGGTATCATGAATAACGGCTGTTTAAAGATCTGTCTTCTTGTGAAAGTGAGTGGGATATTAATCCTGGAAATTAAAAAAACCCTAATTTTTTTTTAAAAAATTCCTAAGTAATACTAATCTTGTACAGAGTATGTTTTGATTATGTTTATAAATGATTCCCTTTACAATTCTGTTTACTGCACAGTAAGGCTTGTAACCAAGGAAGAGAAATGCTTATAAAAAAGGTATACACCCCACCATAAAAACACAATTTAGATACCTTATAGTGCAAATAGCTGTGGAAATAAATTGGACCATAGCCAGTTAAGTGAGGGTGGTGAAACACATTATTTTAAACAAATCATTTACAACTACTAGTCTTAAAACCTGTTGTTGAAAGTTGAACAAATGTTTTGCTATTGAGTTTTTGAAACTTAACACCTGTTGCTGTCCACACTGTTTAATTGATTATAATAGGTTAAAGAGTATGTAAATAAAAGCATTGCCAGGCAAGGGTAATAGTATCTTCAGCAGTTAATATTGTATCTACTCACAACTTTGGTATGTGTAACATTATTGCTAAATAGGCTGATAACCTTAGAAAGAAATAGGTTGCTTTATCATAGCTGTAATTCATGACAGTACTATAATAGGGATTTTGGACACTATTTCTTTCATAGTGGCTTTGGACTTTTTTTAGTGCAGTTTTTCTATGTTGTGTTTCCCAAAACTCTCAGAATGGCAAGCTGCATAAACAAGCAGGCATAAAAATAGACTAGCGTATAATATAGCTAGTCTATTTTTAGCTATATTAATTATATTATATTATATTATATTATATTATATTATATTATATTATATTATATTACATTACATTACATTACATTACATTACATTACATTATTATATAATATAATTTAGTCTATTTTTAGAACTATAATATAGTAGGGACGCGGTGGCTCAGTGGCTAAGATGCTGAGCTTGTCACTCGAAAGGTCGGCAATTCAGCAGTTCAAATCCCTAGTGCCGCGTAATGGGGTGAGCTCCCATTACTTGTCCCAGCTTCTGCCAACCTAGCAGTTCGAAAGCACATAAAAAATGCAAGTAGAAAAATAGGGATCACCTTTGGTGGGAAGGAAACAGTGTTCCGTGCGCTTTTGTCATTTAGTCATGCCAGCCACATGACCACGGTGACGTTTTCGGACAGCGCTGGCTCTTCGGCTTTGAAATGGAGATGAGCGCTGTCCCCTAGAGTCGGGAACGACTAGCACATTTGTGCATGGGGAACCTTTACCTTTATAATATAGCAATAGCATTTAGAGTTATATACCGCTTCATAGTGCTTTACAGCCTCTCTAAGCAGTTTACAGAGTCAGCATATTGCCCCCAACGATCTGGGTCCTCATTTTACTGATCTTGGAAGGATGGAATTCTGAGCTTGAGCTGGTAAGACTCGAACTGTCAAACTGCAGGCAGCTGGTAATCAGCAGAAGTAGCCTGCAGTACTGCATTCTAACCATTGCACTACCATGGCTCAGTATATGGATTTGTGCAATAATTTGCTAGAACTTGGCAACTTGATACTCTTGGTTGGTCCTAAAAAGGTATTGCTATACTATAGCAACTGGTTTAGCAGCAGCTGCAGGCAGACTTTCCAAATGATCTTATGAAGCAAATAGGAGTCTTAAAGAAAAAAACTTGTTTGTTGAACAGCCCTGTTTATTTATTTCCTATACTTATATGTCACACAAAATGCAGATTTTGTGTGTGTGTGTATGTGTACATTCAGTATAGAACTATTAAAATATATAGAAAATGTATTTTGGGCATCAGAAGAAGATCTTTCATTCAGCTTTGAAAAAGCCCTGTAGTTTGTTTTAAAAAACTGTTCATTTTTGGAGTTGTTATGAGTTTGTTTTATATATTTACTTTGTAATTTATAAATATATTTTATGAATCAACCAAATGTTTGATTATACATTGTTTTGTGTTAAATTATTTTATATTTCTATTGTGACATGCATGTAGACAATTACTATGGAATAATATAAATCAGACAAAAATATATGATTCTACAGTATCAAGACAATATTCCTTGTATTTTCAACAGGATAAATGAAACAAACACATCAGAAACAAGTTTTATATTTGAGTATCTTAATAGTTTTGAAGTAGTTGCATATACTGATATTTCTGCTGAAGAAAAAAATACATTAAATTATTATAGGTAGTAAAATCTATGCAGATAAACACTAATCTGAAATCAGATATATCATCTTTTGAATATAATTTTATATATAAAACTGCAAATAAATTGGGAAGTTTTCACAAAGTCTATCAAAGCTGATGCCCATCAAATAGGTTGAGACTCTTCAATCGCTCAGTGTAGTCCTTCATTTTAACTTATGTACCTAAGATTTTTGGGTTTGAATGCAGTTATATTTATGTAGCATGAATTTTCCTATTTAGTCAAAGAAAAGAGGTCTGAGCGTTGAAGAGAAGAGAACTCGAATGATGGAAATCTTTTTTGAAACAGTAAGTAATATTTGTTGTTGCTTTCTATTACTTTGGATTTTTTTAAAGAAATTGAGAATCTGATTTGAAAATACAGAGCTGCCAAGAGGACTCGTTAAAGGTCCTTGCTATATACTAATGGCTGTAGTCACTTCCATGATGCCTAAGAGTAATTTATCATGTAAACTCATGTGGAAAAATGATCTTTTTAGATCATTTTAGATTTTTAGATGTCTGTGGTATAATGAACTCTTTGAATTCTACTTTCAGTCTGACAACTGATCTTTGATAAATTGGCTTTTAATGTAAAACATTCCAAATATTCTAAGAAATGTATATAGTGTTTTATATATTTTATCTTAATTTGAGGAAAATTATTTTAGTATAGATTTATTTATTTATTTATTTATTTATTTATTTATTTATTTATTTATTTATTTATTTTTGAATCTATATACCACCTTTCTCCCCCTAGGGACTCAGGGTGGTGAACAGCCGAAATTAAAATACATACAATATAAAAGTTAAGATAGCTAAAATAAATTAAATCAATCGGCCCCCAATTTAAAACCCCAAAGCTATACAATTAAAAACTAACCCATAAAAAAACTAATTAGGCTAGGCCTAATTAAAAAGACCTAGATAAAAAGACTTTGATGAATCAGGAACCTATAATTATTAAACTAATGTTAGTCTATTTGCATAATGAATGGTGGAGCAAGGAAGATGAATACATGAATAAAATATCTCTCTAATCTGGAATATTATATTTTTATGTGTAGAGCTCTGAGTCATAATATTTCAGTGCTATAAAGAAGAATATTGTTCATGTTAATATATTTTTCTTTGTACTTTATTTTGAATTGCATGTGAAATTTATAAAGTCTATAAAACTATTTGGCTGTAGAATGCTGAACAAAATAAATTCATTTGATTTAGTGTTTTCTAAATTTAAAAATGAACCAAACTAAATGTCCTTACTTTCACAGATATTTGCTTATTGTTGTCTACTTTGGGTGGTTTTTAAAGATATCCCTTTACATGATCCTGCAGCAACAGTGCCTTCTAATTTTATATCTGAAAAGGATAATTCTAGAACAGATGCAAAACACACATTTTTTGTGTGTTATTGATATCACTGTCTAAAAATGTTAGAGGAAATGAAGAAGGAATACTGTAAACTAGTATTTAGTAAATAGCAGGATGCAGTTACCATACTTTAGAAGCAGAAAAATGTATGTGTCTTTTGAGGAAATGCAAGAGATCCAATGGTTTGTTCATTCTTATCAGAAAATGTCTTCTAATAGTCTGGTTAAATTATTTTTAACATAGTTTTTCTTCTTTTCTTCTTGCAATGCATTTAGTGAGAGAATTTAGTGAGTTTAGTAATGTTTCTGTCCTATGCTATAATAGGAACACATTACAAAACAAACTGTTTTCTTCTCACTTTTATGGTATCAGAAAGATGTATTCCAGTTAAAGGATATTGAGAAAATTGCTTCGAAAGAAAAAGGAATAAGTGAGTACCTTTTCAACTGACTGATTATGATTTTGTCAGTGCTGACGATGTTCAAATGGTGCTCCAGAAGTTTTGGGATTGCATCCCAGGCACCTATTACTAGTCACACTATCTTTCTTCTTCTTCTTCTTCTTCTTCTTCTTCTTCTTCTTCTTCTTCTTCTTCTTCTTCTTCTTCTTCTTCTTCTTCTTCTTCTTCTTCTTCTTCTTCTTCTTCTTCTTCTTCTTCTTCTTCTTCTTCTTCTTCTTCTTTTTGCCATATATTCATTCTACTTCTATTTGCAGGTGTTTATAGTTTGTGATTTTCTCCAGTTCTTCCTCTTCTATTCTTCTATCTCCAGGTACTACCGCATTCACTAATTTTTATATACACAATGTAAATTACAGCTGTCAGTTCTTTAGCTGATGCTAGCCTTCATTTGTATCACGTTTGTCTCAAGAACCTAGGATGTTATATTTTGGCATAATACAGTATATTTGTGTACCCAAGCAAGTGGGACCTTTTGTAATTCACAGATAGAAATTTTGTCGTTGTGCAGATTTTCTAAGTGCTGTCCAAGATTTTTTGGTATGACGCAAGTTTGCCAATAACCATTTTATTGGTTTATGCCATAATCTCTTAACTTTTCAGATCTTTAAAAATAATATTATTCTATCTTTTATATATTTATATAAAACTCAAGTGTGTGAAATTACCTCACACTCTGGCTTCCTATTTTCCATATAACAGCAACCCTGTGAGGTAGATGGAGCTGAGAGAGTGCAAAGTCACCCCTTTCTCTTCTGTGTAAAAGAGGCCTAGAATTCATAGTCTCTTGGTTTCTAGGCCAGCACCTTAAGCACTACACCAAACTCTCTCTCTGTATATTCTATGCACTATGAATTCATGATGTTTTCAGTTTGCTGCATATTTTACATAATATTTGACAGGACGACATATTTATACGATTACAAAGACCTGAAATGTTTTCAAAATTCATTAGGGCAGTGATGGCTAACCTTTTTGCCGTCGCGTGCCAAAAACGGGGAGAGCGCGGGGGGTTGTGCGCATGTGTGCCCACACCCATAATTCAATGTCCCCTACGCATGTGCATGTGACCCCTCCCACGCGCTTCCCCCGCTTTTTGCACGTGACGGCAAAAAGGTTACCAGTGGGCCTGGTAGGCCTGCTTTTCGTCCTCCCCAGGCTCCAGAGGCTTTCTTGGAGCCTGGGGAGGCTGAAAACAGCCTTCGCCCCCCTGGAGGCTGGAAACAGCCTGTTTTCCGACTTCTGATGGGCCCAGAAAGCCCGTTTTTCACCCTCCCCAGGCTCCAGAGGCTTTCTTGGAGCCTGGAGAAGACGAAAATGGCCTTACACACCCACCCATCCTGAGGCCCTCTGGTGGCTGGAAACGGCCCGTTTCTCGACTTCCGGTGGGCCTGGAAGGCCCAAAAAGCAGCTGGCCGGCACGTGCATGAGCACTGGAGCTGAGCTAGGACAATGTTTGCGTGGCCACAGATATGGCTCTGTGTGCCACCTGTGGCACGCGTGCCATAGGTTCGCCATCACGGCATTAGGGAATCCTACATAATGGTAACATTAATAAATTAGATGAGATTAACTACTACTAATTGTGTAAATTCTATATATACTATTTTGTGTGTGTGCTTGTATGATTCATATATAGATCAAGTGGATAATGTAGAAGCAAAATTTATTTACCATACTCCTAATGGGAAATTTCTAGAGGAAAGTGGAACTCCTTTTTGGTCCCTTACATTTAATAGATTTGACTTTACCTTAATTCATATAAATAGATTTAGGGTAAAATTGATATTTCTATGAGACATAATAGCTTAAAAAAATTACTATTGTTTGTGGAATGCATAATATATTGTATGTGTATATGTATGTATGTATGTATGTATGTAAATGTTTAGGGTGTAATTACAAAACATCCCTAACGCTGTTTCCTTGCTAGTTTGACAAGTCAATTCAGTTATGTAATCTCTGTGTTCAGTATAGATAACAAAGATGTAGATAAAGGTATTTTCAACAGCATTGCCATTTACTTATTCTACAGATTGCATATAATATTTGAGCTAAGTTACCTAATATGTACTGTATTTTTCGGAGTATAAGACGCACCTTTTTACCCCCCAAAAGGGAGTAAAAATTTAGGTATGTCTTATACTAGAGTAAAAATTTAGGTGCGTCTCAAAATCACTCAAATCCGGGAAGATTTGGACTCCGACTGGGTAGTCTCAGGGGGAGGGACTAGGGCAGGTCTTGAGAATGTTATCTGGGATGAGTTTGATCCTGTGACCCCTGAGGACGTGGACAGGATTCTGGGTAGACTGAACGTGACCACTTGTTTATTGGACCCGTGCCCCTCCTGGTTAGTGCTGGCTTCCCGGGAGGTGACGCGAGGCTGGCTCCAGGGGATTATAAATGCTTTGTTGGGTGAGGGTGACTTCCCCGCCGCCTTGAAAGAGGCGGTGGTGAGGCCTCCTCAAGAAGCCTTCCCTGGACTCAGCAGTGTTGGCTAATTATCGTCCGGTCTCCAACCTTCGTTTTGTGGCAAAGGTTGTTGAGAGTGTGGTTGCGCGACAGCTTCCCCAGTACCTGGATGAAGCGACGTATCTGGATCCGTTCCAGTCGGGCTTCAGGCCTGGGTACAGCACGGAAACGGCATTGGTCGCGTTGGTTGATGATCTCTGGAGGGCTCGGGACAGGGGCTGCTTCTCTGTCCTGGTCCTATTAGATCTCTCAGCGGCTTTTGATACCATCGACCATGGTATCATGCTGCACTGGCTGGAAGAGTTAGGGGTGGGGGGCACTGTTCTACGGTGGTTCTCCTCCTTTCTCTCTGACCGGTTGCAGTCTGTGTTGGCAGGGGGGCAGAGGTCGTCCCCGAGGCCCCTCGTATGTGGGGTGCCACAGGGGTCGGTCCTCTCACCCCTTCTGTTCAACATTTATGTGAAGCCGCTGGGCGAGATCATCCGTGGTTTCGGGGTGAAGTTCCATCAGTACGCTGATGACACCCAGCTGTACATCTCCACCCCGGACCACCCCAATGATGCCCTTGAAGTGATGTCCCGGTGTCTGGAGGCCGTGCGGATCTGGATGGGGAGGAACAGGCTCAGGCTCAACCCATCCAAGACCGAGTGGCTGTGGTTTCCGACGTCCTGATATAGTCAGTTGACGCCATCGCTGACTATTGGGGGCGAATCACTGGCCCCCACGGAGAGGGCTCGCAACTTGGGTGTCCTCCTGGATTCACGGCTGTCTTTAGAAGAGCACTTGACGGCCGTGACCTGGAGGATTTTTCATCAGGTTCGCCTGATCCGCCAGTTGCGTCCCTTTCTGGATCGGGACTCCCTACACATAGTCACTCATGCCCTCGTCACCTCCCGCCTGGACTATTGTAATGCTCTCTACATGGGGCTCCCCTTGAGGAGCATGCGGAGGCTCCAACTGGCGCAGAGTGCGGCCGCGCGGGTGGTTGTGGGAGCAACATGGTGCTCCCGTGTAACACCTCTCCTGCGCGAGCTGCACTGGCTCCCGGTGGTCTTCCGTGTGCGCTTCAAGGTTTTGGTTACCACCTTTAAAGCGCTCCATGGCTTAGGACACGGTTATTTACGGGACCGCCTACTACCACAAATAGCCTCCCACCGGCCGGTACGCTCTCATAGAGAGGGTCTCCTCCGGGTGCCATCAGCCAAGCAGTGTCGACTGGCGACCCCCAGGGGGAGGGCCTTCTCTGTGGGGGCACCCACTATCTGGAACGAGCTCCCCCCGGAGATACGGAGGATCCCGGATCTGCACACCTTCCGCCGTGCTCTTAAGACCCTTTTATTCCAGCAAGCCGGCCTGGCCTAATTTTTCTCCCCTTTCTTTTAAATTTTAAATTTTAAATTGAAATTTTAATTTGTTTTAAATTTATTGGGATTTTAATTGTCATGAGCCAATATTATTTAATTTGGTTTTAAATTGTTTTTACCTTTTGTATTTCTGTATTTTATCTTGTGCCTGTTCACCGCCCTGAGTCCTTCGGGAGTAGGGCGGTATACAAATTTAATAAAATAAAATAAATAAATAAATACACCAAATGTAGCCCTGCCCACCCACTGGCCCTCACCCTTTGGCCTGTTCCTCACAGCAGTTACCCCCTTGCACGCAAACAGCAAGAAAAAACAGCTCCTTTCAGCTTCAGCATAGGTTAATTAGCACAAGTTGATTAGATCGGCCTCCCGACTCTCAGCTGATTTGCTCTCAGCTGTGCGCAGGGCTCTGCTGCTTGCTGCAAAGAGTGCTGGAGCAGATTTTTTTCCTCCTAGCTATGCTGAAAAATGAAACTGAAAGTAAAGCAGGCTCTTTGCTCCAACGTGGCAAAATGAGGCAGAGATTTCTTTTTCTTTTTCCTCACCAAAAAAGGTAGGTGCAAACAATGGGAAATTTAGGGCAAAAGAGGGGATTCAAGATTTTAAAACACAAAAGAAAAAAGGCAAAAATAAAAATGGGAAAAGAGAAAAAGAAAAAGAAATGAAAGAGAAAGATGTTATACATATTTAGAATTGAAATATTAATAGTAGTAAGAAATAAATGGGAAATCATGATTGTAAAAATGAAATGAATAATTGGAATATTTTTCTATATGGGCAAAATTTTGGGTTATTGGGAGAGTTTAAGATGTGAAAATGAGTATCATAAGGGGAAAGCTCTATTTAACTAGGGAATTGTAATAATTGAGATACTAGTAATATTGTGTTGAAAGCAGAAATGATTAAGTTGTGGTTTGGAGGAATATATGAGGGAAATTATTTGGTTTATTATTATTGGTAAATATAATTAATTGATTTGTAAGAAATTGAATTGCATGGAAATAATTGGAATATTCATGCTCATATTGATTAATATACAAAAAAGATAGTTATATAACTAATTGATTTATATAAAAATGTTGAATTTGTATTAAACAACTGTAATATTACATAATTAACCAATGTGAGGATAGTTATAAAATTAGATGACAATGGGAAGCGGTATAATATAGAATAGAAGGGAAAAATTGAATTTGATTAAGATTAGAGATGAGGATGAAGGGTAATATTGGTTTTTAAAAAAAGTAGATGAGGAATAAATATGGCAAAAAGAAAATATAGAAATTATAAATTTAATTGAAATGACTAAACACTGTTTAAATTTGTGAACCAGCCAAATACTCTGTTCAAAGAAAATACATTGTATGTTTGTATGTGTGTTTGTCTAAAAAATAAAAAAAAACTTTAAAAAACAACAACCAAAAAAGGTAGGTGCGTCTTATAACTCTGGTGCGTCTTATACTCCGAGAAATACGGTATATTTTTGGGACTGATTTCATAAACCTGACTTAAATTTTCAATGTGCAGATTCATTTCTTCTTGATTTGACTTCATATATTAAAAAGTGTTCTGATATCAAGAGATGGGAAGGATAGATCACAGGGAAAACCAACTAGTTCAGAGGAGTACATCATGTTAGATACATTAATGGGAAAAGTGATTTAAAACCAATGTTTTTTCACAGTTCCTTTAGAAAAATAATAATGGACTGGAAAGAATTTGAAATTTCTTTGGATCTATGCTGAAGGATCCTCTTGATATTTATTCTATTTATTAATGGAATTGCCCCACTGGTATCCTGTTCTGTTACAAATCTAGTTTCTTACAAGAAAAAGCTATGTAAATTAATCTCTCTTGCTATTTTTTCGTGGCAGTGATTTTAAAGGAACTCTGTGTGTTGGGTTGCTGTACACATAAGTAAGCCTAATTTGCCATCTGCTAGTTTGTGGTAATTTGCAAAGGAATTGTTGAAAATTTCTCAAAGGACATTCTGAATCTTTATTATTCTCTCTGATGTTTTAATGAATAATAGTTTTCCCTAATCTATATAAGTTTTCAAAATAATAATTATGATTATTTCTTTGACAGCGTCTATGTCAGTGAAGGATATCTTACAAAGCTTAGTTGATGATGGTATGGTAGACACTGATAGGATTGGAACATCAAATTATTTTTGGGCCTTCCCAAGTAAAGCATTGCACACAAGAAAATGTAAACTGGAAGAACTGCAGAATCAGGTAATTCTACATGCCTCCTATTATGCAAAAACAGTGATCATTAAATAACAATCTATTTCCAAATAAGTATTTTTTCATTTAACTTAGTTGGGCTGTATCTTCATTATGTTTAAGTATTTTTTGCTATTTTAAGTATTTTACTATTTGTATTATTTGAACTTACTAGTGTTTTTTCTTAAATATTTTTTCTTAAATTAACTGAAAATATTTTTTTCAGTTTTTTATTGGTTTTGAGTCATATATATAAGCTACTGACTAAATTTTAGATATTTGTCAAAGCTGTTCATTTAATAGCAGGCAAAAGACACATTAATTACTTTGTAACTGTAATGTTTAAATTTGCTTTACACATTCTGTTGAGGACTACCTGTTGCAGATTTAAGGGGTGTATGTGTTTGTGTGTGTGCATCTCAATCTGCAAACAAAGCGTGTGTAAATAAATCCTTGACAAACTCCAATATAATAATTGAACTAGACCAGGAGTCCCCAGCTGTGGGCCAAGGAAGAAATCTAAATTTTTTGCTACTGATTCTGTGGGCGTGACTTAATTAATTAATTCTGTGGGCGGGGCTTGGTGGTAAGGTGACTGGGAGGGCGTAGCTTGTTGGTCAGGTGGGCATGGCCAAGTCAATGTCACTTCTTTGCCCTTTTTTAACCTACAAAACACAACACAACACAACACAACAGGCTCACCCACAATGTAAAAGCAGCTGTGCTAGACCCAAAATGGTCCCTGAAACAAGCAGGAACCTCACACAGCCACAAAAAGCCCAAAAAACCAACTTTCACACTTTACACACACAAAATTCCACATACAGCTTTGTGAGATTTTGTGTGTTTGTGTAGTTAGAGTGAAACACTACAGAAACACACTAAATCTCAGAAAGCTGCACAAATATTATTTTATTTTATTTTATTTTTATTTTTATATAAAAGCAGCTAAATTTAAATCTTCCTAAACTTTAAATGACTAGGTCTAAAAAAAGAACAACTAAAAAAAACCTCAATTAACTATTTTTTTAAAGCTCCCAAAGGGGAAAAAAACTTACCCAATAGAACAGGGGTCTCCAACCTTGGCAACTTTAAGACTTGTAATTCCTCAGCCAGCTTTGCTTTGCTGGCTGAGGAATTCTGGGAGTTGAAGTCCACAACTCTCTGCCTGCTTGATTGCAAGCAGGGAGATTCAGTTGCTTGCTGATGCAATGGATTGCAGGGATTACAGCAAGGCATTGCAACCAGCAGCTAAGGTAAGCAAGCTGAGGGGGAGGGATTTTTGCTACCGATTAGCAGGCAATTCAGCTGAGATTGTCAGAGCCATTTAAAAGGAAAAACTTTTTTTCTTTTAAATGGGTCTGACAATCCAAGCTGAGTTGCCTGATTAGCAGGCAACTCAGCTGGGATCGTCAGAGCTTGGCTCGTCAGAGTCATTTAAAAGAAAAAAAAGGCTCTGATATCGCGCGGCTCAGCTGGGCATGGGGGGCGGGTACAGGGATTTTTGCTACCGGTTCTCCGAACTGCCTGCCACCATCGCTACCTACTTGCCCGAGTCGGTCCGAACTGGGAGCATTTCACCCCTGCTCTGGGCTGCTGCTCACTAGTGGGCTGTGAGCTATTTGCAACTGGTCTGCAACTTATTGGGGAACTGAGATAGAAGATACAAAATTTTCAACTGTATTATCTTTTTAATACACAGAAAATGGAAATCCCATGCTTTTTTCACCAAATAATATTATAATTCAAGCAGAACAATTTGGCTTGGTTCTGCTGTGAAATTCATTATGTTTCCGTTAGTCTGTCAGAATATGATGAGCCACACCCATAATAGTTTGGACTAGCAGCAGCATCTGACTGTCCCTGTCAAGAAAACAAGTCTCTTTGGGCTTGTGTAATTTAACTTATTTTGAATAAAATTTGCATGCTAACTGTGTAGTGGATTGTGCTTTTGGAGATACATGATCATTTGACGATTGTATTGACCATAAGAATAATTTCTTATGCAAGAATGATTGCAGACGTTTAGTAGTGTGTGACCTTTTCCCTTATCTAATACCCTAATAAGAAATCTGTACTGAACAGGTTTTAGTAGCGTTATTTTGTTTCTCTTACCATATTCAAAAATGTGTTAGTCTCTTCCAGGCTGAAAGTGATTTGGCTCTAGTATCTTCTTACTGGCAGGCAGGCAGGCATCTTCCAGATTTTATTATAATAATTTTATTGAACATTAAGATAATTAATACAAACTAAAAAATAGAAAAAAAATAAAAGGTGCAGAACATGAAGAAAAAGGAATTTAAATATACAAATATGCAGTCTCATTTGATTACCGTCTTGTTTGTAAACACAGAGTCCTGCATACACACACACACACACACACACTCACACTATACCAATATTCCCCAATCTTTCCGGGTTCGCAGTCTGGCACAGCAGGGGGGAAAGGGGACGGTTTTGGGTGAGGGGAAGGTTTGTGCGCACAGCCAGAGTCATTTCTGTGAGTAGCAGGCTCATGCAGCCCAGTTGTGAATAGGCCACAACCGGTAGTGGGCGCTGGCCCACAGGTTGGGAACCTCTACACTCTACAACACTACACTAACATTTTTAGAGGGTTTGATCTGTGTTACAGTTTGATGAACATGGGAATATGAGAGAAAACCTTGGGAGTGTCAGGTTCAATAATCTTAATATCCAGAAAGCTTATTAGGTTGCCTTAACAAAACTGACACCTATGTAAATAAAATAGAATGTGGTTCTGCTGAGCCCCTAGTAGATAGAGGAAGCTTCTTTATTGTCATTTTGTATAAGTAATGAACTTACCATGCAAGGGCTTTAAGCACCATTAATAACTTCATGAAACAGAGACCTGAAAATGTAGTTTTTATGAATGCTACTTACAGTATCTTAGAGAAATAAAAGTTGGACAACCAGATGCAAAGTTGTATTTGGATATTACATGGATAACTTTAAAAATGTTTGCAAATATACTTTTTTTGTCTACTGAGTTGCTTTGCTCCCTGCTCTTCTTAATACAATATAAAGGAACATTTTTTCCTAGTTTTTCCTTTATAAAAACACCAATATTATTATTTTTTTACCACATGCAATTACCAACTAACACATACTGTATTTCTTCTGCCGTCTAGTTAACTGAATGTTTCTCATGGTCCTTGAATTTATTATTTTTTATTGGCAGTGCAGTGCTAGTGTACATCACCTTCATAAGAGACAAGTGCTTTTCTAGTGACATTTATTTCATTGCTACTCTGTGCTGGGAGAAGTTCACTTGTGCTATAAGAACCCGGGCTGCATTCCCATTGTTAAAGACCAGGAATTCTTGGGAAGGGAAGAACTTAGAACATTTAAAGGTTAATATTGATTATATCAAGGGCTACTCGGAACATGCACAGTTTGATTTGCAGGGACAGTACAGCTGTCATTTCAGTGAAAACTGGTAAAGTGTAGAGAAAAAGAAGGAATCATGCATAAGATCAGAGGAAGGAATGCTAGGATGACAGAAATATTTTCAAGTAATATAGAAGTAATATAGAAATATAGAAATGAATAGGACCACTCTAAGATTCAGATATGAATAAAACATTTGTGTTGATTACACAGATATAAGAAGGAAGAGTGCTTTGTTTAACTCAAAAAAGAAATGGCGCCAAAGAAAAAGTGGAATATTAGCCATAGTAAAACAACGAATGCAAGAATCTTTTTAAAAATATGCTGAGTTTATATTTCAAAAGGTAATTTTAGCTATGCAATTTACTATGAATCGGATATTTCATTGATAATATGTACTCCCAGCTAGTTCATTGCACTAGCCTGAAGTACATATGATTAAATTACATCTGGCATTGTAGACATTAAAGCATCACTGCCTACGTGCTATTTTTAATGTTATCAAATATGAAAATAATCTCTAGTGTTATCAAATATGAAAATAATAAAACAAAATTTTAAAGCAGAAATAATACCAGGCAATAAGATATCGATATTCCTACTTAAGATGGTGTAATTTTTTTGGGATGTGTGAGATCATATATTTTGTAATATTTTGAGTAGAAATATTGTGATTTTTTTAACTTCTTTTTTTTTTTAAGATTAGTGCCCTGAATCTAAGAATTAGCTGGCCCTTGATTAAATATTTGCTGTTAGGATTTAAAAACTTGGTAAAGGCTAGCCTACCCTAAAAAAATTCTAGGGCAATGTAACTGATTCATGTTCTCCAGTCTATAGAATAAATTTACTATACTTATAGTACTGTCAGCATGGTACAGTGCTTGATATGCTGAACTGGGGGTGGAAGGGATGGAAGCCAGCTGGAGATTCTGGGCCAATCACTTCTTTCCACCCTAATCAGAGTTAGACTATGTATCAGGCCAGCTGATAAACAAAGCTTCTTTGTTGCTTCACACATAGATAGTTTTGCTATAATAACTAGGTAAGAACAACACAAAAACAAGTAGACACTACAGCCATAAAGGATCAAGGTAAAAAGGTGCTAGAATTTTCTGTTACGGTGTGATAATAAGAAGCTTACCAAAGATCACATGTTTGATTTGCTCAACTGTCATTTTACTATTTCTTCTATGTATCTTTCATACATTTTTGATCTAGTCACTTCTATTAGGTAGTAAGCAGAAGGTCAGACTCTTCAAATTTAATCATTAGGAATGCCCTACTTTTATTACAGAAGAATTGTCTGATTTTAAATGATAAATATTATGTCTAACTTTCCTTTTGAGATTGAAATATAAATCATATGTTTGGACAGAATTCAGCTTGCCAGAGGCTGAGAGGAAGAATGACTTGTTTTCCACATTGGCCCAGTTTGTAACTTTTCGAGAATTCTTGTAAGTGTGTATTAGGGAACAATTTTAAACTATGCATGCAGGGCTTTTGTGAAATGGAAAATGTGTCTTGTTTTAAACCTGAAACAAAACATACCAGGTTTCAAAAGTTTTGCCAAATGATCCCATAAGGGCTGTGGTCTGGCAGTACCCAAAAGACTTTGGAATGACTTTATTGATCTTGGTTAACTCTTGAAACTCTTCTGTTGAGTGCCCCTGCCATTTTCCTCCCTCGCTGCTCAGATATTCCACCGATTGGGATAATATCCACTGCCACTGTACTGACTGGGTGCCATTCAAACTTCCTCTACAGCCTGGTCACGCCCCTTTCTTCTGCGCATGCCCAGTCTTTCACTCAGTCACAGGTGATTAGACTGGTGTGCCTTTCATTCTAGGATACAATTTGTCAATTTGTTGCAAACGTTAGGGTTTTTTAGCTAAATTTCTGTTCGGAGAGTTGTGGATTTAAAGAGAAACAATGTATCAGCGCTGAGCAGCTTCGGCGTTTCCCGGCTGGGGCGCCAGCTGCCTTGGATTTTAGTCAAAGGAAATCAGCGCTATACGGCTTGGCGGTTTCCTGGTTAGGGCGCCAGCTGTTTTCAGCGTTATTTGACAGCGCGTGGACAAAGGACCTTGCAACGGTCCTAAAGCAGCCGTTTGAGCCGCGAGCGAGGAGAGGGGCTTCTGGCGTGCCGGCAAAGCCGCCCTCGCTCTCCCAACTCTCCGCATCGTTTATTTTAATTTGTATGCGGCTTCGGAGTCCCTGCATTGCAGCAAACTCCATATAACAGGAGGAAACTTCCTTTTTAAGATTGGCAGAAGGAACAGAGGCTGCATTTAAGCCGAGTCGGCTGAGGTTCCGATCTCGAGCTTGTATTGATCTGCCTGCTCAGCGCCCATCCTCCCATTGATCAGAGCGGTTTGAGGCAGCTTATCAGATAAGCCGTTGGAGGATCGTTAACGGCTATTGTAAGGTGTTATCTACAGACGCTGTTTGTTTGAATAACCTCCTGTATACTGACATCAAAGGAAAGTAAAATTTTTTGATTATTTTAATTTCTATTTGAGAGATTGATTAATTATTTTCAACAATGGCAGAGGCAGAAAATTCATCAGATTTAGAACAGGTGGATTCACCACCTAGAGCACCATCCCCTAAGCCTAATAAATCCAAAAAGGGCAGAGCCAGGACCAGGGATATGTCTGAACAACCCATGTCCAGGCAAGGGGACAGGCCTTCCAGAGAGGATTTACGTAGACATAATGCTCTTGAAAAACAGTTCAATAGAGCCAGACTGGCAGCTCAAGTTATACCTCAAAGAGAGGTTCAGGAGGTGATTTTACCTCAGACTACTGAAAAAATAATATATCCTGAGATAGATGAGGAAGCAATGATTTGGCAGCAGGAGGATTTACCTTCAGACAATCAAGGCTTGTCTATGACAGCTAAGCCTTTGAATACAGAAACCCAAAGCAGGGTCACTGTGGGGACAAATCAACAACCTTTTGTTAAGGCTGCTCCAGAGGCCACATTCACTCCTATGGCCGCTGGCCTACGTGTTGGTGAAGGTCTATTACAGAGTCAGAATGTGGATTTCCAGGCTTTACTCTCACAAACATTTTCCCGCATTTTTCAAGCGGGATTGCAACAATCAGGTCTATTATCAGAACCTATACCACCAACTTCTTACAATATGTCTCACAATACTATGCAACAGTCTGTAGTTAATTGTAGTCAATTTGAGGAGGAAAATCCAGATTCAGACTATTTGAATGAATTTGAGTTATCAGATGATGAGGAGGTGGATACAGATAAGCCTACCTTTCAAGGACTTTTTAATCCTAAGCTTTTTAAGTCTCTTTTACGTAAGGCGAGAATAGCTACCAATATGGAACAGAGTAGTGACAAGAATTTGGATCCAAATTCACAATCTCAAAAGACTAATAGTTTATTTCCAGTTCCCCCAATTGATTTTGACTATGTGCCGTTTCCAGATTTGTTTTCTCAAGTTATTAAGAAACCGTGGAATCGGCCTGGTTCAATTTCTGGACCCAATACATTTGATAGAAAGCTGTATTGTAGCTCCCCTGAATTGGATGCTCTTCTACAGTTACCTGCGGTAGATGAGCCCGTGGCCAGCCTCACTTCACCATCGGTGTTGGTTAGTGATGCTGGAGATGGTCTAAAATTGGAAGACAAACGGGCAGAGATGAATTTCAAAAAAATGCATCAGGCTGCCGCTTGGGCAATCAGGGCGGCAACATCCGCCTCATTTTTCAACAGAGCCTCATTAACTTGGCTCCGTCAATTAAAAGAGGGGATACCTCCACAAGATGTTAAATTTATGCAAAATGTGACTAAGTTAATAGCTGCAGCAGAATATTCAGCTGATGCATCTCTGGACGCAGCAAAATTTGCATCAAGAGCATTGGCTTCAGCAGTTTCATCAAGGCGTCTTCTTTGGCTACGCCAGTGGAGAGCTGATATGAAGTCAAAATGGCGCCTTACTGCGGCACCATATCAAGGACAGTCTTTATTTGGGGCATCATTAGAATCTATTTTAGTGGAAGGTCGAGATAAAAAGAAAGTACTACCATCTTCATATAGGCGTTATGATAGACGTTTTTCACCATATTCAAGACAGTCCTTTCGGCCAGAGCAGGGACCCAGTGGTTCCAATTTTCAAAGAGCTTCTACTCAACAGTATTCTTCCTTTTCGGATAGAGCGTCCTTTCGAGACAGGGGAAGACGTCAGGCAGGTCTCAAACGTCCTTTTAGGGGAACGGGTTCTCGCTCGTTCCGCAGAGGAAAATGACTCGACAACCCATGTACCCGTTGGAGGGAAAATCCAATTGTTTTGCAAAGAGTGGAAACTTTCAACAACAGACAATTGGATTCTTCGTACAGTGACGGACGGACTACAACTGGAATTCACGTCACCACCTCCAATGTTTTTCCTTCAATGTCCAATTTCAAACATCCCTTTAAAAAGACAACTAATGGAGTTGGAAATTCAACACTTACTTCAAATAAAAGCAATAGAACCAGTACCTCAACATCAAATACACAAAGGATTTTATTCAATTCTTTTTCTTGTGCCCAAAAATTCGGGAGGATGGAGGGGCATCCTCAATCTAAAGCGATTAAATCTCCATGTGAGGTATCGCCGTTTCAAGATGCACTCCCTCAGGTCACTGCTAGGATGTATCCGGTCCAACGATCTCATGCAATCCATCGACCTGAGGGAGGCATATCTACATGTACCGATTTATCCAACGCACAGGCAATTTCTCAGATTTGCATATGCAAATCGCCATTTTCAATACCGATCTATGCCTTTTGGCCTTTCGTCGGCTCCAAGAATATTTACGAAGTTAATGGCAGCAGTAGCGGCAACACTAAGGGAGAAATCAGTAAGAATGGTCTGTTATCTGGACGATATTTTAATCCTGTCGTCATCGGTACATCAAGCAGAACTGGACAGACAGACAGTTCTTCAAACACTGCAAAATCATGGATTGACTATCAATTGGGACAAAAGTCAGCTGGAACCAACAACCCGAATATTACATCTAGGGGCAGTAATAGATTCCAGACAGGGAATAGTGTATCTTTCCCCAGAGCGCCAATCCAGCATTCGAAAAATGATATCTCAAGTGTTGTCTCTGAGAACTGTACCTTTGATTCTGTTGTCGCAACTATTGGGAAAACTAATTTCATGCATAAACATTGTGCCTTGGGCTCGACGACACTCTCGTCAGTTACAATGGCTAATGTTGCCCTACCAAAAGCAGGGCACGGCAGACTCACAGTTCAAGATAAAGTTATCTCCGATAGTGAAACTATCACTAAAATGGTGGATATCACCAGCCCTGAGAGCAGGAACGCTATTTATAGAGCCACCAAGGATCAAGCTGACCACGGATGCCAGTCTGATGGGATGGGGAGCCCATCTCGGGTCTCAACTAGCACAGGGAAAATGGTCTCCTGTAGAGAAACAGTACAACATAAATTTCCTAGAATTAAGAGCAGTCAGATTAGCACTAAGACATTTCCATCAGGAAGTAGCGAAGAAACATGTATTAGTTCTAACAGACAATATGGCCACAAAGGCTCATCTGAACAGACAGGGAGGTACGAGATCAAAATCGCTCATGAGCGAGACAGAAAAACTGATGGCATGGGCAGAGAGATATATACTGTCGATAAAAGCGGAACACATTTCGGGTTCCTTAAATCAACAAGCAGACTGGTTAAGCAGGGGGACCATAGATCAGTCAGAATGGAGATTGAATCCAAAACTATTTCTACAAATTGTAAACAGGTTCGGGAAGCCGATGGTGGATTTGTTCGCCACGGAAAAGAATACACAACTTCCGAGATTTTTCTCAAGATTCCCGACTCCAGGAGCGGAGGCTCTAGATGCTCTGCGAAGTCCTTGGCCTCAGGGACTTTTATATGCATTTCCCCCCATTCCCATCATTCCAATTGTCATAAGGAAAATGATGATGGAAAAAGCAGAGCTCATTCTAGTGGCACCATACTGGCCTCGCCGAGAGTGGTTTGCAGACCTGAAAGATCGTTCGATCGATCAACCATGGAAGTTACCAGTGGGCAGACAGGATCTGAGTCAAGGAGCAATCTATCATCCAAATCCAGACTGGCTACAGTTGACCGTCTGGCGTTTGAACGGATCCGTCTCTTGAAAGATCAGTTACCACATGATGTAATAGACACTATTCAAGCGGCTAGAAGACCAGCAACAGTCCGCATTTATAATGCATCCTGGAAAAGGTTCGCTAAGTGGGCAGTTGAACAACATACAGATCCTACAACGGCATCAGTACAAGACGTTCTTAAATTTTTACAATCTGGATTCAAGAAAGGACTTGCACCAGCTACTCTCAGACGTCAGGTAGCGGCGTTAGCTACAGTGCTTCATACTGACAAGGGACATTCGTTGTCTCAAGATCCCAGAATTAGATCATTTTTACATGGTGCTGTAAATTTAAGACCACCAACAGTACATAGATACCCAACTTGGGATCTCAATTTAGTATTACAGTCATTGACACTAGAACCTTATGAACCTATAAAGGAAATAACATTAAGACATCTTACAATGAAACTAGCATTTCTATTAGCGATTACGTCGGCTAGACGAGTATCTGAATTGGCGGCATTATCTATTCGTCAAGATCTGTGTATTTTCTTTCCGGACAGAGTGGTTATGAGACTGGATCCGGTATTTATTCCAAAAATTAATTCATTATTTCACAGATCGCAAGACATTGTCCTACCTAATTTCTGCCCAAATCCTAGACATCCATTAGAAAAAAGGTGGCATACATTAGATGTTAGGAGGATATTAAAATGTTACATTAAGAGAACGGCATCTTTTCGTAAGTCTGAGGCTTTGCTGGTATCCTTTTTACCATTTACTATGGGACAGAAAGTATCGTCTACAACAGTGGGTAGATGGATTAAAGCATGCATTGCTGCTGCTTACAAGTTGCAAGGTTCACAAGTTCCTGAAGGTATAGTTCCACATTCTACACGCAGTGCGGCTACATCAGCTGCTTGGGCCACTCAGGCTTCAATTGATGATATCTGTAGAGCGGCCACATGGTCGTCTATTTCTTCTTTTATCAGACATTACCGAGTGGATTCATTTGCGGCTGCGGATGCATCATTCGGTAGAAGAGTTTTACAAGCTGTAATTTCCAACCAGAGCCAGGGGATGGAGTCTAAACCCTCCCATTGAATGAAGGCTTGGGTATGTCCCAATCGGTGGAATATCTGAGCAGCGAGGGAGGAAAAAGGACGTTGTACTTACCTGAACGTCCATTTTATCCTCGCTGCGAAGATATTCCAGCCCTCCCAGTGAACTTCCATCACCTGGCCTGGGTTGGGGTTTCTGTTTTTTCTTCCTCTACAGCAAAGAATGGAGTATATTAAGAGATAAATGGTGAGATACGGTACGAAGTCCATAGGATGGAAGTGAACATTACGAGAGTCGACTTCGTGAAAAGACTGGACATGCGCAGAAGAAAGGGGCGTGACCAGGCTGTAGAGGAAGTTTGAATGGCACCCAGTCAGTACAGTGGCAGTGGATATTATCCCAATCGGTGGAATATCTTCGCAGCGAGGATAAAATGGACGTTCAGGTAAGTACAACGTCCTTTCTGCCATCCTGTAAATCAATACTAGACTAGGGAGCAGTTTGGGAGGAATTCAGTATTTCCCAGCACGGTCTACTTATTGTTATTAACAATGAGGCAAATTAATTTTCATCAAAATCACTGTGGAAGGGAGAATTAAAGCCAGTCCAGCAGTTTCTAAGCTTCACTAATCTCTGAAAATAAATAAGCAGGGATAAACCTGATTAGTACTTGAATGAGAAACTACCAGGATTTCCTAGGATTTGTGACCAAGACTGATAAATTGGGAAAAGTTCCTAAAAGAAGAGAGTGGCAATCCATTTCTATAACACAACACAACAATATTTACATAATAGTATAATCAAGTTCAACTCAATAGAGACATTTTCTTCCTGCACAGCAATTCTGATCTAAATTTCAAGATGGTCAACAAGAAGAAAAAAAATATTTATAAAGCTGTAAATGTCATAATAAAAAGAATAAAGATTGTTAAATCAACATGTTACCCAGAATCAGGGGTGAAATGCTCCTGGTTCGGACTGGATCACCCAATCCAGTAGCGATGGCAGCGGGTGGTTCGGAGAACCGGTAGCAAAAATCTCTGCCTCCCCCCATCGCCAGCTGAGCCGCACGATCATCAGAGGCTTTTTTTTTAAAAAAAAAATTAAAGCATTTTTTCTACAACCTCTTCGGCCATAAAAATGCTTTTAAAACTAAAAAAAAAAGCCTCTGACAATCAGGCAACTCAGCTGGGATTGTCAGAGGCTTTTAAAAGCATTTTTTTACGATCTCTTTAGCCGAAGAGGTTGTAGAAAAAATGGTTTTAAAAGTGTTTTTAAAAAAAGTTAGCCACGCCCACTCAGTCACATTACCCCATCACCACCAAGCCACGCCCACAGAACCGGTAGTAACAAATTTTACATTTCACCACTGCCCATGTGTCACTTTATGAAGGCAAAATTCATATTTGCTAAGAACTATCTCAGACTATCCCACCTCCCTATATTGAGATTGCTTAAGATGTAAGAGATGTTTTATTCTTGGCCCCCATATAAATTTATCCAAGGATGTGAAAAATACATGTGAGATGTAAACTGTATGTATAATTGTACATGCAATGTATACATAATGAGAGATTGTAACATTTACATATAGTAGAGAATAGATGTATATTTAAAAATCAGTATATATGTATGGTCAAATTCTAGTTTCCCATATATATTTAAACTGATCTTCACTACAATTGATACATTTTAATAATTTTCACTACATTCACTACATTAGCATTTAAGCAACAGTTTCCTATAAGATATAATAAAATGTTATTTATTATTTTTTAATTACCTCTTGAAGTAGTTCATATAAATAAAATAAAAATAAGAGACAGTAAAACCAGGTCTATATTCTAGTTTATAAAGACAAGAAGACAAGGGCCATAAAAAAGGAAAATAGGAAAATTGTTTCTTTAAAAATCTATGATGAAGATATGAATATAAGTGGTATTAATATCTAACTTATGCTTTCCCCATTTTCCTTTCATAATATTCTTGCTTGAATAATTCCTGCCTTTCAGTTGTCCAGTGCAAGGTTACTATTCAGTAGGAGCAAAATACTCTGTCTAGCCAGGCAGGGGAAACAATCCCAGTGAAATTATCCCACTATTGGCGAATCTAAAGGACTGGATCAGGGTACTTTATGTCCATTGATATGAAACAGAAAGTACATTCTCTTAGCTGTCCTATCTCAGTGGTTAATTTATGAGGATAATATAAATTCAGTAAATTTAAAGATAAGATAACCAAGATAATGTAACTGTTTTTACTTGCTATTTTTTAAAATGTATTGGCCATGTAATGCTTTGTCTTCCCATTCGTCCATTCTGTTCTTCATTTGGTCTTTCTTGTAAGCCAGTTGGTCTCTTCAGTAGTCAGTAAGCCTTCCTGGTGGTATACTAGCTTCAATGCATCTTCTTCACTGTCCTTTAGGTATTCTTGCAATGCTCTTTTTTCTTTTTCTTCATCAGCTGAGGATATTGCAACATTCCACGGCTACCTATTTTCCTTGGTAGGTAGATGTCTCTGCGAGGATGAAGGACATGATTCATTGTCATTATTTTTCTGGTCTTCTTATCCAGCGCTTTTAATTCTGTTTAGTCCAGTCCACTATTCCAGCTGTTTATCCAATGGCTATTATTATTATTATCATCACCATCTTTCTATTGCTTTGCATGTACACTATACCACAGATAAATTCCTCATGCATCTAAACATACTTGGCCAAATAAGGTATTCAAACATCATCATGCTTATGCAGGATTATTATGTTTTTGCAGGATTTTTTTTCCATAGTTGAAATAGCTCACGAATTTCAGGAATTATTTTGGGAAATTTATGAGTGTACCATGTTCCCCCGAAAATACAACCTACTCTGAAAACAAGCCGTAGCCTAATTTTCACACCTAATATAAGCCCTACCCCCAAAATAAGCCCTAGTTAGGCCCTGCCCACCTTCTGGTTGTATGAAGTGAGGCGAGGCGTAGATGTAAAAATCAAGCTAGGGCATGGGTGTAGGGTTGGAGGTGCCCCACGCGCTGCGCACCCACTTCCTTAGGACCACCACAGCCAGGCCTCCCACACCCCAACACCTGTCATGCCACTGCCCGACTTCTACAGCTGCTTGTGTCCATTTGCGGTCAAATGCCGCAAGACTCATGCTGGTGGAGCCGCTTTCAGAAGGACACTGCGAGGCTCGCTGCACAGGTGGAGCCGCTCTCAGAAGGACACTGCGAGGCTCGCTGCACTGGTGGAGCTGCTCTCAGAAGGACACTGCGAGGCTCGCTGCACAGGTGAAGCCGCTCTCAGAAGGACACCACAATCCTCATCACGCTGATGGAGCCGCTCACACACACAATGGCCCAACACACCACACAGCGTCCTGCCACAAGTATCTGCACCGGCGCAACAAGCCTCACGGCATCCTTCCACATCAAAAAAATAAGATCTTCCCGAAAATAAACCTGAGCACTTATTTTGGAGCCCAAAAGAAAATAAGGCTAGGTTTTATTTTCAGGGAAACATGGTAGAAAAACATTGTTTAATGTTTAGCTTTCTTACTTTGGTTAAGGCTATATTTTCACTACTGTTACTAAATAAATAACATTACTAAAATCAAATTGATTTTTATGAAATATAGCAACATTTGGAGCTTTTTACCTTAAAAGAAATAAGGGGGTTCAGGAAATGGTCCTGTGTGTAAAATTATGCATTATCAAAGCAAGTGAAAGTGGTTATCATGCTAGGTATGCTTACAATCCTAAAATCTTGAGCATAGAGATTAAGGAAGAACTTTGCATAATGCAAATTTGTGTGAATTTGATAGGAACCAACTTGGGGGAGGGGTTTAAAAGGAGAGCAATATTTCCATATGCCAAAGCAGAATGTTATGCAAACTACTGGTTGTCGGAGAACATTAGTAAGAAAATTCCAAGGCCCTCAAGTTTTATTTATGGTTTACCAGAAATGCCTGATAGATAATTATGTAAAAATGCTGATCTTTTACTGGCTGTCTAACATCCTATTAAAGTGATTATAAATATTTAGTCATCAGTTCCAGATAAGTCAATTTGTGTAGTATCGTTTCTGCGATTCAGAAAGATTTGCTAAACTAAGCAATACTATCAGTTGAAAGAGATTTTTGTTTAAAATGTTAAAATGCTGGAATGTACAAGGCTGAGATCCAAGATTGATTTTTCATCTTTACTGCAAAAATGAAAGAGTTGCTGTATAAAGATATTGTGTACAAAAATACCTTTTGAGAGCCTTTTCCATAAAAGGCAATGTGGATAGAGTAGATTCTACAATTTACATGTCAGTGAATCAACAAAACAGAACCTTAGTAATATAGTTTATAGCTGGAAATCCGATCATAAAAATTGCTATATTAGCAAATATTTCAGAGACATTAAAAATACAGTAACTCATCCAATAGGCCAGTGATGGTGAACCTTTCCAGCATCAAGTGCCCAAATCGGAACACACGTTCATGTGTGTGCACTGGCGCGCCGGCCCTAAAAACAGCCTGAAAAACGGCCTGGTTTTTTGTGGGGTTTTTTTTGCCATTTTCCAGGCCGTTTTTGGGAAGTGGAAGAAAGGCAACGCCGAACAAACAAATATAAATATATTAAGATAAAGAATGAACTGTTTAAGAATAAAAGAGAATAAATATGCAGTAAAGTTAGAATTTAGGGACAAATGAAGATGGTGTTTATGTATGCAAGTATAGAAATATTGAGATGTGTTTAAAAAAGAAAAAAGGGAAGACGATTTTGGCAAGAATTGTAATTAAGTAAAATGTTTGAATTTGATTAATTGTATAAGATAAGAAACGGCCAACACACTGTTCAAAAAAAAAATGTGGGTGAATATGGGAGAGGAGAAAAAACCAATAAAACTTGTTTAAAAAAAGAGAGAGGGGGCTCTGCATGCCACCTCTGGCACATGTGCCATAAGTTTGCCATCATGGCAATAGGCTATGTACTTATAGGTATTAAAAATACATACTGATTATTGATATTCTTAAGAAGTTCAGAACATATGAAATATTCAGATTATAGTACTTTATTATATTCATGCAGAGTTTATATCTTTTCAAACTTTTAAAAATGTTTTTGTAAGCTTATCAGCAGCTGCTGTCATCTACAAAATTAAGATTAATTCATGGAAATTAGAGAGCTATTAAGTTGTAAAAACAATGAACTCTTGTGACATCTTAAAGCTGCACTTCCAAAACTGCCAAAACTATCAAAAAAGTTCTTTTTACTACTTATCAGAGCATCCTTATTTAAATGTCCCTGTGGTTTGTGTATTATTACATTTTACCCAATTTTAGGTAATTTACCCAGGTTTGAGAAGAACTGTCTTAAAACCTAACAGAATGATAAGGCACTGAGTGTGTTCTGTTGCTGTAAATTAAACTAATTCTCTCTGGAAAGCCATTTGATAAATTTAATATGCATACACTATGCCACCTATGTTTTAGGTATGTAATGTTTGTATACACACACATAGAATATTGTATCAATGTTTCTTTACAAATGTCTTGCTTTTTGGTTATTCAATATGCAAATTCAGGATTATCTCAGCAACACTAGAACTGGAAATCTAAGCCTGTTTGAAACTAAATATTTCTTAAAATGAAAATGAAATTGAAAAAATGAATATTGAATATACAGTAAATATTAATGTTTATATAATCTGAGATTTGTTTTTTCTTTTCCTTTAGTTCTCAGACTATTGTCAGAAGAAAAAGGATTTAGAAGAAAGCATTAAGCAATCAAAAATTGGGCGGCAAGATACTGTAAGTTTTATTTCAGAACACTGATTAGCAACCAATCAAGCCCCATTTGCCATGTGTAATTTTGCATGGTGGCTCAAAGACCCTAAAAAAACTACTGCGTGACAATATCAAATCTTGTGACATTTTTGTATTCTTTTATGGTGCCTTCTGAAATAATTTTTTAAAAAATGTGTATGGTGGGGAATACCATGGCATCCCTATTTTGCTGTATCCCAAGTCCAGATGGAATTCCAATTTGAAAATATTATAGTGCTCAGGATGAAAGTATGGGTTTTGTGTAAGTGGCAGCTGTAGAATGCAAGGTTTTCTGCATTATCTAAAACACAGCTCTGTAATAATACTAATATATGTTACATGAGGGGAGTTTCTTTGAAATTCTACTTCTAAATATATTGTACAAATAATTTTATTTCTCAATCCTTTTATAATTTGTTACAATTATACTTTTGTTATATAAAAATTCTATCTCACTGTGTTGGTGTCATAATTATATTGTGCTTGTGTGTTATAGAAAAAAAAATGTTACAGTGTAGTTTTATCTGCTACATTTGAAAGAAATTGGATTCTCTGTATGCCCAGTGACTAGAAAACTTGATACATTTTAATGATAATGATTATTATTTTGTTTTGGATTCTCCCAAATTAAATGTATTCAGGCAGAACGTGCAACACTAATAAAGGAACTTAGCGCCTTACAACAGAAGAAAGACCATCTAAAGACAGAAGTAGATAAATACAAAGAATGTGATCCAGATATTGTTGAAGAAATCCGTAAGTTTTGTCTAGTATTATAATACTGATTTTTTTTCCAGGACTTTTCGTAATAATCCCATTTTCATAGCTTTCAAACAGTAGTATTTTCACTGATGATTGTTTAACTCTTGATACCTCCTTCTTAGTCACAATCACTATATACTTCTTTTTTGGTGTGGATGTGTTGTATGCTAAGAGTAAGTGCAGAATAGAAGGCATGTTTTGGAAAACATATATAAATTGTGGCTTGGATTAGTCATATCTGTCATCTTGGTTTTTCTTATAATGTTATGACTTCTTATGAAAGGATGGGATAAATCTATTTCAAAGATAACTGGAGGTTAGTGTCTATAAGGAGACAGTCAAGTGACATAGAGAAGAAAGAAGACTTAGAAAACTGGTTCAGCTGGATTGGTGCACATGTGAGCAGTGGATAAAACAACATCATAGTGGCAATATAGTCAGTGAGATGTGGTTATTTTGCCATTTTTGCTACCCCTGCTTGAGTCAGTATATGACTATGGTTACCACCATTTGGATGGCTAATGAAGATCAGGGCAGCCACTATTTGTAGATCAGGCTTTCACTTTGAAATCAATAAGGCTGTCTTAGAATTTAGCTGTTGAAATGAATGATATTGTAGCCATGTTAGAAGATGCCTGCTAAGAAGAGGAAAAACTGTTTTTTGTTGCATTTACCTACTGGGCTCACATTTAGCTATGTTGACAAACAGATATAGGTTAAAGCCATTCAGACTGGGAGTGGAATCCCTTTTTACAGAGGAGACAGTTTCAACACAAAGGCTGCAGTGACAATAGGATTTAGTAAGGATAATAGGTGAATGATTACAAAAGTCACTCTTTGTAGCTATTTGAATAGGACCTGATAGTAGGCAAGATTTGTTGGCAAGAGCACAGGTTCTTCCTGTAGAAGTGGAACAATTCTGGAACAATTTTCTGTTATTTTCCATATGACAGACAGCCCTTCAGATGTTCATCTCTTCAGATATCATGTCTTCCTGTGGTTTTCTTTAGAGGGACATCCAAAACCCCAATTGATTTTTTGTTTTCCCTTCTACGTCTCTTATCAACTTGGTTGTTCTCAGTCACGGAGGAAACGCCGGTCACTAAAGGGTTACAACCAAGCCAGTAGCTCTAGGACCGAGTCCACCAACAAAAGAAGCCCCGCCTCTTCCTGTATCCAGTTTTTAGACTCGGTCCGGTAGAGGACAGTCCTGTCTGTTAGTTCTCTCTCTCATTAACTCTTTGTGGGGGAGTTATTTGGCCATTGCTGGCTTATTTCTACTTAGTTTGCTTCTTTCTGCTCAAATTGCTGGAGTTTTCTTCAAAAGTGGCTAAACTTTATTGGAATCAGCTGGGGAGTGCTAGAAACGCTCCAGTGGCCCTGAGCAGCCCTGCAGCAACGCCCACGTGCGTTTTGCATCGCCCTATCTTTTGCAGCACTTTCAAAGGATTTTGGAGGCTTTTGGAGAGGTTTCCCTGCCTCCTGCTGCTGTTTAGAGAATTGTGGCTGCAGATTTCTGGCGCAAAGGCTTTTTCACGCCCAATTTTGCCACGCTGTTAAGC
Source organism: Pantherophis guttatus (assembly GCF_059756535.1). NCBI lineage: Eukaryota > Metazoa > Chordata > Lepidosauria > Squamata > Colubridae > Pantherophis > Pantherophis guttatus. The sequence continues at coordinate 27,038,839 of NC_142070.1, read as the reverse complement.
CCTTTGGCTAGTGGCTATTTCCTGCCTCCTGAGTAATCTTCCTGGCTCCTGGATTCTACTCTGCTTCTCTCCTGGCGCAGTGAGTTACCTGAACCTCCAATTATTCCCTGTGGGTGCATTTAAGGGTGATTTCTATCCTTTGCATTTATTCTGAGCTGCAAAAGTAAATTTCTGCTTTATCATGGCTGATGCTAGGAGCAATAAATCCCAAAGCAAAGGAAAAAGGGGCCATTCTTCTGATCCTAAAGAAAGTTCCTCAGGGGATCCTGTTCCTCCCAAGGCAGCCAGAGTTTCTACTAGATCCACTCACTCCAAGAGTGCTAATATTGCTGCATCATCAAGAGAAGAGACCAGGAGGCATAAGGCCATGGAAAAGGCCTTTCAAAAAGCTGCTTCAGAGGCCTCTAGAGTTTCATCTCCTTCTGTGGGGCCTTCTAAATCTCCTGCCCTCCCCACTTCCAATGTGGCTGTTCCTTCTTCCCAAATTCAAATTGAACATGATTTTTCTCCTGATCAGTCTACTCTGGGTGAGAATGTAGCTGCTGATGCTTCTTCAGTTTTTCCTGCTGCTAGGCCTCTATCTCCAATTGTTTCTATTCAGGCCCCCCCAAGGCAAGAATTTCCTGAGGCTCAAGCCCAAACCTGCATTCAGGGGTCTGAGGCTCCTGTAAATTTAACTCCTGTCCTAGCTGAACTTGTTTCTGTTTCAATTAGGCAGGGTATTGCTGAAGGCCTTCAGCAAAGGGCCTCTTCTGAGGCCTCCAGTTATGTGAGTCAGCAGAGTCGTTCTGTGAGGGCCCAGATGGTTGCTGATCCTGTGCAATGTGAAGAAAGGGCGGATTCCCCGGAAAATGCAAGTCAAGGTTCCCTGTCTGAGGGGGAAATTGCCCCTGATCAAGATCTCTCGGAGGATGAAGGCCTTGAACCAGACCAGCCTTCCTTCATTGGTCTCTTCAAGCCTCAATTATTCAGATCCCTTCTATTTAAAGCTCAAAATGTTACTGGCCTGGGAATTTCTTCTACTCCTTCCTCTCAAGGGGCTTCTACACCATCTTCTCAGCATCCCTCTTCATCATTATTATTTCAGGAACCTTCCATTCGTGCAGAGGTCGTTCCAGCTCCCAAGCTGTTTTCTGATGTTGTTCAAAGACAGTGGTCTTCTCCTAGTTCTGGCCCGGTTCCCAATGGTCTAGATAAAAGATTTTATAATATGGCATCTGATTTTGCTAATATTCTTCAAGTTCCTTCTGTAGATGCTCCCGTCCTCGCCCTCTCTTCTGCATCTCCTCTTACTGGTCCGTCAGAGGAATTCCTGCGCCCTGAAGATAAGAAGTTGGAACGCTCCTTGGTCAAGGACCACCAGGCCTCTGCTTGGTCAATTCAGGCCTCCTCGGCAGCTTCCTTTTTTAACAGGGCCTCCATCCTTTGGCTTCGCCAATTACAGGAAAGGCTGCCTCCTTCTGATATGCGATCTCACCAGGACATCAACAAGATCCTAGCTGCTGTTGAGTTCTCTGCTGATGCTACTCTGAATACGGCAAGGTTTTCAGCTAAGGCTATCGGGGCTTCAGTCACTTCTCGTAGGCTCCTGTGGCTTCGTCAGTGGCAGGCAGATGTTCGGAACAAGTGGAGACTGGCTTCAGCTCCTTTCTCGGGGAACTATCTCTTCGGCCCAGCCTTGGACCCACTCCTCATCGAGACGAAGGATCATCGCAAGATTCTGCCTGCCTTATCGAGAAGATCTGATCCTCGTTAGCAGGGTTCCTTTCGAGGCCATTCCTTTCGCTCCGACTTCTCTTCCTTCCAGTCCAGGCCTCAGCGGTACTCTCAGCCCAGGGGCGGACAACAGCAGGATTTCCAGGTCAGGCAGGGGTCCCGTTTCCCTCCCCGCAGACCCTTCAGGGGGGGTAGGGGGCGTCCCTTTCGCAGGTCCCGTTAGTTCTCCTTTTCCTATCTCTGACTCCTTAATTGGAGGTAGGTTAGCATTTTTTGCTGACCAATGGGATTGTTCAGTTTCAGACCCCTGGATTAGACGTACTATTAGGTTTGGGTTGACCCTTGAGTTCTCTTCTGTTCCCCCTGACTTGTTTGTCAGGTGCCCTGTCTCTCATGTCAGGTCCAAGAGGGTTCTGCTAGATGAGGCTATTCAACACCTTTTGGAGATTAGGGCTGTTCAATGTGTTCCCCTAGGGGAAGTTGGCCAGGGATTCTATTCCCGTTTGTTTCTAGTTCCCAAGGCTTCAGGAGGCTGGAGGGCCATATTGGATCTTAAATCCTTGAACCGATATATAGTCTATCGTCGGTTCAAGATGGAATCCCTCCAGACCATTCTCCTTTCGATCCGTCCAGGTGATTTTTTGTCTTCCATCGATTTGACGGAGGCTTATCTCCATGTGCCCATTTTTCCGGACCATCGGAAATACCTCCATTTTTGTTATCAGGGTAGGCATTATCAGTATAGAGCCCTTCCCTTTGGCCTTTCCTCAGCTCCTAGGGTCTTTACAAAGATCATGGCTGCCTTATCGGGCCATATGAGATCTTTTCCTGTTAGAGTTTTGTTTTATCTAGATGATATTCTTATTTTGTCTAGTTCTGAGGTTAGGGGTAATGAGGATATTCAGGTCACCCTTCAGACCCTGCATTCCCATGGTTTTTTGGTTAATCGTTCTAAAAGCAATCTAGTTCCCTCCACGTGCATTCAGCATTTAGGGGCTGTTATTGATTCTGTCAGGTTGCAGGTTTCCCTTTCTCAGGATCGTCAGGACAGCATTGTTGAGCTGGTAGGTCAGGTTAAGGCCTCTCGCTCTTTTTCCCTCCTGGGGCTTTCCCGCTTGCTAGGGAAAATGGTTTCTGCCTTCGGGATCACTCCCTGGTCTCGGTTTCATAGCCGGGAACTTCAATGGTTTTTACTTCCGTTTCAACGGTCTCGCAGGAGCACGTCAGAGGCCAGAGTCCCCTTGACTCCTCAAGTTCTCCGGTCCTTGGCATGGTGGACCTCTCCGGCTCTTGCTCAGGGATGCCTGTTCAGAGTGCCTCAACGCGTGAGCATCACCACGGACGCGAGCCTCTTCGGATGGGGGGCTCACCTGGGGTCTCAGCTGGCCCAAGGGCAGTGGTCGGTCCAGGAGAGGGGACTTCACATCAACATCTTGGAGCTCAGAGCCATCTTCCGAGCTCTTCGCAAGTTCGCTCCTCTCCTTCGAGGTCTGGATGTCTTGATCAGAACAGACAACGTAGCTGCCAAGGCCCACATCAACCGGCAAGGAGGGACCCGCTCCAAGGCTCTCATGAGGGAGGCATCTCGTCTCTTCAGGTGGGCGGAGAGTCACTTGGCATCCATCCACGCCTCTCACATCTCAGGGTCAGCAAATGTTCAGGCGGACGCTCTCAGTCGATCGGTGGTGGACCAGACGGAGTGGAGCCTTGATCCATTTCTGTTCCAGGACATCGTGCATCGCTTCGGCCTTCCAGCAGTGGACCTCTTCGCGTCCGAATCCAACCACCAGCTTCCGAGGTTTTACACGAGATTTCCCGTCCCGGGAGCCAAAGCTGTGGACGCCTTGATCAGCCCGTGGCCTTGTGGTCTTCTTCTCTATGCTTTCCCACCTCTTCCCCTCATCTCCAGGGTCATCAGGAAGCTGTTGCAGGAACAAGCCGAGCTCATCCTTCTGGCTCCCTTCTGGCCCAGACAACCGTGGTTTGCGGATCTGATGGCTCTCTCTGTTGCTCCCCATTGGCAGATCCCGGCCGACAAAATATCTCTGTGGCAGGGCCGTCTAGCTCATCCAGACCCTCAGTGGTTCCGGCTGACCGTCTGGAGGTTGAGCTGTTCCTCCTGTCCTCAGCCAGGGTGCCTTCGGAAATAATTTCTATGATCCAGGCCTCCGTCGAGGATCAACGAACTGTATTTACAATGCCACTTGGATGGCCTTCTCTGCCTGGTGTCGCCGTAAGAAGGTCCTTCCTACTGCTGCTTCCATTCTTGACATCCTGGGCTTCCTTCACGATGGATTCATTTCGGGGCTTTCTCCCAATACCCTCCGGAGGCAAATCTCTGCCATCTCATCTATCCTCACCTGCGGCACCGCTGAGTCGGTGTCCACTCATCCTCTCATCCGTTCATTCCTCAGAGGCGCAACCAATCTACGTCCTCCGGCTGTTCATCGGTTTCCCACCTGGGACCTGAATAAGGTTCTGTTAGCTCTTACTGGTCCTCCTTTTGAACCTCTCCGGGAAGTCTTGCTGAAGTTCTTGTCTTTTAAGGCAGCCTTTCTGGTGGCTATCACCTCGGCTAGAAGGATCTCGGAGTTGGCTGCCCTCTCAGTTCGCCAGGATCTCTGTATTATTCATCCTGATCGAGTAATTTTGAGATTGGATCCAGCTTTTATTCCAAAGACCAATTCAACTTTTCATCGTTCTCAAGAGATCATTCTTCCCAACTTCTGTCCTTTCCCCCGTCATTGCTTGGAGACTGTGTGGCACAAGCTTGATGTTCGTCGGGCTCTCAAGATTTATATCTCCAGGACTTCTTCCTTTCGTCGCTCCGAGGCTCTCTTTGTGTCTTTCCAACCCCAGTCCATGGGGTCAAAGGTTTCTTCTACTACCTTGGGTCGATGGCTCAGGGCTTCCATTTCTTTAGCTTACGAAGCTCAATCGTTGCCAGTGCCTCGTGGTGTTACAGCCCACTCTACCAGGAGCGCGGCTACTTCGGCTGCCTGGTCTACCCAAGCTTCACTCGAGGAGGTCTGCCGAGCCGCTACTTGGACGTCTCCATCTCCATTTATCCGGCATTACCGGTTGGATGTTTATGCATCGGCGGAAGCCTCCTTTGGAAGACGTGTGCTGCAGCGGGTATCTTCCCAGGACCAGGAGAGGCGCCGGCCTTCTCCCTCCCAATAGGTACACGGGCTTTGGTATATCCCTTTAGTGACCGGCGTTTCCTCCGTGACTGAGAATGAGCGTTGGTCTTACCTGATACGCCACTTCTAGTCACTAGGAAACGCCGGTCACCCCCTCCCAATTGGTCCGGCACCTCTCGTGCTGGCTTTTGGCTGTTGACAGAGGGGGGTGGGTCCTGGGGATTTTTTACCTTTCCTTTATTTTTCTACAGACACGACAGTCTACCTTTCGTCCTCGTCTCAAACTGGATACAGGAAGAGGCGGGGCTTCTTTTGTTGGTGGACTCGGTCCTAGAGCTACTGGCTTGGTTGTAACCCTTTAGTGACCGGCGTTTCCTAGTGACTAGAAGTGGCGTATCAGGTAAGACCAACGCTCATTCTCTAAACAGAGTTCAGATTATTAATGCATTTCATAATATATGGTTCTCAGAACTGGGCAAGCTATTCTAAGTACAGTCTGACCAACTAAGAGTAGAAGGAATGAAGACTTTTCTTCATCTGAACACTGTACTTTGAGTGATGTAGTTTAGAATCAGTCCTCTCCCCTCCCTTCCCCTCTCCTCTCCTGCATAATATACCCGATTCATATTCAACTGTGAGACTCCAAAGCAGGTAGATCATTTTCACATATACTTCTGCCGTATATGTTTCACCCTAACATTCTTACATTCCTGCCTTAGATTAGGTAGAATGTGCAACAAAATATTTTCTCAAGCAGGAGAAAAAAACATAATCTATCTGAAGAAAAACAGGTGAGTTGCTTTGAACATATGGATTAGGCAATCAACTTTGAGGTAGTAAAGCTACCTGACGTACTAAAACTCCCAGCATCATTATCTTCTGTGTTCTCTTTCTATTCTTCTCTTTTGCCTTCCAACCCTTCATGGGTGGCTTTGACTGTTTTCGTTTGGGAGGAGGGTTCCATACCCCACTTCTTCTTTTTTTTAATTTATATTTCTATAAAGCTCTACTAACAACTTTTGTATATTTTTCTTCTGCATGACTGGGACAACTTTTTAATAACTTCTATGACAGTTTAAAAATACAAAGATTAAAAAACTAATATAAACTAAGAAACATATAAAAAGTGCAGAAAAGAAAAAAGATAAAGAAAAATTATATAAAGAAATTACTTGTTTCTTTATTAAGACAAGTACAATTTCAGTAATTTATCACCATCCCTATCATTTATACAAAATAACACTTTTCCCTATGTTATATCTCATCTCTTATCTATGAACAAATTTTAAACACTCATAATTCAGTCCTAGTCAGTAAAAGTCCCTAAGAGTTATTAGAAATAACAACATATGTGTTAATATATACGGTAATCAAATAGATCGGTTTCATGTTCCTTTACTTTTAACAGTATTATCTTTTTCTTTAAAAATACAAAACACTCTCTTCTTCGTGTATCTCTTATCTATAAACAAATCTTTAAAACCTCATCAGTCAGACCTAGTCAATAAAAATCTATTAACAGCTACCAAGAACAACATATTAAGAATCTTCATCTTTTTAAATCCAAATCCAAAATAGCCTGATTCTCAGTAGTATCTTTTTCCAGTTCCTCCTTTAAGCCTATTTTTATGATAGTAGACATCTTAATAGAAATTTCCTAGGGTTATTTTCCCAAATATCCTTGAATTCTTCCAAAGTTAAATAAATTTTCCCTTCTGTATTAGTGAGTTTCTTCTTTAGTTCTTTCTAATTGCCTCTAGTGTCCAGCCTTCAAAGTCTCCTCTTATATTTTTCTCTCACCCATAACATTTTTTCCATCAAAAGACTTTTTTCACTTAGATTCAAATGTTGTACTGATTCTTTTTAACAGAATTTTAAGCAACCCACAAGGAGGATTCTTATAATTAAATTTCAAAAGGTTATTTCAAATCCAGTTGGCTCATTAGTCCATTTATAACTTTCCACATCAACATTCTAATCACCCTTTTGCTGTTCGTTTCAGGTTTTTTAAATTCTTAAAACTTAACACATTAAACTTTTTTTGCTGAAGATTGAAGGAGAATCATCTAATTCTAGTATGATGAAATTTGTTGTGTCCAATGTTCTTAGTATCTAAAAGCAGTCAAGAAGCAATTTTGTAAAGTGATTAAGAAAGGAAGTGAGTGAACCCAATATATACTGAAGTCTCCAAACTTGTGATTTGAGCAAAGCTAACTTTTCCTCAACTTTGGGAGCTCTAAACCCTGGCAGTGACCACTGTTTTTGTCTCTTTGCGGGGAGCCTCTGTTTGGAACATGGGACTGCTTAAGTAATATAAGTATTAAAATTAAGTTTAAATGTCAGGAATAAATGCATTCAGTTGTTAACTGCATGTTATTGGTAATAAAAACACTCATAAAAGTATTTGTGGATAACACAAATACTGAGAGGTGATCATTTAAAATATATTGTCTAATCTTCTTTCAGGGCATGAGTAAATTGGCTTCCCCTTTCCTTTTGTATAAAACTGCTTCTTTAGTTGTACCTTTTACTTTTACTGGATGAGTTACAGTAAATCCTTTGTGCAAGGAAAATTTTGGATGATCCTGTTTGTTGTTTTCTGTGAAATCATTAGTTGCGTGTATGTAGGTAAGCATTAACTCTTGCCACAACATTTATTATGGATTTCTCTTAAACAGAGAAAATGCATAAGCAAAGTCACATCTGCCTTTACACTTCAGAACAAGAAATATTAAAAGCATATAACTAGGCCTATATGGAACTACATTGTTAAAATATTGGGTCTTTGAGTATTAATAAGCATGCATTGTAAAATCTAATAATGCCAATAACATTGCTATTCAAAAACCGTTTTTCAAGGATTAAATAACAAAAGATATCTTTTACTTAGTTTGTTGAGCATTTGACTTTGTGTTCAACCGTGGAAGGTGATCTAGAAAATCTACTGCTGTATTTTTCAGTTTTACATAACCACACAGAGCAGTTTCCAGTCTCCCACCCCCAAGATATTTGGATAGGAAGCAGCTTGTCTTTATTATTTTCTATTAGTGCATACGCTACAAAAGTGGAAAAAAGAACAGAAAGCAAATTCTTCCTTTTATCATCTGTGAGCTATCCATTTGTTTCAAATTTGAACTGATACCATCAGTTCATCTCATAAAAATATTGCTAATTATTCACTTCTTATGTAGCTTAATAATACAGTGCAAAAAGTGTGGAAAATAAAGCACAGAAGGTCTACTAAGATTTCCAGTTAATATATTATGATAAATGGTGACCTTATGGCGACCTTAAGAGTAAAAGTTCACAAACTTGTTCTGACAATTATATTGTTCTTTCAGGGACTTTCCAAGGATTTATTTGATCACTACTATCCACTGTATCCTTTTTGCATTTCTTGCCAAGCACATTACTTCTTTTTAATCCATCATGCACTTACATCAAAGTATTTAAATGTCTTCTTGCTGATTCTTGTCTCAAGGAAGTAATTAGCCTTTGTTTGATCCAGAACTGATTGACTGTTTCTCCTTGCAGACCCTGGTACTCTTTGTAAGTGACCTGCAGATCCATAACTCCAAGGTGTATTTCAGTCTTTCCCAGTGTCCAGTTTTCACAACAATAAATTACTATTAGCAAGACTATGCTTTAATTATTCTGATCTTTGCTGTGATTGAAATGTCCTTATTTTGCATGATCTCTTCTAGGTTCCTTTGCGTTCTACTCTACAGTTATCGTCTCTATACTTCTCTGACACACTATTCCAACTATTCCATCTATTTTCACTGTGAGAAAATTCTCAGCATCTGTCAGATAAAGTCTCTCCACTTCATTTGGAATTGGACTTTGGCTAGGCAGGGTTTTTTTTGGAAGTGACTAAGACATACCTGAACCCTGTTATCTGGGAGAAGCTTGAGCCAGTTTATTCTGAAAAAGTGAATAGAGTCATTGCAGCTATGAGCTTGGTAACTTATGTTCTAGACCTATGCCCTCCTTGTTAAAGCTTCCTGGAGATGGCATGTGGCTAGGTCCAAGTGGCGGCTAATTCCTTTTTGTGGTACTTCCTTCCCTGAAGGAGAAGATGGTGCGCCTCTTTCTCAAGAGGCCTTCCTTGACTCAGCATTGCTAGACAACTTTTGTCCAGCCTCCAACCATTCGGGAAAGATTGATGACAGGCTAATTCTCAGCTTCAGAGACCCATGGATAAAGCAAATTATTTGGGCCCTTTTCAGTCTAGGTTCAGGCAGTGTATAGCACAGAGATGGGATTGGTTGCATTTGCTGATCACCTTTGGAGCAACTGTCTAGGTCATGAGTGTCAAACTTGCATCACGTTGATATCATGTGACGTATCATGATGTTTTTCCCCTTCGCGGAGCTGAGGTGAGCGTGGCCTGCATGTGATGCATCCGGCCTACGGGCCGCCATTTTGACACCCTTGGTTTAGGTTCTCCTGATTCTATCAGCCGTTTTTTATACCATTGACCCTGATACCCTTTTGGGCTGGCTTCAGTGTTTGGAATTTGGAATCATTGTTTTATGGTGGTTCTCCTTTTTTCTCAGTGGCATGTTCCAGTCAATGTTGGTGAAGGTGTGAGAGGCTGTTGTGTGGAGCACCTCAGGATTTAGGTATCTCCCGTCTGCTATCTATATGTGGAGACTGGGAGGTATTGAGCTGACTTCGAGTCAATTCTGGCAAGATGCAGTACCTTTGGGGTTTTGATCCCTCAGGATCTGGTGACTTGCTGTCTTTATGGTGTTGCACATCTTCAGACTGAATTGGTGTGCAGTCTGAGGATTCTCTGGGATTCAGATGTTGTTGGGGGGGGGGATTTTGCACGGATTTGTCTTGTGCGGTAGTCGTACCCTTTTCTAGTTCAGGAGCCTTTGCTAATGGTCCCTCACACCTTAATCATTTCCCATTTTGATTATTGCAATGTGTTTTACATGAGCCTGCCTTTGAATACCACTTGGAAGCTACAAGTGGTCCAAATGCAGCAGCCCTCACAATATTGAATGTTCGTAAGTATGCCCGTGTTACACTTTGTTGAGCAAGTTGCCTGGGCTCCAGATTTCCTTCTGGTTGCAATTCAAGGCACTGGTTAGCACTTTTAAAGCCCTGGATGGTACAGGAACAGGTTATTTGCAGGTCTGCCTGTCCCTAAGAATACCTGCCCTTCCCATGAGATCTGATAGGGTGAGCAAGCTCCAGATCCCTTCCCTAATATCTTGCCACTTAGTGGGAGCTTACAAATGTGCTTTTTCCGTGGCTGCCCGTTACATTATGGAACCCCTAATCCCCAAGGTGATTTGGCAGCCCTCTTTTTTAGTCTTTCAGCAGACCATCAAGACCTGTTTTTTTACCCAGCTGCCGGGATAGAATCAGGATATCTGGAGCTAGTTGTGAGACAACCAAAGGTGGAATTGAGCATGAGGTTTTTGGTTTGATTTTATGGTTTATGGTTTTAAAATTACTGGGTTTTACTGTTGTTACACACTGTCCAGAGTAGTGTTCAAAATGGGCATGCAAATCTTTTAAATAAATAAATAAAATATTCTGGAGAATATTTTGGGCAATTGAGGTTGTGAGTTGAGGATTACCTCTGTAGTGCTATAGCAAAACATAATACGTGCATGACACAGAGAAGCATATATGCATCAGTTATGCTACCATCTCAATCAATAGCCTTCTTGGTAGGTTCCTGCACTGTAGGTTAGAAAATCCTATACTGCACTAATTATAAAAAGTATACTTAAAACAGCATTTCAATTGATATAAATCAGCCTTAATTTAAATGGGATGTGTCTCCCTTTAAACTGAATGTATTTCAATTATATTGCATAATACACTAATTTTGGATCCACCCTTTAAGTTCAATTATACAATTTCTGCTATAGAAGCAAATTTGTATCTTAAAAATAAAAATTATTGTACTCTAGAATTCCCCACTTTTTATTGCCAGCATTTGAATAGGTTTTCCCCCCAGTAGGTTACTCTTCTAATGACCTAGAGAACAGTCATTGCTTTTACAGTAGTTGTCTCATTAGTTAAACACAAAGAATTATTCTTTCAGAAAAGTACATAGCTGCAACTCAGAGTGTCTATCAACTATGATTTTGGAAGGTACTGGAATAAATGAATCCAAGCCAAAGATAGAATAGCATTACAGAAATGCTTTCTTTTGGATAGGGGGTGGGGAAGATTTTCGTATATTGTGTTACTTGATAACTAAGTGGAAAGTATTGTTAACTGAAACTCTCAAACTTGCTTGTTGGTGGATATTTGCAAGCTGACAACTCATACTGGTCCAAGCTACTTCTTGTTTTGTAAATTCAGCTATGCATGCTTGATGTTTTTTCAAGATCAAACACTTTTTTCTTTTTTCCTTTTTCCTTATTTCACTACTGCTTTTATATTCTCAATGAAAATTCAAATTATATTTTTTTATAAAAAGCAATATTTTGTTATTTCACAATACTCCACACTTTCTAAATAACAACTTCATAAAAAAAGTTGATGGTTCTAAGCAATGCATTTAAATCTCCTTTCCTGTCCTTTCCCTTTCCCATTTTGATTATAGTAAAACTAATATTAATACCTAAAATATAGTATATTCTCAAATACAGCAGCAGTATGCATAAATTTTGTCTTGTTAATTGCCTTCCCACAAAGTATTTTTCTCTATTGAGTGCTGTTTCTAAGAAACATGTTGACAGTGGAAAAACTACTAGAAGAATTTTGAATGTGTTACAGTTTAGCTAAAATGTAATGTTATTTTATTATCTTTCCAAAAATTTATGAGTGGAATTATATATGTATTACTGTATTATACCTGCAGTTGATCCTTCGTACTTTTCTTAGTCCTTGCTTAACAATTACTCTTTTGGTGATTGTTCAAATTTGCAATGGCACCGAATGAGTGATGCTCAAAATTCTGTCACATCATTCTTTTAGTCATGTGTTTGTGATTTAGGCACTTAACTACCACCTCATACATACGTGGTTACAGCAGTGTGTGGTCACTTGATCAAAGTTAATGGGGAAGCCGGAAGGGAAGGTCGTAGATTGGTCCCATAAGTCACTTCTGCCATCTTTTTTTTGTAAGGCGCCTGCTACAGAGTACGAGATTAGTTGCATGTGCCCACCCACAGCACACTCCCCACCTGCAATCTGTAGAACATGCACATCTGTCCAATATTTGCACAGCACTATAACAGCACTCCCTTTCGTGGCTTCACTCCTTAGCACTCACCCATCTGCTGGCCTGCTTGCAGGCTGCCCAGAGCCTATTTATTTATTTATTTATTTATTTATTTATTTATTTATTTATTTTATTTTATTTTATTTTATTAGATTTCTATACCGCCCTTCTCCCGAAGGACTCAGGGCGGTGAACAGCCAAAGGATAAAACACAAGAATACAAAATTTAAAATAAATTAAAACAGATTAAACAATTTGGCTCAATTTTAAAAATATCCCATAATTAAACAAATTAAAATTAGTATTTAAATTTTAAATTTTAAAATTTTAAAAAGGAGAAGATTTAGGCCAGGCCAGCTTGATGGAATAAAATCGTTTTAAGCGCGCGGCGGAAGGTGCGCAGGTCCGGGGGGAGCTCGTTCCAGACTGTAGGTGCCCCCACAGAGAAGGCTCTCCCCCTGGGGGCCGCCAGTCGACATTGTTTGGCCGACGGCACCCGGAGGAGCCCCTCTCTATGGGAGCGTACTGGTCGGTGGGAGGCTATTGGTGGTAGCAGGCGGTCCCGTAAATAGCCAGGTCCTAAGCCATGGAGCGCTTTAAAGGTGGTAACCAGAACCTTGAAGCGCACTCGGAAGACCACCGGGAGCCAGTGCAGCTCGCGCAGGAGAGGTGTTACATGGGAGCTCCACGTTGCTCCCATAACCACCCGCGCGGCCGCACTCTGCGCCAGTTGGAGCCTCCGAGTGCACCTCAAGGGGAGCACCATGTAGAGAGCGTTACAATAATCCAGACGAGAGGTGACGAGGGCATGAGTGACTGTGTGTAGGGAGTCCCGATCTAGAAAGGGACGCAACTGGCGAATCAGGCGAACCTGATGAAAAATCCTCCCGGTCACGGCCGTCAAGTGCTCTTCTAGAGACAGCCGTGAATCCAGGAGGACGCCCAAGTTGCGAGCCCTTTCCGTGGGGGCCAATGATTCGCCCCCAATAGTCAGTGATGGTGCCAGCTGACTATATTGGGACGTCGGAAACCAACTATGACTTCATGCTGGCTTCCCAATTGACTGCTTGTTGTAAGACAGCAGTCTTTCCAAAGTGACAAGTCATGGTCAGATGAGGTCCTCACTTAATAACCTGCAAACTTTGCTTAATCAAGGCAACAAGGATTACTGAGATTACTACTGTTACTAAGCAATACAGTCATGTGATACCACGCATGATAACCACACATCACTTCCTCTTGGAAATTCCAGTCTCAGGTGAGATCTGAAGAATATAAAACTCAGGCATTCGCGGATGATTTGGTTTTTATTGTAGAGGATCCATTAGAATCAGGTAAAAACTTGCTTCAGGAGATAGAGAAGTATGGTAGAGTGGCAGGCCTCCGAATCAACAAAGACAAGACGAAGATTATAATAAAGAATATGACACGAAATCGTTGGAATGAATTGGAGAGAGAATTGGGCCTTCAAGTGACTAAAAGAATAAAATACTTGGGTATTTGAATGTCTTCTAAAAATACGTCCATTATGGCAGATAATTACACAAAGTTGTTAGCCCAAACAAAGACAGAGCTAAAAAAGTGGGAGCACCTGCAACTCTCCTTACTTGGTAAGATAGCTACGATTAAAACCCACGTACTTCTGAAATGGAACTACTTATTTCAGACTGCCTCCGCGAGACTGGATAGTGTTTTTTTTAAACTGCTAGATAGTTATGTGAGGAAATTTGTGTGGCAGAAGAAGACGCCCCGGATAAAACTTAAAATGCTCCAAGAGGCTCCATGTAGAGGGGGATTTGGTCTACCAAAATGGGAGTTTTACTACCAAGCAGCTAATTCAACTTGGATCAGAGACTGGATGCTTTTAAATAGGAAGAGGACTCTTACATTGGAGGGTTATGATTTGTGTCAAGGTTGGCACCATTTTCTATGGAGGGAGAGGGGCAAGAAATGTGGACAGTTTAAGAGACTACCTTCGGAGAATATTATTAGAATCTTGGGAAAGAGTTAGGAACAGGCATTATTCAATGATTCCGATTTGGTTTGCCCCATTAGAGGCAGTAACACATGCGACACTATATAATAAGGAAATGCCATTGACTTATCAGGATTTGCTTGACCCTCAAGGGGAACTGAAGACCCGAGAGGAGCTTACAAAACAGGGCAAAAAGGTAGACTGGTGGGCGTATGCCCAAATACAATCGAGAGTCAGAAGGGACCAAAGAAAGGAGGGAATATATAGGTCACTACAGGAGTTAGATAAAATCTTATTGGGAATTGAAAAGAAATTACTTTCAAAGTGCTACCAGTTTTTAGTATCACGATGGATTGGCGAGGAGGTGATCAAGGACACTATGATTGCTTGGGGAAAGAACCTCGGATTTTCTCCAAATCTGGATAAATGGGATGAGATATGGAATAGGAATATGAAACTTACTTTGTCAACCCCCTACAAGGAAAATATTTATAAAATGGTCTATCGTTGGCATATCCCTCCCGGCAAGAATTGCAAGAATGTTCCTGGGAGTTTCTCCGGCATGCTGGAAGTGTGGGAAGGGTTGTGGGACGTACTACCACCAATGGTGGACATGCCCCAAAGCAGGCAAATATTGGTTCGGAACTGGATGGTGGAAATTACAGGATATAATATAGAGCTGAAACCAGAGATTTTTTTATTAGGAATGAAACCAGACAAAATAACTAAGGAAAAATGGTATTTGATCCTCCACATTACTACTGCAGCTAGGATACTATACGCGCAAGAATGGAAAAACGAAGTAATAACCACAGAAAATAAATTGATTTGGAAAATTACAGAATACGCAGAGGCAGACCGGTTAACGAAATTACTTAGATTCTGATTATTACAGATGTTGGAATTTATGGTATAATTGGGTGAAAGAAAAGAGGGAAATGAAATGGATTGTGTTAGTGGTATAGGCGCAGATTTGTGTACATTAGTTGCAATAACCTTGTATGTATATATGTAAAGTATTGTATTTTTAAAAATGAAAATAAACTTTATTGGAAAAAAAAAGGAAATTCCAGTCCCAATTGCCTTTGTAACTTGAGGACTACCTTTGTCCTTGAGGTAGGGAAAAGCCTGCTCCTTCTGAATCTGCTTCCCCCCACAATATACTTCTTGATGTGCCAGCAAAATAAAGCCAGCAAAGCTGCTACCCTCAGATGGAATCAGGACTGCACTTGTAGGTGACTGCTGCCTGTAAATTCAGAGATAAGAGCAAGTGCAGGGAACAGAAGCAGGGAGGGAGGATAAAGGGTGCCTGTCTCCTTAGGAGTTTTTTCTATTCTACAGAGGCTTCTAGTTTTTCTGCTCTCACTATTATTTTCTATTCTGTAGCAAGCACAGAGCTTTTCCAGGCAAAGAAAAAAAAAACCCTAAAAACACCCTTTGGTTGCTTGGGTGCGTTCTCTCTAGCAGAAAAGCACAAGAGATCATAGAGCCTCAGAGCCTCGTGGCTAGAGAATGAATGGTCCTGCATCAGGGCATCTGGAAACCTGCTGGTCACTGATCTCCCTCAGTAGATGGATCAGAATGTTGGCATAGGGCAGTGATGGCTAACCTTTTCGGCACCAAGTGCCAAAACTGGAGTATGCGTGCGCATGTGCCAGAGCACCGGAACCCGGAAGAGAGTAGCTGGTCGGTGTGCATGCACGCGGCGGCCAGCTGCTTTTCCGGGTTCCGTCACTTTGTTGAGTGTTCTGTCTTTGTAGTATGGAGTAGTACTTTAAAGCAGCATTTTGTTTCATGTACATTGGAAGCTTCAGATATGTTTTATCTGGCTAGTTAAAATTAACTTACGAGATGGAACGTTGGTTTAGTCTTACTCTGTAGTCCTATTTTGGGCCAACATTGGTAAGATTGTTAACATTAATTTGGATGTATCACTATTTATTCAGGATGCCTATGTTTGTCTTAGATTTGTGCATTTTGGGGCCTGGGGTCTGGCTAAAAATATTATGCAATACTTGCAGGGGAAATCTATAGCTGACTTTTAGCAATTTCATTTATTGTCTATCAATATTTGGCAGAGGAGCAAGGGGGAATATCTTAAAGAAATACAATAAAAGTTTTTTAAAATTCTGTTTGTATAAGATTTCCTAGCATGTGGGTTGCAAACCCTCATGAACTATAAGACCATCTTCTTACAGATAGAATTGCAATAGAGGGCAAGAAAAAGGACTATGAAGAAGGAAGAAGTTGAAAGAATGCGCAAGGGCCTCAAACATTAGGCTAGAGAGGAAAGAGAAAATGGGCTGTGGTTGTTATCACACTCTGTCTCCATGAGAGGAAAGAGTGAGAAAACAGTTTATTGCCTGCCAGTTTTTTGCAAGCTGCGGGCATTTTGAAGCAGTTTTTTTACTTCTTTTTTTCTTTTTCTTTGATTTCAGTGAATAAGAATGGCTTTGTACAAAATAAGATCCAAATTTCAGAAATTATGCAAAAGCAAGAAAGAACATTCTATTACAAATGGTGTTTCAAATTTTAAGTATTTCTGTTTATTCCCAATAAAACAGATTTATAAAGTTGTAAAATTTTATCATTAGTTTGTTTGATATTTTGATTAAAATATGATTATTAAAAGTAACAGATTTATTTTTGATCCTATGCTAACTACAGTGAAATCATACTGTAATATTCATGATTCATTTTATCATTTCAAGGAATATGTATCATTTTAGATGAGAATCTGTCTTTGTAGTGTAATTTACAAGATCTTTTTTCTTTTACCTTATTTTTCCTTTCTTTTATTTTTTAAAAATTTATTATTATGATTTTTAATCTGAAGTTAATTTTTATTTACTCAACAGTTTAGCATACTAAGTTTCTTTTTAAAAATGTTTTTCTTTTATATGTCATGGCAAAGCCAAAAGTATGGGAGCTTTTCTAAATACTAGCACTTTTTTTAAAGCAGCTATATGATCTCATCTGCAAGTTTTAAATAAAATAGTTCTTATGTTATAGGCTAGGACTTTTAGTTGGGCACTTGTCCTGCCACATATTTAACATAGCTTATTTTACAAATTAAGTCTTGCTAATACAGGTAGTCCTCGACTTACAACAGTTCACCATTGTAATGACCGTTTGAAGTTACAATGGCACTGAAAAAAGTGACTTATGATGATTTTCACACTTATGACCATTGCAGCATCCTCTCAGTCACAAGATTTACATTCAGATTTACATTACATCATTGACAGCTGATTCACATTTATGACTGTTGCAGTGTCCCGGGGTCATGTGATCCCCTCTTGCGACCTTTTGACAAGCAAAGTCAATGGAGAAACCTTAACAACAATGTTACTAATTTAACAACTGCAGTGATTTATTTAACAAATGTGGCAAGAAAAGTCATAAAATGGGACAAAACGCACATAACAAATTTCTCACTTGGCAACATAAATTCTGGGCTCAATTGTGGACGTAAGTTGGGGACTATCTGTAGTGTAAATTTATAACAAACATTTTATGTTGCATTAATTTTTCTTATCATTCCTAGAGACAAACAAATACACTGACCACTGCCACTAAAAATGCTAGACAAACCAGGGCTATGTGTGGATGTGAGAACTATAAGTATTTTCAGGATCTCACTATGGAAGTCTGGAAATCAGAAAATGAAAAGAGAGCTATAAAACCTTATTTGCTACAAGAGCAGTTTCCATGTGTCCCAATATCCCTTTCCTTACAATTTTCTGAACAATAGAATAACAGTTGTAAGGGACCTTGGAGATGTTCTAGTCCAACTCCCTGCTCAGGCAAGAAACCCTATACTCGTAATGGCAAACCTATGGCACCTGTGCCAGAGGTGGCACGCAGTGCCTCTCTGTGGGCATGCAAGCCCTCATCCTAGTTCAGCTCCACCGTGCATGCGCATGCACCTCCTGCCAGCCTTCGGGTCTTTGCCACGCATGCGGGGAGGCGCATGCGAGGGGGCGCGGGCATATGCACGGGGAGTGCGCGTGCAGAGAGTCCTGTACGTGCATGCACAGGAGGCGGGGTGTAATCGGGCCCGTGCGTGCATTGCATTTTGGGGTTCAGGTGCACATATGTGCATTTGCATGCGCACTTTGGGCACTCGGTCCGAAAAAAGTTAACCATCACTGCCCAATACCATTTCAGACAAATAGTTGTCCATTCTCTTCTTAAAAACTTCCAGTGTTGGAATATTCACAACTTCTGGAGGCAAGCTCCATGGCATAGGACCAGGATATTTACGGGACCACCTTCTGCCACCAATAGCCTCCCACCGACCAGTTCGCTCCCACAGAGAGGGACTCCTCAGGGTGCCGTCGGCCAAATTATGTCGGCTGGCGACACCCAAGACGAGAGTCTTCTCAGTGGGAGCTCCTGCCCTTTGGAACGAACTGCCCCCGGAAATATGTACAATCTCTAACCTCCGGGTTTTTCGCTGTGCCCTTAAGACCCTACTGTTCCGACAGGCGGGGCTGTCTATTTAAGTGGTTTTTAAATTGGAGTTTTAAATTGGGGTTTTAAATTGGCCAAAACTGTTTAATTGATTTTAATTATTTTAATGATGATGTCTGTATATTTATGTTTTTAAATTGGCTGTACACCGCCCTGAGTCCTTTGGGAAAAAGGCGGTATATAAATAAAATTAACATAACATAACATAACAAGTTGTTCCATTAATTAACTGTTCTTACTGTTAAGTGATCATAGGCTCTTCTACTGTAGAAATGTTTTGGTATTATTTTGGTATGTGATTAAATAATCTCATAAAATCGATGTATATATTTTAGGGGAGGTGTTCACCTTAACCAGTGTTTTCTGTTTCTATAAGCAAACAAACTCATTGGTGTAGAACTTTGGGTATAGAAGCTTTTTCAGCATACCCTTATGAACTATACTAGCTGCCAACTTCCATTTTATAAATTGTCCCCTAGCAGAGGAAAGTGAATAACGAATATATGAACTGGCACATTAAGAAGTTGCCCAAATAATTTATTACAAATGAACAAGGGATTTTTACTAAAGGGTCAAGATTCTGCAATTCATCCATGTTATTTTTTTAATAAATGTATTCATCTTTGATGAAAAGTACAAATAAAAGCATTGTTTCAAATAAGATTCTTCATTATGCATCACAGAATTCAGCTATCCTAATTTTTAAATTTTTGTACAATAGATTGTTTCTTCTTAGAGCATAGCCTTTTCTAATTCAGTGAAGCACTAAAGGATTCTTATTTTCCTGTAGTATAGCCAGATATATTTCAAGAAATTTCAGTAGTAACTGATAGAAGGCATTACTTCAGCATATAATTTCATTTTGATGTAACTTTACTAATCTTTGAGGATTGGTTAAATATTAACTTCAAAGGAACAGTAAAACATTTTCAAGTTATTTAAAATGCATAATAAGTTTGAAAATATAGTTTTATTCTTTTGAGCCTGTTCAGTTATTGATCTAATGAATTGCTTCCATTGAATTTTATTTGTTTATTCATTGTTCTCTTCTTTTTAGGTCAAGCAAATAAAATAGCTAAGGAAGCAACCAACAGATGGACTGGTATGTCTGCGTTATATTATTTTGCAGCATTCATTCTTCTGTGAATGAAAATAAATACATGGAAAGATACAAGTTTGAATTTAAGATTTTAATTATTATTTTTTTACATAAAACTGATTTATTTTCCGGGCAACAGATTGCTCAAAACTCATAAAATAACTATTACTAGTTAAGTTTGCCATTGCTTGTAATGTAATTTTTGTGATTTCTGATTCATACGTTTTAATGTTTTTGTTTGTTCTTATAGACTCAGTTTTTGCTAGGTATCATTTCTGTTACTGTTTGGGTGCTAAGCATTTAGCACCCAAACGTGTGTGTTTGTGTGTGTGTGTATAAAATGCTTAGCACTCAAACAATAACAGAAGTGATAGTGTGTGTGTGTGTGTGTGTGTGATGTGTGATACTGTGTGATAAAATGCTATGCATTTTATACACACGTGTGTGTTTGTGACAATCTTCAAGTAATCTGCAAATAATGATGGTTGGTGCAAACTAACCAAGTATTTAAATGAAAAGCGGTAAAATGTGTAAATTAATTTGAAATTACTTGGTATTTTGGATTAGAGTTCACAGTAGTATATGATTCATGGTAATCATACAAAGCAGCTGACACAATAAATCGGCTTGCTCATTGTCAGATTACTATGAATGATGATATGAATGGTATATGATTTTACATTGTAATTACAATTTCATGACATTACAACATATTCCACATTGGGACAGTTTTCCAGTAACAGTCATGTGTAATCAAGTCCAAAATAATTGGTACATAGTCATGTTTCAGCTCCATCAATTTTATCACTGAGAAGTAAATTTCCATATCTTACCTAAAATGAACAGGAATGTGGTGGCTCAGTGGCTAAGACGCTGAGCTTGTTGATCGAAAGGTCAGCAGTTCAGTGGTTCGAATCCCTAGTGCCGCATAATGGGGTGAGCTCCCGTTACTTGTCCCAGCTTCTGCCAACTTAGCAGTTCGAAAGCACGTAAAAAATGCAACTAGAAAAATAGGGACCACCTTTGCTGGAAAGGTAACAGCGTTCCATGTGCCTTCAGCATTTAGTCACATGACCACGGAGACGTCTTCGGACAGCACTAGCTCTTCGGCTTGGAAACGGAGATGAGCACCGCCCCCTAGAGTAGGGAACGACTAGCACATATGTGCGAGGGGAACCTTTATCTTTACTTTTACTAAAATGAATCAATAAAACAGCAAATAATTAAATAAGAATTGTCTTCTATATGAAATTTCTAGTTCATTGAAATAGTTTTTAGACACTCTTCCGCAGAAGTTTAGAAGTGGCAAGCTGGGAAAGACCCTTCTTGATTATAGAACTGCCATCTACCAGGTATTCGACTTACGACCCAGGGTGGATTTGATTTAAATCGAGTCGATTTAAATCATGATTTACATCACTAGTAAAAAGACTTGATTTAAATCAACTCAATTTAAATCATAATTTTTAAAGAGCAACTGTCATCTCTGCTACTCCTTTGACCCGCTGTTGACTCGATAGTCCCAATGTTGCAGAATATACAGTCTTGTGCTATATAACTAAGCTCCATTTCATGCTGAATAAACTAAATTATTTATGTATCTTAAATAGAAAACTATCTTATGATAGATTTTTACCCCAAAAGTTTTTTATTAAAATAAATTCAATTTAAATCAAAAAAATCCAATTTTTTTTATTTTTTTTAAAAAAATCATTGATTTTTATCCCCCTGTTACGACCACAAAAGAACCCCAAATTTTTGTTGCTAAGGGAGTTTTGCCCCATTTTATAACCTTTCTTGCCACAGTCATTCAGTAAATCATTGCAGTTCTTAAGTTAGTAACACAGTTGTTAAGTAAATCTTTCTTCCCCATTGACTTTGCTTGTTAGAAGGTGATCATATGACCCTGGGAACACTGCAACCATATAAATATGTGTCAGTTGCTAAACATCTGAATTTTGATCATTTAACCATGAGGATGCTTCAACTGTTGTGTTTTT
Source organism: Pantherophis guttatus (assembly GCF_059756535.1). Classification (NCBI taxonomy): domain Eukaryota; kingdom Metazoa; phylum Chordata; class Lepidosauria; order Squamata; family Colubridae; genus Pantherophis; species Pantherophis guttatus. The sequence continues at coordinate 27,017,232 of NC_142070.1, read as the reverse complement.
ACAGTGCCATTGAAACTTTGAATAGTCACTAAATGAATTGTTCTAAGTCGAGGACTACTTACATTTAGGATTGCATTTTATTTTTTCAAGACTTTATTTTTAAAAAAATTCTTTTTAATTTTAAAAATATTTTCCCTGTAGTGAATTTATTCTTTTGAATTTGCTATTTCAATTGTTTGCTAGTAACTGAAGGATAAAAGAATAACATATTATTATATGTTTTATATAATAATATTATTATATTATTATTATTAATATAGTATGTTATTAATAATAACATATTAAGTGTTTGCAAGCAAACTGAATACTTGATTTCTTTCCTTGTGATTTTTCATCTCTTTGTAACAATTTAGTATCAATTTCCATGTGGGCAGGTCCCGTTATAAAATTAATTTATACTAAAAAGAAAAATGGAGAAAAATGTGTGCTAAATATGTTATATGTTATATATGTCATCATATACTTACTTATTCACTTCATGACATATGAACACCTACCTTTATTGTACTCTTTTTCTCAAAAACCTTTCCCCCTGACTGCTCTATTGACAAGTTTTTTGAAGCAGTCATGCTTCATTAAGTACAATTCTTTCAAAGTTACAATCAGTTATAATTTTACCATGCAGGAAATATTGTGACACTTAAATCAACAGGAAAAATCAAATCAAGGTTAGCATTATAAAACCCAGACTATCATAATTTTATTCTATTGGGTTGTAGGCAAATAGATTGGTCTTTCAGTCTTCTGTTTCAGTGTAGAGAGGGGAAAGGATTGGTTTCTTTTTTAAAATTCCTGAATCAAATGAATGCCGAAGTAAACAAGTTTGGTTAAAATCTAGATAGAGTCTAAATAAACAGAGGAAAAACTGGTGTTTGCCAGTATAGAAACCCCCATACGACTTTTCAAACACATATAACTCCTCAGGTAAAGTGTGTACGTCAAGTTCTAAGCTCAGTAGATTTTGTGCTGAACTGTTCGCCCTGTGCCTATGGCGCAATCAGTTGCCTTTTGGATAATTATTACTGCTGAGGTCTCTCATACAGGAAAGGGATTTCAGTGTAGTTCTTATCCTCATCTCTACATGAGAATTGGAAATCACAAAATAATCACTGTTAGATGTTGCAACCAAATAGGTGATGTATGTCTAAGGAAGGGCCTCAGGATGACAATTTGAAGATCTGTTAGTTATCTTTAAACATTAAGGATCTTTTATCATGATTATCATTATAAACACTTGAAGCCCTAATATCCATTGTTTTTCATCTACTTTATCTACAGATAATATATTTGCTGTAAAAGCTTGGGCTAAACGGAAGTTTGGATTTGAAGACAGCAAAATTGACAAAACATTTGGTATACCAGAAGATTTTGACTATATTGATTAAGAATGTTTAATAAAAAGGATGCCATATAACTTAATATCGTTCAAGATGCTTTCATTTTAAATTGTATTTCACTCCTACTGTTACTAGTACTGTCGTTAATAAAATCTGAAAACCCTGAAGTAATTTTGCTTCTTTCAGCTTCCTGATAATTGTCTGAAACAGAAAGTTTTCTTTTACATAACAATGAAAGAGACAGGAAACTATTTTAATCATCATATAATTATTTGAAATATTCAAAGGCATTAAAGGGTTTTAATGATATGAAAGGTTTTTCTCTGGAAGTTGAGTGGAATATATTATCTTGAGTATCTTTTCCACTTATTTAATTCAAAAAAGCCAATTTCAGCTGCATAATTAAATAGACTGGTTGTTTCATTTGTTTTCTCAAATTGAAGTGAAAAACACTGAACTATTTTAAAAAGTAAAATCTGAAGAAAGGCAATTCATACAATTTAGTGGGGGAAAAGAATGTACAATGATATTAATGAGCTTATTACTGATGAGCTTGAAGGTTTCAGTTCTTATTCATTAGATCTCATTCATAGCGTTTATTCATGAAAGGATTCAAATATAAATCCATTTATTCATGCAAGGGTACAAATATACAGCAAAGAAGGAAAAAATGTGGCTTCAAAAACTGAAAATGGTTAATATATGATTAAATGTAAGGCAGCTAATTTTTTTTCTATGAGCCTCTTCATCAACAGCAATTGCAGGAGCTTCACTCCGTGTCCCTTTGTCAACTTCATTAATTCTGTGCTTTGTTTTGTTCTAGCTTATATTATTTCAATTCATGTTCAGTAAGCCAGTTTAGAGCCCTGCTGAAGTTAAAAGGCAAAATATAAATATTTTAGTTAATTTTTTTTCACACTATTTTTCTTCTCCGTGTCTCCCATAATGCTTGTTTCAGAAATAACCAATATAAAGACACAAATACATAGAAGCACTGGCTTTTCCACCATATACAAATATGATTGATGATAAAAATTGGTATTGCTTCTCCAACTTCTCTTTCCAGATTTTGAACAAAATACATACTTAGCATAATATATCCATAGAATATTTCTCTATGGATTTAGCCAATCTGTTTTCGCATATGAAATCGCTATGTGAGGTGTATTTATTCCATTATTTTGTTGCCCTGCTCATCCCTTAGGACACGGGTGTCAAACTCGTGACATCACACTGCCGTCACGTGAAGTTTTGCGAATTTTTTCTCATTTGTGGAGCTGGGGTTGGCGTGGCCTGCACGTGACACATCTGACCCACAGGCCGCCAGTTTGACACCCCTGCCTTGGGACAATCCAAAATAAAACATGTGATAGTTCTATAAATTGTATAATAGTGTGTCATAATTGTAATTTAGCCCTACATGAATCATACATTACTTCTAATTATGGGAAATAATCCCAATCCTTTATACCTGAAATATGTTCCTAAAGATTTCAGTTTGGTAATAACTGTTGGAAGTCTGGCCTTTAGGAAATACAGGTGGCCAATTTGCAGGTATTTTGTCCTTATATATGACACTTTTAGTAAGACTCAACCCTTTGTGAATTCAATCGTGAAGTGGCTTTAGTTTGCTCGTTCTTCATAAAGATTTCTTCAAATTTCATCCTTGCCAGCTTTTAAGACAACATGATTCTTTTATTTTGTAGTCTTTTCTATGGACACAAACATATTTTAAGATTTACTTATCTTCTGAAGGTTGATTGTAAGAAATTGTGGAAACTTTACTCGGTAGATTTTTCAATCTGTTACTGGGGAAGATAGCTGTAGTTAACGTTAGTGTAGGGAGTCTTTTATTTTATTCCTTCCAACTATCTAGCATGCCTCTAACTGGTTAGACTAATATTGTTAAGGCTACAGAACTATAACTTTCAGAACTTCTTTTAGTTCCCACATTCCTCCTCTGGTAATGGCAAAGGGAATGTATGGTCCCTATTCTTTTTCTAACAGCTAGATCAGGTATTTAAGATTTTAATTTAAATACAATTTCCTGACATATATTCTCCTCATATTCTAAAACAATAAGCGTTAATCTTCTGGAATAGCATCCCATTCAAATAGAGATTTGAATAGGCCAACCCTGCGATCCTTTTAATGGGACCTTGAAGACTTGGGTTTTTTTGCCCCAAACTCTGGAATTGTTTGGGATATAAATCCACCTGGATTAAACTATGTTGTATTTGATGGTGGTGGTTCTTAATTCCCCTATTATAATATGTTACTTTGGGGGGAATTAATAAATTTGTATTTAATTTGCGCACTGCCTGGAGGTGTAAAGTTGGGCAGCCTTAGAAACCTAAAATGTAAATAAACAGATGAATTGATAAAGTCAAATCATTGAAACAAATGCAGGGGAAAAAGGCAAATTCACTGCCATTCCTTCAAGCAGCATGCATGCCTATCCTTCTCTTGCTGACAATCACTTATACAAAATGAGTGTCTGTAATGGAGAACCTCCACTGTCCACACAAATGAGGAAGAAGAAAACCTCCACTTTGTACTTAATGAGAATGATAATAGTGTGCTGATAAAATAGAACTACAAGACCTATGCCTGCCAGGCATGCTTACCTATGCACGGAGTAAGAGCCACAGAACTGATTGGAACTTAGAAGGTGAGCATGCAAGCATTTTTTTGTTCTTGTAGCTTATCACTTAGCACTAGCTCTTACCAGTTAACTCATTTCTGTTTTAAATTGAAAGTTCAAAACAATTAAGTAGCCTTAGGATCCCTTCACTAATTTTCATTGCAGATTATATAGAATACAATTTTCTACTTAAAAACAGGTTGCATTCCAACAGGCTGTTCATAAAGTCAATTTTAAAACAATCAATGTATGTATGCAGTGCAGCGTAAACTATTTTTTTTCCATCTTCTAGGATTGGGGTTCCCAACTCCCACTCTGTATACCGGCAGTGGTCTGTGGCATGCCAGCAACCGGAACGTGCAAACAAACGAAGCACCATCTGCGGGATGCAGGTAGCACGTGAAACCACACACCCCCCCTCCGGTCCACGGAAAATCTTCTCTTCAAGGAAACAGTCCCTGGTGTCAAAAGATTTGGGGTGTGCTGTTCTAGGATCTTCTAGGTTGGAGTTGCAGACAGCTTTGTTCATAGCGGTGAAAGTTCATAACTTGAAACTGCAAAAGAGGAGGACTTTCTGTAAATAGAACTAACCAGAGCATAGCAGCCTGTATGTACTTAGCCAGAGAATAAGTGTAAATGAATTTAACAGAATTAATGTCAAAGTTAGCATGCACAGTTTGGTGCTTGGTGAGGTCAAATTTTCAATTGGTCGGCTTGTTTGTCTTGACTACACTTTCCTTGTGTATGCACAGGGAATAGTTTACTCGTGAGATAATGTTTGTATGTAGATATAGACCAATTAATTTTGCACATGGAATGTTTTATTAAATATTTATTTCCATGACCTTGTTGATTTTGGAATGAGGCCCTTGGATAGAAGAGTACATATTGTATTTATAGGTACATATTGTGTCATATGAAGACATTAGTTGGGACAACTAATATCTGATATTGGTTCCAGTAATATTTGACAACCATAGTTGACAAGGAAAGAGAGCTGAGCAGCACCACAAGTTTTTGCATGAACTTATAACCATTTTTCTGGAATCTTTCTTTTAGGATGGGAATAATCTTAAAATCAAACTTTTTAATATATTAATTTACAATAAATTAGAATGGATTCTGATCACATTACCCAAACTTATTTACTTTGGTGTGCCTATTCCAAATAAATAATTTTTAGTTTTCCTTACCATAATGTACCTTTGTATATCATTTTCTTAAACATGCACTATATGCAGACTTTTGCCTATTTTTAATTTTGCCCAGTTCTCTATATAATTTTTTTCTTAGACTTCAAGATTAGCTTGCAGCAGGTCCAGGCATGTTATATATCTAGTTTGGTCTTGATGTAGATTTAATTTATTTATCTAACACAATGAACTTAATATGAGGAACATTGGCCTTTGATGGCTAGACATAGTGTGTTTAGATTTGTGTCAGCCTTAAAATTAGACTGTCTAACCTTTTCAAAACAAGTTACCAATATCATGTCACCTCAATAAACTAGTCATAACATTTCTACAAATCTGTGTGTGTGTGTGTGTAGGTAAAATGTATTATGAGTTATACTGCATATATAAAGAGTTAAGGGATTATGAAAGGTAATTATTAACAAATATTGGCCTCTTGTTTGTATTAAACATGTGATATTTGCAAAGGATTTAATCTCCTGAGTTTTCAAGGTATATTCTTAACACAAAGGCAACTAACATCTTCTGTAGCATACATTAAATATCTTATTGAAGAAAAAGTGCCATGTCCATTTTAAGGTTTTAAAAAATTAAGACTTAAAGTAAATAAATAGAATAAAGTAAAGGGTAAGATTGGCACAAATAAATAGTAAAAGAAGATTGGCCATAATCTGAATGAAATATATTGGTCCTTAGGTTTTACTTGTTCAGTGGGTGAACAAGTGAAATAACAAGGTTCAAAAAGTATAACAATGATTCCTTGAAAATATGCCCTATCAAAAAATAAGCCCTAGCTTGATTTTTACATGTGCGCCCAATATAAGCCCTACCCCCCAATAAGCCCTAGTTAGAACCCCGCCCACTCCAGGGTGCACGAGACGAGCACACAGGTAAAAATCAAGGTAGGGTAGGGATGGGGGAGTGGAGCAGCCCTACTTGTACTTACCTTTAGATAATTGCAGCCAGGCCTTGCACACCCTGACACCTGCCTTGCCTTGCTGGTCCACTGCTGCGCCACTTGCCAGAGGCCAGGAATGACATACACAAGTGGCAGCAAGCAGCTGCAGAAGAAATGGGCTGGCAGTGGGCTCCTTATGGATGGGGTTGTTGATGCCACCACCGTGACGTGAGTCAGTGGAAAATAAGACCTGATATCTTTCTTGCTGCAAAAAAATATAAGATCAGGTCTTATTTTGGGGGAAATATGGGTAGTAAAACTATGACAACTGACCACTAAACAAGTAGGAATTTTTGTGAAGTTTGTGACTCATAGAATGTAAGACATGGAAGGCTTATAGTTATTTAATCTAACTGCTCCTCAGTGCAGGAATTCTCATTACAGGTTCTCCAGCTTCTGTTTAAATAATTCCAATTAAGTAATCCAGTAATCTCCCACCTGTTCTCTCATTAATTACTATTCAAAATGTACAAGTAAACTCTATTCTTCGCAATTCAATCTTATTTCTTGCCCTGCCTTCTGTAAAAACTTTGAACAATTATTCCTTGTCTCCTTTACATACCTGATGACAGCTATTCTGTCTCAGTGTAGTCTTCTCTTTATAGTCTAAACATATTCAATCTCCCAACCATTCCTTGTCAGGTTTCTTCCCTTTATAATCTTGGCTTTTTTTCACTGAATATTTTCAGTTTATTAATATTTTTCTTAAAATGGTGTAAGAACTGGATGGTGTTATCTGACTAATACAGTATATAGAAGAATTAAGAGTTAGTCTTTCTGCTGATACAGCCTAGGACTGTTTTTATTTGTTTTCTGTACCTGTATGATACTGTTCACTAAATTCAAATAATACCAGATTTTTTATGCATATGATGATGTTCTGTTCTGCCCTAAATTAATCTTGATTAATGTTCATATTACAACTTGTCCATATCTTGCTAAATATTGATGTTCTTCAAACTTCTTCTGTCAACTCTATCTTTGTCTGATCTGCAAATATACTGGAATTATCATCTTCATTTTCTGTTTGGTCGTGCTGTTTTATGCTGTTATCCAGAGTCACTCAGTGAGTTGGGAAGCCTTTGAAATGTGATAAATGAATAAAAACTGTAATAATTATATTTTCTAATTTCTTATCGTGCCATTTATAAATTCTCCATGCTGAACAGTCCATAGTTTAGATTGGAGCCTAGCAGTACGCCCTTCAACATTTTCTCCTAGGTCATTGTGGAGCTGCGGACTTGTTGGTTACAATTGTTTAACAAATTCTGTATCAGCGGTGAAATCTGGCCAGATCTATCCAGCTCGCATGAACTGGTAGGGCCGGCGGCAGGAGGCTCCGCCCACCCACCAGGACATCATTACGTCCCATTTTTGACCCTCTGCGCATATGCAGAAGAGGCGCGCTCACATTTCCGAACCGGTAGCGAAGGTAAGTGCATTTCATCGCTGCTCTATATCCATCTAATGGTAACTTATTCTCACTCACATTTGTTATCTTCCATAGTAGAGTCTCACTGGTGACTTTTTCAAATGTTCAGATTTGTTCAAGTAAAGATACACTGTTCAGTGCACTCCCATTGTGAGCTAAATTGGTTATTCTGTCAGAAAAAGGAATCCGAGTGGTTTAGAATGCCTTATTCTCATTAACCTTGTGTTGGTTTGTTCACAAACAAAATGTTAAGAAAAGTGTTAGCCTGTAGTCAGCCAGTTACCTATAAATGTTGGCACAGGTAAGTATAAGGGTATCTCCACAATAAACAGTAACCTTTTCTTGGCTGTAAGAATGGGCTTATGTGATGCCATCAATGATGCCACTTCATTTTTATTTTCTGCTAGCAAGATCCTCTTTTTTTTCTCCCTTATACTGAACCCATTGTGCACTTACTGGAAAAACTTCAAGCAGAAGTTTGTTCGAGAGAGTTAAAGAACAAGCTTTAATTACTCATTTCAAGGATAAGCAACAGACTTCTTTTAAAGCATGAGTTTGGACTACTCAGCTGCTAAGATGTATATCATCAGTTTCATTACAACCATTGTGTACAAAGTATGAATCAGTATTTAGTTGACAGAAGGATTAAATAAAGTGTGGAAGGTTCATTCAACATAAAGACACACCTACATCTTTTTCAGACTCACCCAATGTATATTTTGAGGGTTTGAAATAGACAAGGTAACCACTTTGCCCATAAATGGTGTAATTTCTATAGCTTGAGTTATCACTAGAGGCATAAGTAGGAAGCATGGATTAATGTAATGCATATATAGATTAAACTAGTATTAAGTATATAATAGTATTCTAGTCCAGAACTTCATGCTTTGTTACAAATTATCTTACTATTTCATTAGTGAAATGATCCATAGATCTATCGACGATCAGCTAATAATCTCCTTTTACCAAGAGTAATTAAGACTCGGATGTCTGTTTCATATACAGTATGTTTCAGTACAGTGTGGCTACCAGCCATCTTTCAGCATGTTTTGAATCAGTAGCTGCCAAAAGTTGTGAAAATTTAAAAGCCATTTTAATGATAGGTTTAAAAATGGCAAAGATTTTGGAAACAGGTACCCATTAAGGGTACCTCATTTTCAAGATCAACTGTGTTTGTTTCTGTTTGTGTGTTGTGTATTGTGTGTGTGTGTATGCTTGCTCATCCAACAAGAAATTTCAGAAGAAAAATAAATCAGGCACTGTTTTTTTCTGAAATGTTCAGAAGTCTTTCCATTTTTAGCACTATTGATATATGATATAGGGTCCTGGCACACTTCATGTGCTTTCCATTATGAAGTTATTTGTATTCATATTCCTTACCTAAAGTAACCGATAAGTTAAACAAGTGATAAACAAATCTGCTATGCAGTGATCCACCTTAAAAAGCAGCATATTTCAAACCACACTATAAAGGTTCACATTGGTTCTGACGGAAATCCTGAATACATAGTCACAGTGGTAGGGGTGGTTGGCACCACCAGATCTGGGGATATTCCAAATTCCCATCCTTATCTGGGATTGCACTTCCACATTCAAATATAGTGTACAATTGGAAGCCCTCTGGAAGCTGTTCCTGCTCAGTAAGCAGGTGCCAGTTGTAGTTAGAATTGTTAAAAACATTTTAAAATAGAAATAAATACAGTTGTAAATCACCTAGTGTTGTTGGGAGTCGGGGACATATTTGTTAGTGAATCCTGTCTTCTTCATCAACTTCTGGCCACCCATATTTCAACTTTTGTTGCTGACTATCTCTAGCCATTGTACTGTTTTCATTGGGTCTACAACAACTCACTGTGGCCAACTTGCCATGGCCAACTTATTGCAGGACCACTCTCCACGGGACAAGAAATGCTGGAACAGAATCATTAAAGGATGCAAAAGGAGAGAAAATGAAATGTGAATGACAATTGAATTGTTGAATTGTCCTGTAGTGAGTTGAGCATGATGAGTTGTCCCTTGGTGAGTTGTCTGGGGCAAGTTGGCCACGTGAATTGGCTGGGCGAATTTGCTGTCCGAGGCAAATTGGCCGCAGCAAGTTGTACCATTCTGGTTTTCATCTACCTCTAGAAGAGTTGGTCTCTAGTGAACCATGAATGATTCCAAATATATGTTGTATTGGAGATGATTAATTAGAAAGCAGTTTTAGGCATGGAGCTGTTTTTGAACTTTCCTTGTACAGAGAGGTAACACTGCAAAAATCTGATGCCCCAACTTAGTAGCCTGTGAGCAATGTGTTCTCCCAGAAGACTAGATTAGAAAAGGGCTCCAATATCTCTAGAATAGCTCTATGAAGCTCCCCCACCAAATGTATGCATACTTGTATGCATACATATTTTCAAGAAGTAGAAGGACAAAATTAAAGAATTCCTATTAATGTCATCATGAATTAAGTTTTTATTCCAATTTCCCATTTCCAGCAGCCACTGTAAAATATTCTTCTGTTCAGAACGGGTTCTGTTCTATGCTGATCTCATAGGACTTTATATCCCACAGTATTCATCTCTTTATCTTCTAATAATCCTGCCTGGGTTTCAACCTAATCTCCCACACAACTGGATAGAAACCCACATTCTTGGAAGCTGAAAATGCCTATGCTTTTTAAAACAAAAATGCTTTTTTTCAAGAGGAAGGAAGTCCAAATTTGGACAATATGTCATAGTACCAGTTTGAAAACTCATGCCTCTTGTTCAGGGAGAAGCTTCTTGGATGAGAAGCAAAATGTCTCCAAGGAAAAAACAAAGTCCAGTTGCCTTTAAAAAAAACACTTTTGGATTGTCTCTTAAATGTACCCAGCATAATAAAAAATGTGAATTCTAATAGATGACTTGCTATTGCAAAAATAGAGAGATTGGCTATTATCTTTTTGCTTACTGTATTACTAGACATGCTGTATTCTGTGATATGAAATTGAAAGACCTGATGGAACATAGTTTTTGGCGAGATTTTTTTTTTAATTTAATGAAAGTAATTTACAGAGCAATGCATACTTTAAAAGTGAATCAGAAGTACAAGTGTGAGCAGAGCACTTCCCGCTATTAATTAAAACAGCTATGAAAGCCTGACCAAAAAAAGGCCACTATTTTTAAATATCACATTGAAAATATGCTGCTGTAATAACGGGAATCATTAAAACAGTGGTGTTTCTGTTGGCCTTTCAAATAAATGATGCATATATTGTGATGAGTAGACAATAGGGGATGAGCTTGCATGAAGCCTGAAATACTTCTCTGGACATTTTTCGAAGTATGCACACCCCTAATAAAGTACTATTGTGATTTCATGCTGTTTCAGGTTAGTGAGAATCAAATACATAGAGGAGAATTACGATTTAACATAGGGGTGTCAAACCCAAGGCCTGGGGGTTGGATCTAGTCCACAGGGTGCTTAGATCTGGCCCACAGGGCCACGGACCCTGGAAACAGTGAAGGACTGGCCCGTGGTGCCTCTGCCAGTGAAAACAGAACTCCGTTTTTGCTGGCAGAGGGTTGTAGGAGGCTGTCACAGCTGAAAATGGAGGTCGGGAGCCCGTTTTCACTGGCAGAGCGCTTAGTCCACCACAGGCACTCCAGACACGAGTGACATTGAGCTGGCCACACTCACACCCACCCCCCCAAGGTCAAAAACAACCCTAATGCGGCCCTCAATGAAATCGAGTTTGACACCCTTGATTTAACATATTCTGGATAGTACTGTTTCAGTTTTGATTATTTTCGTTCATACAGAATATGGGATTTTAAGAGTATTTTACTTGGTACTTTACAATACCATCAATATGTATTATATTCTAGAAAAAGTAGAGTCATGCTTACCTAGTAAATTGGAATTATTAAAATATTTCTCCCATGCAGTGGTGGTGCTGCTTTTCTGTTTGGGATTGGTATCTTTTGTTTTTTTAATGGAAATATTTTTAATGATATAAGGTATTATAGATGTTAATGAAAATATAGAATGGGAAGAACAATCATTTTTATAAACATGCTTATTATTGGAGCAAACACGAGAGACCATGTATTGTATGTCATGCAAAAATCCAAAGCTATGAAGAACAGGTGGGCTTTGGTATATGACAGTAAAGGAGCCTGCCATAAAATGAATTGTTTTATGATCATAAAATGAGTCAGTCATGTGACTGATTTTATGATATTTTGCAGCAATTGTTAAGCAAACATCATATTTGTTAAACAAACCAATGATTTACCGTGGATGTGGTTTGCCAAAAACTGGAAATTCTGGTATTTGGCAAAGCCATAATAAAATGTGGTCATGTAACTGTGGGATGCTAAAAACAGCTGTAAATGCAACCGTGTTGCCAAATGACTGAAGTTTGGTTTTGTGGTTGCAGAGGCGGCCCGATAGTTGGAACTTCAAATCTGGGCCATAAATGCCTTTTTTTGTAACTTTGATTGGTCACTAAGTGATTGGTTGTAAATTGAGGACTACCTGTAGTAATAATACATGACAGCATAGGTTAGAAGTGTGGACAGTCTGGTTCAAGTCCACCTTCAGTTATGGAAGCTTTCTAGCTAACATTGGCCAGTGCAATATGCCTCCGTTGTCAATATAAACATGTAAGCTATGTTCAGATTGGTGGAAAGAAACATAGAAACATAGAAAACTGACAGCAAAAAAAGACCAATTGGTCAATCGAATCTGTCCTTTGGAGTTTTTTGAATTACTATTTTATTACTTTTTTTTAAACTTTTTGTTATGTTTATCCCAAGCTCAGTTACTGATGTCTGACCCATTACTTCCATTGGAAGTTGGTTCTAAGCTTCTACTATTATTTATTTGAAATAATACTTTCTAACATTACTTTAACGAAGAGAGATTAAATCTAATAATAGTAATAGTATCATCAAGAGACAACACAATAATTATTTCTAACTACTCTTGAAAAATGGGTCACAGTCTGCATAGTTTATATTTATAATTTATATTCTTTGACATCTCCATCATACCATAGCTAAATTATCCTTACTGATCCCACATGAAACTGGCATTCATGTACCAGCTGTCAAACTCTTGCTACCAGACTGTTGCCCCTAAATCATGCCTTTACTGGAATACTAACTGGCAAATCTCATTGAGCCAATGGGGACCTATTACTTGTACTGTACTCTTATATTTGTATACATGTGTGTTTGCAAATGTTCCCACTTAATGGCTGTAAATATTTTTATAGCCAGATTGGTTAGTCTTTTAAGAATAATACTTAAGCAACTGAAGTTTAGGCTACAAGCCCTTATTTCCTAGTTTTCTAATTCTGGGCATTACTCTACAAGTAAAATGCTACATTATGTCTTTGAACTCAGGGAAACCTATTCATACAAAAAAATTATAACCAATACTGGCACAAAATTACCAGTAGATTATAAATTATGGAAAATGTATTTATATAGAGCACAGATTCCAAACAACTCGATTATGCACTTGCAGAGTAAAGAGAACTAATATATTATTTGGAGCTGGTTATCATCTGGTATAAATAGTTATTTTTTGCTAACATACCGATTAAAAAGAGTTATATAGCCCTTTAAAATACAAGCTTTTGATGTGCAGTGGCTTCTTACATACATGTATGTTATTGTACCGTATATGAAAGGAAGTATATTGGATACACTATTGGTAGATCGTTTTTTAAAAAATAATAATAATGTAGTAAACCAGGGGTTGTGAGTTAAATGTTGCACCAACCTAAGCTGATCTTTTCTAAAATTCTGCATGTTACATCTTCCAGCCTGAGCAAGTCACCAGAAAGCCAGGAAGGAACCATACTGATCAGAATGCTAGCTTTGAATTTGATTGATGCAGGTTCAAATCTAATTTAGCCCTACATTTCATATAGTTAAATGTGCCACCAGTCCTATGGTGACTTAAGACTGAGACGCCAGAAGATTAAAAAATGTTCATTTGAACTTCCCACATTACTTTCCACTGTATCCTGCATTTAGTTATTTTTTGTTTCCTTTCAAGTGGCGAGTGCAGAGAAAACCTCAAAATAGTGATATCAGCCTTTGGGTCATTTATCATCAGATGGTTTTACTGCCTTGAAAGACAGGTATAACTATACTCTTAACAATTATTCTAACAACAAAGCATGTTTTTAGGGGGTCTCCATTGTGTGAGTGGCCTCCCCCACTCCCTCCCAAAACTCAAGATTTTTGTCCACCCTACTTCATAGATAAAATGAACGAAGGAAACCATTTAAAAAAGGGGGGGGGTTAGAAACGTCCTTGGAGATTATCTAGTGCGAGTTTCCGCTCAAGGCAAGCCACCCACCACTTTAGCAGTGAAAGCTTCTGCCAAAGAGCTTGAACAGGTGTGGGGAACAAGGAGGAGGAAAATAAAGGGCCTAATGCAGAACTGAGGACCAACGGTTTATTCTGCAGCTTTAGAACGACTGGCGGATCAGCCCCACCTTTGAGCAAACAGCGCTGACGGCCTGAATAAAGGAGCCCAAACCCAGAGTCGGGGCCTTGCCCACTGGGGAACCCCGTCCTCTCCCTTCTGTCTGCTCGGCCTGCCTTCCATGTGCTTTGGGCGGCGGTAACAGCAGCCGAGCCACCGCCTCCGGGCGGAGCCCCAGCGAGGAGGGGAAAGCTGATTCTTCTACTCCACCGCCCTGTGCCGCGCAGCCTCCTCTATCTCTGCCGCACACGCGCCTGGAGCGGGGGAAGGGGGAGGAGGAGGAGGAGGAGGCGGCCAATGCTGCCGCCGCTGCCACAGCTGTAGCTCCGCCAGCCAGCTCGGGCAGACAGGAAAGCAGCCGCCTCAGCAAGCATGGCGGGGCTGCGCTACCCGTCGCAGAGCAGCTACTGCCGCGTCGCCACGGCCATGAATCTCCTGCTCGGCGTCTTTCAGGTCCTTTTGCCTGGCTTCCGTCTGGGAGGAGCGCAGGGCCAAGGTAAAGAGCCTGGCGAAATACTCGGGGGGCTGCCGCCCCTCGAGTAGGGTCTGCAGCGGGGGGTGAAGGCGGGGGAGCTGGTGTGTGGGTGGTGGGGTGGTCGACCAGAAGAGGTCCGGCTCTGACAAGGGCGAAAGTGGACTGAGGTTTTCCACCCTCGCCCCTCTCCCTCCCCCCCTCTCTCTCTGCGCCTCCCTTTGTGCAGCAACGACTCTGGCTGCTGCCTTCCCGGGCGCCCAGAAAGGGGAAAAAAAGAGCCGCGAGCCAGTTCCCCTTCCTGCCTCGTTGCTTAAAGCTAAAAAAAAAAAGAGGGGGGGGGAATCACGACTGCTCGTTCGGAGCTCCTTTTGCACGAGCGTTGTGGCAGATCTGTAAATAAAGGGGTGGGGGAGCCAAACCTGCCGAAGGCGCGTTCGCACCCTGTGGACGCTGCTTTCATGACTTGCCACCGCCGCCCCCTCTCTCTTCCCGCCCTGCTCGGGCAACACGCTGCTGTTGCTGCTGCTGCTGGTGGTGGGGTTCGCGTGGCTGAGAAAACGCCGCCGCCACCCCTCGGCCAGGCTCTCCCTTCTGCCTTTCCCAGCCTGCCTAATAGAAGGAGGGGGGGTGGGTTGTTCGGACTTGGGGCTGCTGAGATATCTTTTTTTCGCACCACCCCCCCCACCGTCCCCGCGACCTGCTTGTTTCAAAGAAGAAAAGGCCAAACGCGCGCCTTTGCCAAGTCGGACTCGGCCTCTTCCACACTCCCCTTTTTCTTCGCGCGTGGTGTCTGCAGCAGCGTTCAATATGGAAGCGCCTCTTAGCCTCGAGCCTGAACAAAACAAAGCCTGACCGCATGTTTGGGCCGCTCTGAAACGCCCGGGTCCTAGAACATAAGAACTCGCCTTCTTTCTCTTAACTATATTAAGATCCAGGTCTCCACGATTCTCCCTTGACCTGGTTAGAAGTGATTTGGCACTGATTGAGGTTTCTACCTCTTTCTCTCTCCCCCCCCCCCAATCTAGCAATTGATCCTATTCCCAATGTGGTGGAGTTGTGGCAAGCAGAAGAAGGGGAACTCCTGATGCCTGCTAAGGTAAGGGGAACATCTGGGAAGAGATAAATAGCAGAAGGGATATGGAGGTTTTTTTTAGCACCTATAGAATAAGATCATTCTTCCCCTTAGAGCAGTGGTTCTCAACCTTCCTAATGCCGCGACCCTTTAATACAGTTCCTCATGTTGTGGTGACCCCCAACCATAAAATTATTCCTAAAACCATTGAAAATATGTGTTTTCCTATGGTCTTAGGCGACCCACAGGTTGAGAACCACTGCCTTAGAGGGAGATAAGGTGTCTCTGGAAAAACAAAAAATTTCCGTACATTGCCAGTGTTTTTCTCTACATTGTTCTGCAAGTCATGATGGCCTAAGATTTAGAGATGGTGGTGGCTGTGGCTGAAAAGCAATTCACCCATGTTCCTCTTAACCGGATATCAGCAGCACTGCAGGCTCTATTTTGCTGTAATTTCAGAGTAAAATAAATAAAAGGCTATACACCAAAAAGGTACTGTGAGCTTCTGCAAGATTTCAAAATCTATTGCACCTGATAATTTTGTAGGACAAATCCATTGACATATGATGGCAGTACTGCTTCTATAAGGGAAGGTTGCTGTCAGCAGATCTCATGAACTTTTAACATGTGTTTAAAGCCCACTTCTTTAGGAGGAACATTGTATCAGGATATGTTTATAAAGATATTTTTTTCTTGTTACAATGTAATGCTGATTTCTCTTGCCCTCCCACCCCTGTTAAAGTGAGGGAATATGGCCACTTAAATTGTGAAGATACTCAATTTATTAATTTTAATTATTTTAAAATTCAAACTTTTAGGAAAATTCTTAAATAGAAGGTGGGTGGTTTTCATTTAATAGTTTTTAATAGTTGCCAATATATTTTCTTTAGCAGCTATCTAGGTTTGCATTTTTTTCCCCATTTTCTGTCTATAGTTCCACACATTCATAAACAATGCAATATTCATGATTATGGTTTTCTGTAATCATGTCTTTTAATTTAGGTATAATCTCAAATGAGCTGAAAACAGTTTATTTCTAAGTACTACAAGAGCTTTCCTGGTGCTGCCCAGATGTGAAAGGTATAACTTTTCTTATCCCCAGCTGCTGCAGGAGTTCATATGGTTAGATGGAGGCCTCATATGGCAATATAGGTCAAGGCCTCAGGATTGGAAGAACTTCTCCATATGAAACCTTCCATGGCTACCAGAATAACTACCAGCAGAAGAGGGTCTGGCATGGAAGGAATGTATTTGGGGAACTTACTTCAGCTGCTTAATCCCACAGTGATCATTTGTAGAGCATAATAGTTCCATCAACTCCCTAGATAAAATAAATCCTCTTTGGACTTAAATAACTATGGTAGAAATAAAGTATGTGTGAGCATTATTACTGAGACCATTTCTTACTATGCAGGAGTGACTTTTTTTTAAAAGTAGATTTATGTGAATTGGTGTCTGTGTGCTTATGTCATTTAGTCTTATGAAAGGGGTAACTCCTGCAATGATCTTGACTGCAAGTTCCAGGTACTTTAAAACTTAGTATGTTTATTTTCTGGTTTATTTTTTAATTGATGAAGTGTATATTCATTTGTTTTATCTAAACTGAAGGTGGTATGTTAAAAAATTGCATGCTTTTATGTTTAGTTAGTTGTAATAGCCCATTTTTATTAACTTCAGAGTGTTGCTACATTTTATTTATACTAGTGTTTTAATTTATGACATTATTAGTTACTGAGTTCTGTTTAGAAAAGCAAAGGAAGGTGTTAACTTTAAGTAAAATTAAAGTTATTGTTTTTTCTGGATTGTCAGAAAGCTGGCTAAAATAAGTTTAATATTGTGTATTACGCCAAATTATTGTTTGTCCAACATCAGTGTGCACTGTGCAGACAAGGACAGCACAGTAGCTGAAAGCTTATTACTATAATATGTTTAGCATAGTTTACATCATCTAAATCAGTTGTATATTATATTTTCATGAAGCATATAAGTAAATATTATTCCAGATTATTATATTACGCCATCAGTTAATTATGTATGACTAAACCAAATGGTCTTTTGTTTCACAATGCTTTTCTGCCTTCCTTTATGAACAACAGTGCATGTTGCATGCAAAGTTGACCTTTGTTTCAGCCATGCGTAGCAAGGTGAAGCAGCCCTCATTGGTGCATTAGTTTAACAAGCAGCAATGATTATCTTGATGAAGCAAATGAGTTTTGAAAAAAAGCTGAATCTCAGTTTTGTGCAATTGGAAACGTTCTGTGAGCATCTCCCTATTTCTCCTAACTACATTTATAGTATGTTGGTTTGCTACTGTCATAATTCCTAGGCATTAAAACAATGGTTTTGGCCAGTAATAGGAATGATTGTCTAACAGCTCTGAAAGATATCGAAATGAAAAAGTTGACTGTAAGCTTTGAGTAGAAAGATAATAGAAACATTTCTTTCTTTTTATGTTACTTTAACAGAAATATTTTTTTCTGTAAAAGTATGCTTCAGATTTTTTCTTAGTGAAAAACGTTTTACTAACATGACTTCCTATTCATATAGAAATTTTGCAGACACTAGTATGAAAATAGATTGGTTTCAGTATACCCACAGCCAATTTTAAAAAGCAGAAGTGACTTTAGAATAAAGACTAATAATTTCTTCCTTTGTCTACCGTGAGATAGTTTGAAGTAGATTGTAGAAAAGCTGGAGTGTTTTAGGTACTTCCTAAATGCCTTTTTAAGAGAAAATTCAATTTTAGGTTCATATTGTTCAGTTTTTCTGTCAGGCCTGTAGTATTTTGTTTAGCCTCTATGTAAATCCGATGCCAATATTAAGTAGAAAGTGAATTAAGAGTTTCATTTTAAATTCTCGGTTATGAAGTAATGAGACTGACGTTCTTATTTTAGAAACTGGTGAAATCTCAATTTAAATCTTGAGTAACTTTGAAATGCTCATGAAAAGAATAGTTTTTCCCCAATATTTTTCAATAGGCTTTTTCTAATATTCTTCAGGAATAGATAGAAACCATAAAGCAAAAGTGATGAAGTGCTGCAATTCAAACACTGCTTTGTTTATAAATTCTTAATTGCATTTTCCCGTATTATACTAATGCCATTTCTTGCTACAGGATATCGATTTCTGGGAATCAACTGCATTAACGCTTGTTCAACTAATGACTTCTAGATAATCAGTTGCCAAGGGCAATTGATACAAGTTATGGTATATGGTACAAGTTACCATATTTTGTGTCCATTATGGTTTATAAATAACATGTCTATTATGAACTGGTAAAGATACCAGATGCCTAATCTCCTATTTGTCCATGGCTGTCTTAATTCCTATGTAGGAACACAACTAAAATAAGACTGATTCTCCAGTGAATATTTTAAAGTCTTTTGTGGGTGCATTTTTTACTCCATCTTGAAGAGAGTAGTATTTTCTTAATTTTGTGGGACACATGTACATAGATTAAATAAAACAGAGTGTAAAAGTATTCTAAAAAAGAAATCCTGTCCCATTTGTGTACATTCTCATAGGTGTCTTAACTAAACTACAGTATTTTTCGGAGTATAAGATGCACCGGAGTATAAGACACAGCTTAGTTTTTGGGGAGAAAAATAGGAAAAAAATAATCTGCCTACCAGGTATTCATCTGGCTAGTGTCCTTAGTCTGGTCAGCTTCAACACATTAGTTTGCTGGTTTTGAGCATGTGCACTTTTTATGCCCTGCTTGGAGATAGAAAACAGCTTTTAAAGCACAGCTGATCTTGAGAATAAGAATATGCAGGCGAGGGAAGATCACTTCGTTAGGGCTGAAAAAAAGCTTCTAAAGCACAGCTGAGAGTTGGAGGGAGCAAGCAAAGTATGGAGATCGCTTCACTTGCTTACTAGTGCCTCGTTAGGGCTGAAAAAAAGCTTCTAAAGCACAGCTTCGAAAAAGCCACATTTGGAGTATAAGACGCACACAAATTTTCAGCCTCTTTTAGGGGGGGGAGTGTGTCTTATACTCGGAAAAATACAGTATATGTTTATATGTTTAAAGTATTTGTAAGTAGTCCTTGACTTACGACCACAATTGGAGCCCAAAATTTCTGTTGCTAAGTGAGAAAGTTAAGTGAATTTTGCCCCATTTTATAATCTTTCTTGCACAGTTAAGTGCCAGAACCTCCCAAATGCAATGCGTGCGCAGCCTTGCGCATGCACTTTACCTCTGCGCATGTGCGTGCACCCCCTGCATGCACTCTGCCCCCGCACATGCGCATGGGCTCCCCGCCCATGCCCTGCCCCCCACTCATGCACGGCAAAGACCAGATGGCCGGCAGGAGGTGCATCCGCGTGCACGATGGAGCTGAACTGGGGCAACGGCTTGCGTGCCCATAGAGAGGGTGCTACGTGCCACCTCTGGCACTCATGCCATAGGTTCATCATCACAGTTTTAGGATATTACTCCCCAGATCTGTGGACAAGGCTGTAGGCTATAAAAAGAAAAGACACTTGTATGCTTACGTGTTTCCCATGTACTTAAGTGTGTGCTATGATATCATAAGAGCTGGATGCATTTTGCAATTAGGAAAAAATTGGAATTTTCATTGTCTGTATTAAGGATGTGGCATATGCGAATGTGGGAAGAAGAGGAAGCTACATTTTGTAGTCAGAAATACAGGACTTTTACAGTCTTGTTATTTCCTTGTCAAGGATGATAGAAAAAAAATAATCTCAAATGGGAAAACCTTTAGAAGTGTGTGTATTAAGCAAAGTCTATCTATTGATACTTCTCAGAAGGGAAATGACATGTTTAAGTTTATTTGAGTGTTACTCAGTGGAATACACAAGGATAATATGCCACGAGCAACAGGGCTGCTTGCTATAGGATTTTGAGATACTGCTTTCCCAGGGCCTAATTTATGGAAAACAAATGCCATTTGTTATGTATTATAGATTTCCTGGACTTTCCCATGAGTCTTAATGCAGCTATTAAATGTTGCTGATAGTCCGGCTGTTGTCCATCTCTTTGTCTAGTGCTTATTATGGTTCATCACACAATCAGCCAGATGTTCACACTGGATTTGGTATTTTTGTCTACCTATCAAGTCCTTTCAAAGGACCTGGGATAGGCAGATGTGGATGTTTGATGGTGTTAGATGTATTGTTGCAGCATGTAAGCTGTTCTGAGTAAATCTGCCTTTTGCAATTGACTGATGGTGAATTTGTCATAGCCAGCAATGTTCAAATGATGCTTTAGTTGTTTTGGGATTGCACCCAAAATGCCTATTACTACTGGTACTATCTTTGCTTGCTTTTGCCACAGTCATTCTATTTCTCTTTGCAGGTCTTTGTATTTTGCTATCTTCTCCAGTTCTTTCTCTTCTCTTCTGCTGTCTCCTGGTATTGCCTTGTCCACTATCCAGACATTGTTATCTTTTATATCAACAGTTGTTAAATCTCGGGTCTTATGTGGCAGGTGCTTGTCTGTTTGAATTTTAAAGTCCCAGAGAAATTTAGCTTCTTTTCTATGACTTTCTCTATTTTATGGCTCATCACACAGTCACCAGATGTTGAGACTGGAATTGGCATTTTTGTCTACCTATCAAGTCTTTTTCAAGGACCTGGGATAGGCAGATGTGGATATCTGATGGTGTTACAGATATTGTCACTACCATTAGTACTACCTGTACTTGCTTTGGTCACAGTCATTCTATTTTTGTTTGCAGGTCTTTCTATTTTGTTATCTTCTCCAATCTTCTAGAACCGTGTTGGCGAACCTATGGAACAGGTGCTGGAAGTGGCACGCAGAAACATCCCGCGAGGAATGCATGGCCTTGCTGGCTCCTCATCTGCGTTCCTGTGCACACACGTGCACCAGTCAGCTGGCCATCATGCGCACGGGAGCAACGAAACCCAGAAGAGTGGCGTACCGTCACACATGCGCAAGCTGGCACCCGAACTTCTGGGTTTCATCGCACACATGCGTGATGGCCAGCTGTTCATCAGGCGCGTGTCCATGCCAGAAATCAAAATATCAGGTGCCTGCTCGCGCATGTGTGACGGAACACCGCTCTTCCGGGCATTGGTGCTCCCGCGCGCATATGGTCCAGGCGAGATGGTTTCGCGTGCCATTTCCGGCACGCAGGCCAGCACGTGGTGACCTAAAAGGTTAACCATCACTGTTCTAGAATATCTTCTATTCTGCTGTTGCTCTATATTTTGTTATTGTTATTTATTTTGTTACATTGGTCTTATGTTACATGTCTTAAGATTTAGGCATTTACTTCAAAAGGTTTAAATTTTGCTAGTAGCATTTTTCAAAAATTGGCATGCAAATGTTAAAACATATTGTAGTATGATAGCCTAATTAACATGAAACATCACTGAGCAGTTACAATACTGGCGTTGCCAAAATAAAGTATATGCAGGAAATGTATGTTTGTTGCTGAAAAGCTTTCTGGTGTTTTCTTTGTTTACTAGGCTGAATCAGAGGAGGATGTGGAGGAAGATCCCCAAGAGCAGAGGTAAGCAAAGTCAACTTTCAATAAGAGTCTGACCAGTTGGTCCAGGTAATTTTCAGTTATCAGTTCTTTCTGGCAGTGACTACAGTAGTTAAGTTAGAAAATTTAGTAGTTTCAGTTAAGAAAATGTCCAGCTCTGCTCTGCAGCTATGGCAGATTCCCACTGAATTCATTCTGTAGCATTCCTCACAGTATCAATAGAACGGATACTTTAATGTATATTGCTTTTTTTACTAGAGAAATGCAACACAACTATAGTTTATAATTACACAACTGTGTATAATTTGACTTATAATAGCATCCATAATTATCTTTAAAATAGTTGACATGTTCTTATTTAATTCTTATTTATTTCTCTGAGAAATGTACTTTTTCAAAGAAACAATATTTTCAAGGGAGCAATATTTCTAAAAGCAGATCAGTGCTGATCTGTTTTACCTTAGATGAATTTTATATAGAAATGTAGTCTTAGGTAGACATACTTCTAGAAAAATAAATATAAACAATGCAATTCCTCCTGTTATAAAAATAACATTAACATTATTGCTCAGTCTCAGTTAAAATACTACCCTTCTTAACAGAAGTAGGATTTTATAGATAAAATATAGATACTTCTTTCCAAAATATTCATGTAAATGTTTTAAATAATGCAGAAACTTTAAAATTTAAAACTAAATGCTGGTTTTATAATTTGTAGTTATTTCAGTTGCCTTACTAACATTAGAAAAAAAATTGTACCATATCTTTTCAAATGGTTGAATCATGCCTACTGCAGGTGATAATTCACTGCTCCCTCCGCTTGTTCTTATTCTCAAGAAAGAGGAAGATTTTATTATTGTGCTTAGTTGTAAGTTGCTTCATTAACTTTCCAATCAAGTACAGATATCAATATGTTTGCTGATTAATGGATATACATATTTGAATTGTTCCCAATATAATGACAAATATAATCAGTTTTTTCTTTAATTAGCTAGCATCCTTTCTTTGTTGCATCTGATTACACTTGATTTTGTAATTACTACCATATACCGTACTTGCATATCCTTAACCCAATCAAGTTAAATCCAGGAACCACCTTGAACTTTTAATAAATACTCTATTTTATTTGTCAATAAATTGGAAAGATGAATATATAGCAATTTCTAAAGTATTGATAAAATATCCATAATTTGGAACAGCATATAATATAACATGTAATATGGCAATACCTGTTTCCTTTAAAATTTGAGATTAATTTTAAAAACAATTGGTGATGTAGAATTTTTGTTATATACTTCAGAACATCTTTGCCTTGTCTTTTTCAAATCCTGTAAAATTAAGATGAGGAAGTTTTGTTTTTTATACACCAAATTATTATATCAGATTAATTTGTTGTATGTGAAAAAGAAAATGGTTGAATGTACGAAAAAGGCTCTGTGGAAGTGTTCCTTTCTAATAATCCGTAGGATTTAATTGAAGGTCAGAAAGCCATATTAGTGCTGATTGCTCTCAAAAGTCATATATATCTTGCCTCCTCCACCCCCTTATGTAAAATAAACACAATGTCTTTGTAACTCATGTATGCACATTTCACTAAAATATAATTCCCCTCTAATTTTTTAAAACTGTTTTCATAAAATTGAAGAATTGAAAAAAGCGTAGAATACATTTTTTGGTATATATTGTAATACAAATACATTTCTCATAACTTCCTTATCTTTTATTAGTTTCATAGTGTTTCCTAGAAATGCTGTTTCATGTATTTCTGTTTTATTATGTTTACTTGTTCAATTACAAATTTGTGAAATGAAAAATTTAAAATTAAAAAATGTACAACTTAATATAATCCAGAAATAGACACAGACAGTCCTTGGGAATCTTTCCCTATATAACACTCATTGTATTGGATCATAGTTGCTAAAAAGTACAGTTTAACATGCCAGGAATGTTTAGGGTCAGTTTTCTCTACTTAGTCAACTTTGAGTAAAATTCAATATTCTTTTTTTTGTTCAGATGTGAGATCATTGATTGACTATAGAGAGATACAGAAATTCATAATTTTTAGGAGCATTGCCATTGCTTGCATCCATATCTTTCATCATTTGGAGTTCTGTACAATGAAGTCACAACTTTGAAGCCTACAATAATTGTTGCAATAATATTGCACATTTCAGGAAATGGGGAGATGTTTCAAGTGCTGTTAGTATGTTCCCTAGTTTTACGGAAGATACTGTTCTGAAAACAATTCTTGTGCAAACGACGTGCTTTTAATAGATGTGAACCAGGCAGTATGCATAAAGACATTTGTGAGACTGGGCTAAAGCTGCCATACTAAAGATAAACAGGTATATAAGAAGAGTGGATAAAAAAGCCAGGAATTGTCTAAAACAGTGTTTCTCAGCCTTGGAGGCTTGAAGATATATGGACTTTCAACTCCCAGAATTCCCCCATTTCCTTAGAGGGAAATAGATAAGAAGGAACCAAATTGTTAAGGAAAAATGTCACCTGAACCAGAGAAAAGAAGTTGGACATGAAGTTCCTGAACACTTGAAAAACTGCAAAATCAACAGCTACCAGATTTTTAAACGAAGAAGGCAAGAGTAGCTTCCATTACTGTAAAGCAAGCACTCTGGGGCAGTGGTGGGGTTCAGACAGTTCGCACCACTTCGAGAGAACCGGTTGTTAACTTTCTGAGCAAACTGGTTGTTGGAAGAAATCACTAGGGCAGAGAACCGGTTGTTAAAGTACTTGAATCCTACCACTGCTCTGGGGGATAAAGAGTTCGGAAGCCTGCATGCTCTTTGCATTGTCTTTGGATTCAGATTTGGCAGCTTCCATCCCTCTGGCAGGTTGAGGATGGCAGCTTAGTTGAGCAGGATGTGGGTAGGTGTGGATCCAGGTGTGTGTGTGTGTGTGTGTGTGTGTGTGAGAGAGAGAGAGAGAGAGAGAGAAGGTGGGAGGGGAAGAACAAATTTACATTGTTATCAGTAAACTTGCTGTAACTTTAGATTCACTGGGCCTCTTGTGTATTCTTTAGGAGTGAATGAATGTCAGTGTTTGGATAAAAGTGATTTGAGTGGCTGTTGATCAGTAACACTTATGGTCACTCACTCACACTCACAGCCCTGATCAACAGCCACTCAAATCACTTTCAACCAAACACTGTTGCTGGGATTTGTGTTGTTTTCAGGCTCATATTACCACACAGTAAATTGCATACTTAGCAGCTTTTCTTTTGAGGGATAAATTTTAGTAAAAGGAAAATAAAAACTTCGCTGAGGGGAAGAACCTGGGTAAAAAACCGAGTTTGGCATTCTTTAAACTTGTATTGATTAAAAACAGGCAATGGAGCTGTGATATTTGAAACATTCTTATGAAATTTGGTATAGATGCCTTCATTTGTTTGCATTCCTGGCATTTTAAGAAAAACTTTCAGAGCATATACACAATAGGTGGGAAGCCCACATGCCTCATCCCCAAAAATGTGTGGTTCCTAGTGTTACCAGAAATTTAAACTTTATCATTGAATTTCAGCACTACCATTTGTCTGTAAGGTCCAAGCTTTAAGTAAAAGGAATTTACTTTTCTTTTTACTTAAATTTCCATTTTTCCTTCTGATTTTTTATAGGTTAAATAACTAACTAAATAAATCTAATGTGGAAGGGCTCTTGCTGCATCCTGTGAATTCCTGGAAGAAGGCAGAAAGAATGAAAGTGGATTACAGCTAGTCCTCGAGTTACAAATATAGTGGAGCATGCCCATTCCATTCGTACCTCGAGGATTTGTGAGAATGAATCTTGTACCTTGAATAAGATAACTCCCTGCTTTCGGCCATGCATTTGCTAATTTTAATTAAGTGCACATGAGGTATCTCAGTGTGGGGAAGGCTGGGGGGGGCTAGTGATGGAACAGGCCCCCAAGGCCTCCCCAACTCACTAAGATACCTCATGCTTCCCACTTTCTGCCACGCTGGACTCACTTACCTTGCAAAGATCTGTCTCTTCTCTGCCACAGTTTCTTTCGCTTTGAGGGAGAGAAGAGTCAATGGAAGCTCCTGGGCAGAAAAGTGTTTGCTGCACCTCTCTCCTACTCCTCTCCCACCCACCCCCCAACCCTTTTCCACACAACCGGGACACTTTTCACCCAGACAGAGACTGGATGCTTCATCTGCATGCAAATGGGGCCCTTGAAAATGAAGGGATTCACTCCCTATTGAAACACCTCACAGACACCTATGAGGCCTTTGAAAACAGAGGGATTCACTCCCTATTGAAAAACCCCATAGACACCTATGAGGCCTTTGAAAACGGAGCAAATCCCTCCGTTTTGAAATGCTCCATAGGTACCTATAAGGCCTTTGAAAATGGAGGGATTCACTCCCTATTGAAATACCTCATATACGCATATGAGGCCTTTGAAAAGGGAGGGATTTACTTCATTTTGAAACATCCCATTGATGGCTATGAGGCCTTTCAAAAGGGAGCAAGTCCCTCCATTTTCAAAGGCCTCATATGCATCTATGGGGTATTTCAATAGGGAGTTAATCCCTCCACTTTCAAAGGTCTCATAGGTGTCTACGGAGCGTTTCGAAACCATTTTCAAAGACCCCATAGGCATCTATGGGGTTCTTCAAAAGGGAGTGAATCCCTCTGTTTTCAAAGGCCTCATAGCAGTGGTGAAATCTAAAATTTGTTACTACCAGTTCTGTGGGCATGGCTTGGTGGTGGGGGTAATGTGACTGGGTGGGCGTGGCCAGTTTTTCTTTACTTTTAAAACCATTTTTTACATGTAAAGCCATGTAAAGCCATGTAAAAAATGCTTTCAAAAGGCTCTGATGATCCCAGCTGAGTTGCCTGATCGTCAGAGGGTAAACCCTCTGCCGATCAGGCAACTCAGCTGGAATCGTCAGCTTGGATCGTCAGAGGCATTTAAAAGAAAAAAAAGTCTCTGATGATCGCGCAGCTCAGCTGAGCATGGGGGGCGGGGGCAGGGATTTTTACTATGGTTTTCCAAACTGCCCACCGCCATTGCTACCTACTTGCCCGAGCCAGTCCGAACCGGGATCATTTCACCCCTGCCTCATAGGTACCTATGGATCGTTTCAAAATGAAGCAAATACCTCCAATTTGAAATATTCCATAGGCACCTATGAGGCCTTTGAAAATGGAGCGAATTCCTCCATTTTCAAAGGCCTCATAGGCATCTATGGGGTGTTCCAGAAGGGAATGAATCCCTCCATGAAGCTTCTCAGTCAGGTCTCCATCTTGGTGAAAAGTGTCCCAGTGGTGGTAGTTTTTTTGGGGAAGAACAGGAGACTGGCACTGCAAACACTTTTCACTCTGAGAATGAAAGTTTCTGGGGTCTGTGATCTTGTGAGTGTTCAGGCATCCAGTCTCTGCAAAATAGGATGGGTGCCTGAACTCGTGCTATATTACGGCACCCAGGAGCTTCCATAAATTCTGCTCTTTCTCAAAAGCAAAGAAATGGTGGCAGAGAGGAGACAGATCTTGTAAAGTAAATGATTCCGGCACGGCAGGATAGGAGGGGGAAGCAGTTGTGGGGAGAGGGAGTGGGGGAATAGGGTGAATATTGCAGACCTCTGCAGTCATTTATAAGGGTGTACAACTGCCCTGGTGCTTCAACATTAGTAATTTTGGCACTTGCTCGTAAACACTAGGGGGCACTTACCTTGTAACTTCGAACAGGTGCTAAATGAATGCTCATAACCCAGGAATTGGCTGTAGTTGCTTTTTCTCAAAGAATTTCAAAGCACATTGAAATGTCAAAAAGTTACAAATTCTAGGATGAGTCTGGAAAAATGCATGCTCCAATAATGACTGCATTTCAAATATTTCTTGATGAACTACAAGAAAGGGCTGAAGAAAAGGGGCTATATTATTGGAATGGCATTATGTGAAGATGCTGAACAGCGGAATTCAACTTAAAATGCTTTAATTTTTGTATAACTGCATGAACAATTTAGGAAGTCCTTTTACAAAAATTCTTTTACAAAAAGGATTTGTGAAAAATAATTCCAAATTATTTTGCTACCCAAATTTCTGTTGCTAAATGAGTCACAACCATTTTACAACCTTTTTTGCTACTTTGTTAACTAAATCACTGCAATTGTTAAGTGAATCACATGGTTGGTTAGCAAATACAACTTCCCCCATTGGCTTTTCCTCTGTCAGATGTCATCTCGGAAGGTTGAAAATGATAGTCACATGACCACAGAACATTTCAACCATCGTAAATACATGCCAATTGCCCAGTGTCAAATTTTGATCATATGATCATGGGAATGCAGTAACACTCGTAAGCGCAAGTACTGATCAAAATTTCCTTTTTTTCAGTGCCTTTATAACTTCGGTCACTAAATGAATGGATGCAAGATGATTTATCTTGAAGAATAGCGCAAAATTATATTTCCTCCATGTTTGATTGTACTGCATTTCCCCATTGCTTGGCTCACTCTAAGGGCATGGTACAGAGTGTGGAGGCTGGTTGGGGAAAAAAAAAAGAAAACAGCAGAGCATTCTGGCATTCACAAACTTCCAGTTCTTGATTTAGACCATGGAGTGGCAACCAATATTTCATGAATATTTATCTTGGAAGGTGGGCAAGCTGCAAATTAAAGCACAGAATTTATATTCATGGATCCAATTAAGCACCTTCGGGAAACAAGCCAAGGAAAAAAAATGTGAACTGAGGAAATGCCAAATATTCTTGTGAGGAGATATTAAAGCTCAATGTCACTGGATACATTTTGGATAAATGTTTTGTAGTGGCCTTATTTACTGTGGCAATCATTTTTAGACCATTTTCAAAAAGTCTTAAAAGTTTGCTTTATACATGTCAAATTAAAAATAATTATCAGAGTATGTCTAAAATGAGCAGGTTCAGAGTATGCCTTTGCTTTAAATTAATATTCAGAAATTTTCCCCCAAATAAAAACTAAGGCAGCTAGATATAACAGAATAACAGAGCTGGGAGTGACCTTGGAGGTCTTCTAGTCTAACCCCTGCTTAGGGAGGAAACCCTTAGCTTCTTAAAAATATCTCTCTTCTTAAAAACATCCTGTTGGAGCACCCACAACTTCTGGAGACAAGTCATTCCACTGATTAATTGTTCTAACTGTCAGGAAATTTCTGCTTATTTGGAGTCTCCAGTACAATTTGAAGTTAATAAGTATTTATATTGTAGACTTAAAAGTTCATGAACTATTAAAAGTTTATGAAACTAAGATTGGACCAAGAGCAAGACAAATAATATCCTGGGAAATCTCAAAGAACCTCAGGTTAAGAACTAAGGAGCTTTCTCACATTGCCAATGAAGAACACTGAATAACAATGGCTTGTAAGGCAGAATCGCAAGGAAAAATACACTATCCCAAAAAAGTACCGCTGACAATTTTCAGTTTGCAAAAGATCATGTGGATAAGTCAGAATGCTATTAGAAGAATGTTCTTTGGATGGATGAGACCAAAACAGAACTTCTTGGCTTCAATGAATAATGTTATGTAGTAGGGTAAAAGGAAACCATTGCTTGAGAATCTTATCTCCTATGTTAAACATGGTGGCCCATCCTACGCCATGAAAGCAGTTTCATGTTTGTGTCATGAAAGCAGTCAGAAGTGGAGATGGGCACAGGCCAGGAGCTTGCCTTCTCTATGACTGTCCAGGTTTATGGAATTCCTTGCTCCCTGATGTAAAGATAGGCTCTCCTCCCTTTGAACATTTAGAAGAAAATGAAAATAGCTTTTCTATTGCTGGGTTTTCAGAACATTTTAGAAATGTTTTTGCCATGCAGTTCTACTCGGGTTTATGGCTTTTCATTTTTTAAAATGGTATTAGGGTTCTTTAAGTATATGAGTTTCCTAGAACCTAATGATTGGGATAGAAATTGATTTTTTAAAATTTTCATTGTTTTAATCCTTTCTTTGCAACAATGAATATTACATGGATATCCGGTAACAATATTTTTTTAATCATAGATTAACAAAATACTGAATATAAAAGGAAGCACGATAAAAAACTAAAAAACACTGTCAAAACCTGTACAAACACAAATACTCCCAAAAAGTATTTGAAAATTAGAACCAGTTTGGTCTCAGTGGTTAAGGCACAAGGCTTTATTTGATTAATTATGGACATTAAGCCCATGGAGAAATAAAATGGAAATTTCTGCATTAAAAAAATTAGTCTAGTAACCCAGGTTTTTCTGGAAGCTTCCATCGAAGTACTAACCAGGCCTGGCTCTGCTTAGTTTATGGAGATAAGCCATAGTTGACTAGGGGCTTCCATCTACCTGTCCTAATTTGTGATGCAAACTTTTAAACATCAGAACTGCTGTCCACGGAGCCTTGTTTTATGAGTTAATCTGTTTATATTGTTTCAGTAATTTAAAAGTAGAGACACAATTTGAGTAAAAGTATCCTTAACTGAAGGATTCTTAAAATCTGATGTTAAAAATGTTCAGGTAGTACTATTTTCACAGTTTAAATACTGTTAATCTAAAGGAAGATGCATGGTTATTTTCCAATGTTTGCTACTGTGCATAATTAAAAATATTCAGTTAATTTGATCTGTTGCGCTATTTTTCCAGTCATCTCCAACCTTTGACTTTGGTAGCTTGAATATGGGCTATGGAAGTGCATAATATCTGATAGGTGCTAGGTTAAAAAAGATTGTCCTGTCCTGTTTCTCTACCCTGTGTTGTTTTAGGGTGAGAGTGTACATTCTTTTGCCTTTCTCTGCATGAAAAATAAGTACAGATAATCCTTGATTTACAACTGTTCATTTAGTGACCGTTCGAAGTTACAACAGCACTGAAAAAAGTGACTTACGACTATTTTTCACACTTATGACCATTGCAGCATCCCCATGGTCACGTAATCAAAATTTGGATGCTTGGCAACTGGCTCATATATATGATGGTTGCAGGGTCACAGGGTCCCTCTTTTGTGGCCTTCTGACAAGCAAAGTCAGATTCATTAAACAACCATGTTACTAACTTAACAACTGTGGCCATAAGTCTAGGACTACCTGTATTTATTATGATTTTATAGTAACAGAAACTATTGGTGTACAATCCTTCTCAAGGATTCAGTAGATGATTCGTGAAAAAGGAGCTGGAACAGACTGCAGCAGGATATGTAGCAGAGATCTATCACAAATGTAAGCAGGCTTTCACAAATTCGCTAGCCAAATAACCTGGGACAAAAAAAAAGGGGGGGGGGAATGTGTCTTGCTCTGCCAGAACACTCAGTATTTTAAGAGTATATTTTAAGAGCAAAATTAGACTTCCAGGGCTCTTTCGGGAATGTTGTGCTGTCATTTGGTTAGCTGGTGGAAGGCTGCACCATATTTGGTGTTCTGATGTTCAATATTATTTTTAGTTTTCTCCGTCTCTAGATCCGTTGCCCCATGCAGTTTCTGCATTATACCCCATACTTTATGAAGATGTTTCTCACTTTAAGATATTCCTTCAAAATACTTCTCAGTTGCTGTTGACTTCATTCCAATATGGGTAGCTATTTAGAAGAACAAATGGAAAGTTTGATTACTATATCTGCTGACAAGACAACTTCCAAACGTCCCTTTTATTTTACCTGTAATGCTTGCTTCCTTCATATTTGATCTCAGACTTTGTCTTTCTTTATCCCTCAGCTCTATTTATTTTTCCATCTGTCTTCTTTGATAATGCAAAAACAATTTGAAGAGGGCAGAATTTTAAAAATGCTGACATAATCTTATTTGCTAAATAAATAATTTGATGTAAAAGACCTTTCCCCATATATTTTCCCATCCTTCTGTTAAATAAACCCTGAAATCATGTGTCCATCTTTAGAAATGTACAAATTTGTCAATTTTATTTTCTTTCAGTTCCCAATATCTATATTTATATCCCAAAATTGCACAAGTTAGTTTTTATTTTATTTATTTTTTTAGAAAGCACCAAACCATATATAGGATCATGCTTAGTTCTGCTAGTATAACCAATTCATAATCTGTATTTTCTCCTCCTGTAGATGCATTTGTTGGATGTAGAATTTTTAAATATGGACAAACAGCAATTGTTTTCTGGTTGCTATATACATTTTGGAAATGTGAATTTGATAAATTTATATCAAATTATAAATTTTTAAAAAATATTCCAATCTCCCACTAACTTTACTGGGTCTTTGTGGAAGCCCTCCCTCCTGGCAGCCAAGCCTTCTACACCTTGAGGGATTTCAGAGCCAATTGAAGGACAGATAGTCCATATCTAAATTTCTATCAGCATTGACTCTGGAAGGAGCAGAAAACAACAGTAAGGCTGGAGGCTGAAACATATGATAAATGGTTACAGGAGCTGAGTATGTCTTAATTTAATGAAGATAAAGACTAGGAGTGACACAATAGCAGTCTTCCAATATTTGATAGACAAATACAAAGAAGAGGGGGACAACCTATTCTTCACATGAGGGCAAGACAAGAAGTAACAGATGGAAACTTATCAAAGAGAGATCCAACCTGGAATTGAGGAGACATTTCCTCATAGTGAGAACAATTAATCCGTGGAATATTTTCTCTTCAGAAGTTTTGGGTGCTCCAACACTGGAGGTTT
Source organism: Pantherophis guttatus (assembly GCF_059756535.1). Lineage (NCBI taxonomy): Eukaryota > Metazoa > Chordata > Lepidosauria > Squamata > Colubridae > Pantherophis > Pantherophis guttatus. The sequence goes on along the minus strand of NC_142070.1, from coordinate 26,984,572 downwards.
TTAAGAAGAAATTGGACAGCCGTTTGTTCAGAATGGTATAGAGATGGACTAGAAGTCCTCCAAGGTCCCTTCCAACTCTAACATTCTGTACTGAAATTCTTCATTTTATATGTGCTAATTAAGATCTTTTATAGTTTCTAATGTTTATTGCATCTATATTGGTTCAGTTACATCTGTTTGAAATCTCTTGTAATTCAGTTGTGTTGCATTTTGTCATCTGCCTTAAATTTATTAGAATATAACAACTATTTTTTATTTTACTTGTTTTGTATTTTTTTATTTTCAGGACCATTGATTATTCAGGTGGCTGCCTAAAGTTAAAAAAGAATTTTTACATTACCTTATTTCCTTATTTAAGGAAGTAATTTTAATTATACTTCGCCATGATTTGAAATACATACTTTCATAAGCAATATTTAACTTGAACTAAGTATATGAGATATTTGGTTCAAATGGCTAATCAAGATTAGATCTCTATGCATTTGTGAAAGATGTATGATTTGAAGTTTTGGTAAAACAAAACTAAGTTTATATAGCATGTAGTTTTGTGATTAAAAGTTATATTTCATATTCTAATTTTAGAAGTAATAAAGATTGTTCATAAAAATGAATATTGGAATTGATAGGCAGAATAACATTTAAAGAAATTAAAAATAAGAAATCAGTTAAATAAAATCTTCAGTGTCAGCCCTCTGCTACATTTGTGGACTACAAAATTGCAGTACTATATTTTCAGCTTGGTTAGAATTTCATTTTGGATTTTAGATCTTGCTTAGTCTACTAAGACAAGAAAAGATTAACATCAAGTGTCACTTTTAAAGTATATGCCATCTTGAATAACACTGTGTTGAAATGCTTTACAATACTGTACTGTTTGCTATTTTCAAAATTCTGTTCAAGACAAGTAGCAATAGAATAGATTTGAAAGACTTCTGTTTGACCAACTCTTTGACCCATGACATATATGTTTTGTTGCCATTAACTACTGTTCTTCGGTGCCAGTTTGATTTCTGTTGCAGTGTTTCCATTTATAGTGTTTTCCCTCACCCTTTTTCCTATAGTGTTAAAGAGTTTCTGACCAGAAGGATTACTCTTTGTAATCCATTTCTTTCAAAATTAATTTGAGTTTTGATCTATCTAAATTCTGTTTAAGATGTAGTTGACTTTAAACTTACAAAACAATATATTTGCATAGAAGGACTGGTTTTATATTAGATGGATTAGAGGAGGGGTGTCAAACTCGAGGCCTGTAGGCTGGATCCGGCCCACAGGGCTGCCTTGGAAACAGGTTACCTACATTGACAGATCCTTTATATAATTGCAAAATCTAGTTTACATTATTTATTTAAGACTAGGAATTGGATTGTATTAATATATAATGTATATATAACGTATAAAAATGTGGCCGGGTGTAATGACATTTTACTTCCTATTGCTTCAAATTGTGTTTTCTTCTTCTCTTCTTTAATTGCATTTCCCTTCTTTATAACAGAGATATCCTCAGTGTGCATAGAATAGGGCCAAACTCTTTTTTTTTCCTTTAAAAGTAACCCTTTTATTTGGAGAATATTTATGGCTATTTGGATCTAGATTATCCCTGGTCATTCCATGGGGCTACATCTGTGTATTAAAACATAAGCCTTTGTGTTACCAAACAAAGGTTAAGCTGGATTTGCATATACAATCTCCTTTGGGATAAAAGATGTCAATGCAGATTGCATGGACTTTTGACCTAAGTGCTCCACATATAGATACGAAGTTCAGTATATAAAGTCAGAGAATGGAGCAAAGAGCTGGCTTCGTGCTAATAACCCCTTACAACATGCACATGCTAATAAAAGGTATTCTTGAAATTTTATTTTTAAAAACCTGTTAAAATTCTATCCGCAGTTAATTCGTTTATATATGTGTGTGTGTAAAGTATATTGTTAGTATATTTTAATGGATTTTATGTTTAGATTTGTCTTATTTATATAATGAGTTTACTTCAGGGTGGATTTGATTTAAATCGAGTTGATTTAAATCATGATTTAAATCATGATTTAAATCACTAGTAAAAAGGCTTGATTTAAATCAACTCGCTTTAAATCATAATTTTTAAAGAGCAACTGTCATCTCTGCTACTCCTTTGACCCACTGTTGACTCACCGATAGTCCCAGTGTTGCAGAATATACAGCCTCATGCTACATAATTAAGCTCCATTTCATGCTGAATAAACTAAATTATTTATGTATCTTAAATAGAAAACTATCTTAAGTTTTTTATTAAAATAAATTCGATAAAAATCAAAAAAATCCGATTTAAATAAAAAAATCCGAGTTAAATAAAAAAAATCTGATTTTTTTTGATTTTTAAAAAAAAAATCATTGATTTTTATCCACCCTGATTCCAGTCAGCCTCTGGCCACATCTGTTGTTGTAACTAAATTCTTCTATCTCCTTTTAGTAGTAATATAGTCTGTCTGATTTCTTTGTGTATTATGTGATGATATCTATGTGTGTAGGTGTCATTTTTGTTGTTTGAAGACTGTTAGCAACAGAGACACCATTGAATTGGCAAAAACTGATAAGTTGTTTTCCTGTTTTCATTTGTTTGCTGTATGTACAGTCCAATAACATTCTTGCCTTGCTGTTTTCATCATTGGCATTCAAGTCCCCAAGCAAAAGCAGCACATCTTACTTGCATGTTCTGTCAATTTCAGATTGAACTTGACCATAAACCTTGTCAGCCTCTTCTTCTGCAATAGTGATTAGAGCATAAACATGCCCAGCCTGTCACATAGACTGGTTGTCTAAAAGACCTAACTGATTTTATTCTGTCCATTTATTACACTGTACCCAAATATTGTCTTTGCTTTATCTTTTATAACTTTAAAAACAGTGCAATCACTTCTTTGCTTATTATCTTTTGAGTAGTAAGCAGTACGATCTTCTAAGTGTCCCATTCCAGGCCATTGCAGTTCTCTGATGCAAAGATGTCAGAGTGCAGTAAATTCATTTCGTCTTTCACTGTGTTGACCTTTCCTGTCTTTATGCAGCTCACATTCCATGTTCCTACAGTACTTCTATTTTTACAACTTCAGATTTTATTCTCTTTAACTTGCTATCTGGAAAGCCACACCAGAAACAATTCTGAGAAGTTCTCAGCTCTTTTTTAGTAGCATACCTAGTGCCATCTGATCTGAAAGGCTCGTTGTCCAAAATTATATTGTCAATAGCTTTATCTTGTCTACCCATGTAGTTTTACCATTGTGGTTTTCCTGACAAATATAAAATTATGCCTTTGCCATTGTCAGTAGAATGGTCTTTATCTCTATATCTCACACACCATCATATAACACTGCAACGTAATATAGATATCTGCTTCTTTTAGCTGGTGTCAGCCTTCCAAGTAGGCCAGATCAGGAAATGGACAAGAAATATTGGAACTCTGCTTTGTTGTTATAGTAACAGAATCTTGAAAGCCTTTAGCATTTTCCCTTTCTTGATTCAGAATCAAGGCATTATTTCTTCAGATTTCTGAGTATCACTTTCTTTTCTTCCCAGAGTTAATTCATGTTTTGCTGTATCACATTGTTACTTCAAAGTCATCTCTATAGTTTTCTGTAGCTGGGCAGCTGGATGAGCTTCATGCCTTGGATAATCCTGTTGAAAATATGTACACTCCCAGTGCTTTTTATTCACTCCACTCAGCAACACCCTTCACTCTGCCATAGTGAGGCAGCATAGCAGGCCTTGGGGTGATTACAAGCAGCGTTGAAGACAGCAAATGAAATGGTTGCCGGTTTTCCAAGGAAAACATTCAGTTTCACTGCTCATATTCTTATCTAGCCGTACAGGTCGCTGTAAAAGCAGATATATGTGTAACAATTGGATCTGTCAGTCTAAGTATTATGAAATACAAGATCAGAAGAATTAAGGTTTTAGACCAATTCCGTTAATATGGGCAAGGTTATATGGCAACGCCAACAACAAAACAGATTACAAATATAAGAGCAGTTATCTTAAGCTGAATTTTTATGTTACATCTGACTTTGAAATATACTGTCTGCATCAGTACTATGTGTTTCTATGATTAAAATTGTAATAAAGTTGTGCTGCTGATTGCATACATTGAAAATAATATAGCTGTAGGCTTCTGTTCTTAGAAGCTGATTCATGGACAAAAACTGATTCAAAGGTGTGTAGAAATAGATATTATGTAAATGAATACATGGAAGAGAACTAAAAAACTTGGTAACATGTGCTGCCTTGGGCATTGTGATTAAAACTAGGTCCTGACTTCAGTGTAAATTTTTGGATAAGCTATGTGCAATTAAAAATCATTCTTTATCTGAAATAGAAGCTTCTGAGAGTTGGGCAAGTTTTCTCATGTGAAGATAAAAATAAGGTATTTCAAAAATACTTTTGAAATAAACTTTCAAAAGAGTCACTTTTTGAGAGATGTAGAGAAGTAAATATCAGAATACGGTGCTGATACTGCTGAATGGGTGAGCTACACTAGAAACTGATGAGACACGGTGTGCAGAGCTCTGCTTACTCTCTCGAACCACTACTATCTTGCTGATGAATCCGAAATGTTTTTTTGCTTTGTACCAAGTTGGGAGGCTGAGAGTCAGTATAGTTCAGTGATCTTTTCCCCCCATTGGAGCAGAGGCTTTGGGACTTTAGCATGCTACACATTTAATTGAAGGAGTGTTTATATATTCTCTTATCTAATAAGATTCTGCAGTCATTGCTATATTCTTTTTCAGGTTTTCTGCAAAAATGCCTGATGGAAAGATTCTTCATTTTCATCCTTCTATTCTCCATTTTGGAATGCAGTGAGTATTTTGCACTTTTTCAGAATAAAGGCAAAATAATATATAATACCAAAATAATATTTTCAAGAAAAGAGCCGTTTGTCTCATTTCATTTCTCATTACAATTATTATATAAGATGCATCAATACTTTCAGGGTGATTATGAAAAGAAAAATAAATAATGGACAAATACCAAATACTTTTTTAAATTGTGAAAGAAGCAGCATATTAGCTAACTTTTAAAATAATTATAGCTCTTAAGAGGAATATGTAAAACAGCTGTATTAGCTTGCTTTTTAATCTACATTGTTTACCTACTTATATCATAGATGTAGTGTTATATGAAACCATGGTTTGTTATGATGTGATCAAGCCAAGGCTCATGTATTGTTACTATATTGAGTCTCTGCTAATTTTAGCTATAGTTTGTCCTTATCCTAAAACCCAATTCAGCATATTCAAGCAATACTCTTCTGGTTTGATTCTGCTTTGAAAAGCAAATGAGAACAATATTTGGATAATACATTGAAATCAACAAATATTGAGAGAGCCACAATACTAGGAAAGAAGAATTTGTGTCATTGTAAACCATGGCATTGACACTATGTCTTCAGTTATTGCAAAATTATCTTTTTTCAAATCGTGTTAAAAATAATGTTATTTTTGTGGAATATAATTCTATAGCGTTGAAACTGAGTTGGAGCAAAAAGAAAGATCTATTGTTCTAGCACTGTCTTCCTATTTCACCTTTTCTTGTTTCCTTAGGTTACTGGGGCTGCCCAAAGCTAAAATGCTCTATGCTTACAACCCTAATAAGGATAGAGACATTCTAGTGAATTCAGTGTTTACAACAACTAGGCATTTTCATGTGTCCCCTGCTCATAGCAGAGTGAGTATTTTAATATATTTTTGAAATTTATGTTGCAGTAGCATGCAAGTTTTTGCCAAAATGGCAGTGCTTATATTTGTAAGCACGCAATCAATTTATAATTAACAAATGAACTTACATCCATTCATATCGGAAAAGAGGGTCACATTAACTTGCTGTTGTCATATTTTATTTATTAAATTTTATTTTATCTATTAAACTTATTCACCACCATCTTACCTCTGGGTGACTTACAATATTAAATTGGAAGAGGGAATACATTGAAGCCGATATATTTTTTTCATTCCTTGGTAGAAAAAAAAATCCTCTTTTCTATCATTCAGAATCATCCTATCATTTCTATCATTTTGTCTGAAGCAAATACTTGCAAAAGAGAGGAAACATTGCTTGTAAAATGCAGAGTTGCAAATAAAATGTTTTATCAAGTGTACATAATATTTAAATATTCTTTTATATTTTACTAATGTATGTTTGCATACAACATACAAAAATTTTAATAAAGCATTCAGTATAGTCCATTTATAAGAGAAACTTTGGTCCAGTGACTTCTAACAATAATTGTTATATCACAATAATTTAGTCACTTTTCTGGAATTTTAGAATACCAGTCATTTAATAGAAAATGCATAATCATAAATTCAAGCCAGTTGCCAAGTACCTAAATTGCAATCACATGACTGTGGGGGTAGTGCAACGGTTGTAAATGCAAGTTTAGGTCATAAGTCACTTTTTCTGAGGCCATTGTAACTTTGTCAAACAATAGTAAATCGAGGATTACCTGCACAATGAAGTCTTTATGCATTAGTGCTATTTTATCATACTGAAACACCTGAAACCAGTCTGAATTTTGTCTCCTGAAAATTTCAATCCCCAAACTGCACTCAAACTGCAAGTACAAAAAGTTTCTAACACAATAACACAAGTCGTAGCTAGGATACCTATGTGTGCAACAACCACATTATTAAAAGCTGAAGTACTAACTCTTCTTTTATGTGGTGCTATATGTGCAAGGATATCACTTCCCTAGAAACCCTTAAGAAACCAGTCTTAAGACAGAAAGTTGTGGCTTTGGCTCAGTTTGTATTAATAAATAGACACACTCCTCTGTGAAAGAACTGAAATATTTCTGATTTAAAACCTGTTAAAAGATACCAAGATAACCAAGAAGTATATTTATAATTTTGCATGATTAGATCACATCCTTTAAAAAATAAAGATGAGTTGACAACATGTTACTGGGTTCTGTCTCATTTGGGGGAACATACCACAAAGTTTCCCCCCTCCTTTTTATAAAACTTAATATTTTTCCTGTTATAAAGTACATGATGTGAATGCACACAGAATGCAAATAGCAAGTTTGAAATGTGATTCAAGTCTTGAAACATAAAGCAACTTGTACATGAAACTGCAGAGCTGATGTGAGATCAAGGTCTATATATCTGTAAGGTTCCTCCTTTTATGCTCAGTGGGCTAAACCTTAACAGAAGCTGATAACCAGCTGTTTTAATGAAATATTTAAAATATGGTTTGCTGGCTCCATGTTTTCTTTTTGCAAAATAAAATTTATTTTGCAATTTATCATGCTTTTTTGAAGCCAGACTAATCTGGAACTTCCTCTCAAAGTATAAGGAGTGAATAGAATAGAATAGAATAGAATAGAATAGAATAGAATAGAATAGAATAGAATAGAATAGAATAGAATAGAATAGAATAGAATAGAATAGTGAATAGAATTCTTTATTGGCCAAGTGTGATTGGACACACAAGGAATTAGTCTTGGTGCATATGTTCTCAGTGTACATAAAAGAAAAGATACCTTCATCAAGAATCATAAGGTACAACACTTAATGGTAGTCATAGGGAACAAATAAGCAATCAAATCATATTAGGAAACGGTCAATATAAATCTTAAGGATACCAGCAACAAGGTTACAGTTATAACAATAGTAAGTGGGAGGAGATGGGTGATAGGAACGATGAGAAGAGTAATAGCAATGCGGACTTAGTAACTAGCTTGACGGTGTTGAGGGAATTATTTGTTTAGCAGAGTGACGGCGTTCAGGAAAAAACTGTTCTTGTGTCTAGTTGTTCTGGTGTGCAGTGCTCTATAGCATCGTTTTGAGGATAGGAGTTGAAACAGTTTATGCCCAGGATGTGAGGGGTCTGTAAATATTTTCACAGCCCTCTTTTTGACTTGTGCAGTATACAGGTCCTCAATGAAAGGCAGGTTGGTAGTAATTGTTTTTTCTGCAGTTCTAATTATCGTCTGAAGTCTGTGTCTGTCTTGTTGGGTTGCAGAACCAAACCAGACAGTTATAGAGGTGCAGATGACAGACTCAATAATTTCTCTGTAGAACTGTATCGGCAGCTCCTTGGGCAGTTTGAGCTTTCTGAGTTGATGCAGAAAGAACATTCTTTGTTGTGCTTTTTTGATGACATTTTTGATGTTAGGTGTCCATTTTAGGTCTTGAGATATGGTAGAACCTAGAAATTTGAAGGTCTCTACTGTTGATACTGTGTTGTCTAGTATTGTAAGAGATGGTAGTATGGAAGGGTTTCTCCTAAAGTCCACCACCATTTCTACAGTTTGCATCCATGATCAGTTTGAACATTTAGGCATCTTAATTTTTTTTTCCTACAGTGCTTCTTCGCTATCCCCATCTTGTCACAAATTACTCTAAAGTTGACCTGATTTCAAGGGTGGTTTGTATTATGTTGCAGATTCAGTTGCTGTTGAAGGGCATCAGTCAACATAAAACAAGTATATGGAAATGTGAACTCATTTCCATAGAGGTTTTTGCATCACATCCTTAATGTTAAAATGTCATCTTTGTGTGTGTGAGAGAGAAAGAGAGAGAGAGAGAGAGAAAGAGGGACTTTCCTTTTCATCAAAAGTATAAATAATTTCAGTAGTTTATCACCTATTCTTAAAATAAAACAAATGATATCTTTTTCCCGTATCCCATCTCTTTATCTATAAACAAATCCTTATAGCTTCATTGTTTCAGTCCTGATCAGCAAAAGTCTATTAAGGGTTACTAGAGATAGCAATGTATCTCTTTTAACCTTAATCAAAGCTTTATACATCTCTTTTAATTATTAATACATCAATCGGACTTGTGTAACATCTTTTTCCATGTCATTTTTAAATCCACCTTTAAATCATTCTCAATCAAGTCAGCTAATATTTGTTCCTCTTCTGTAGCATCTTTTAAACACAGTCTGTTTGTAGAGGCTGTCACTCTTAAAATCAACTTCTCAGACCATTGTTCAAATATATCCTTCAATATGTCCAATGTTAAAATATTTTGCTTCATTCCGTATTTGTAAATTGGAACTGAGTTTTCGTCTTCTGTTAATTCTCTGTTAATTGTAATCTCTAGTTTGTTCTAGTTGTAGTTTTACTAATTTGTGACAGATTGTAGCTTTCCATTTCATCCAGACCTTACAAGTGTCACTTACAATTATAAAGTAGGAACAAGCCAAGAGGAATGAGAAGAGGATATGTAATATAATACTAATCACTGCTATTTAATGCCACATGAAATCCATTTAAATCCCTTTAAAATGGATTTTGTATTCAGGTGTAATATCAGTTTTTAGCCTGGAGTAATGTGTGAATGTATCCATTATGAAATGGCATTATGTCAGTGATTAATAGCTGTATGTGAGAATAGCTAGTGGCTGAATTTGTGCCCCAATGCTTAGCCATAATCTAAACATTGGCTTAGCTATGTGTGTAAACTTGGCCACTGTTATTCATAAAAATGATTTATAGCTTAGCGTTATGGGTAACCTAGCTATACTGGTTTATCAAAGCATGATTAATACAAACTATAGCATATTGAAGCCCAGATAATAGAACACCACTATTATAGCAATAGCACTTAGACTTATATACCACTTCACAATACTTTACAGCCCTTTCTAAGTGGTTTACAAAGTCAGCATATTGTCCCCAACAGTCTGGGTCCTCATTTTACTCATACCAGAAGGATGGAAGACTGAGTCAATCTTGAGCCCATCAGGATCAAACTGATGGCAGTTGGCAAGAGTTAGCCTGCAATACTGCATTCTAACAACTGTGCCACCATGGCTCTTTATGATACTTGGAAGACAATAATTTTCCTATGGGTTATAGAAGGACAGTGTAATATTTCTGGGAGTTGGTTCTAGATTTGATGATGTGCAAATGAGTGTATTTTGGCTAGTTTTATCATAGTAGAGGAAAGAAGTAATGGCTGTCTCTTTGTAATTTATAAGTCTGTAATAATTTAATGGCAATTTAATATTTTGAACATCAGATGCTTTTTATTTTATTTGTAGGTGATTCCAGCAATGGGAAAAATTTATTTCAGAGTACTTTTTCTTCCAGTAGAAGAAGGCAGTTTTGAAAGTTCATTATTTATAAATACCTCATCTCATGGAATATTTTCATATCAGGTAATTATTAATTTACCAGCTTGAGATACAGAACATACTTGATTTCATATGATGGTGTAATGGACAAACAACTGAAAACTGTCAAAGATGTACAGTCCAAATAAATACAGTTTGCAGAACACTACATGCTGTGTAAGAGGTTGACATTTAAAGGTATCTTCTCCTCTAGTTATGTGATAGGCATGACTGAACGCCAAAGGCGCACGGAATGCTATTACCTTCCCACCAAAGGTAGTTCCTATTTTTCTCCTTGCATTTTTTACGTGCTTTCGAACTGCTAGGTTGGCAGAAGCTGGGACAAGTAACGGGAGGTCACCCCATTACGCGGCACTAGGGATTTGAACTGCTGAACTGCCAACCTTTCAATCGACAAGCTCAGCACCTTAGCCACTGAGCCACCATGTCCCCTTATTTATTATTACTTTTGACTATAGTGGAGACCAAAGCATCATGTCATCTGAGAATATAATGCCTGTGTTACAGCCCTAGTTTTTATACTAGCATGGAACTTGAGTAAGAACTGCTTTTTTGAACCCAACTTTTCTGGTAAATGTCTCCCACTTTCCTACTGTTTTTCCTTCTTTCTGAAGACAGGGCTCTCTTTGTAAACTTGAGCTCTCTTCAGAGTGCCTTTGGAAAGACAGCACAGATTTCCAAAGATATCACAGCTTTTGAAAAGCTGCGCTATCTTTGGAACAAGTCATTCTGGAGACAACAGATTTCTGAAGACAGAAGCTGGAGAAGTTGGGTCTGAAAAGAAGACAGCAAAAAGTTAAAGGTCGGTGCATGGAACTGGGAGAGAAGATAGCTGGGGGAATGAAGGTTTGCTGGCACTGCTGTAGATGTGGGAAATGTTTGCAGGAGAAGCTGGATTCAAAAAGGAGACCGCAAAGACAGGGAGGTGCTTCTGCTTTGGCCATGGGAGCTAAATGTAAAGGTGAGAGTCTGGAGAACTGGAAGAGAAGGCAGCTGGGTGAATGAATGATTGCTGGGATATCTGGGGTTTCCTGGGACACTGTAAGCAGCCCTGGAGCTCTGTAGTTTTGAGACCGCTTGCCACTCTGCCAAGCAGCCTGCAGGGCAGCCAAAAGGGTAGAGATGGGTGGGGGGGAGATTGGTGGGGGGGTAGTTAGAGCCAGTCTGTTAGCGAGCCCTGGGGCTGGGAGGGGCCAAGCCTGGAATGGCTTGGATTGAGGTGGGTTCTCCCTGAATGATATGTGATTCTCTGTTAACAACAACAATGCAGAGTTCTGGAATTGCTGTCGTAAGTTAATGCGGTCAGATCACATTCACTTTATGACCACACTGACTTAAGAAGGCAAGCCCAGTCCCAGTTGTGGACACCTGTAGCTTCTTTCTTTCAAGAACTCTATTTGTAAGTCATATGCTTATATACCGTATGAAAATTTCCTTCATTTTATTCCTTCATTTTATTTTTTTTCTATAAGTGTTCTTTTTAGACACTTAAAGAAAGAAACAAAGCAACTCTGTGACAGAGGAGAAAGCTATAATTTTATTTTCATCCCGATTTTAAAAAGGATAATAACCATACTGGCATGCAGAAACATTTTCTGTCCATTTATATTGCATTCCTTTCAACCTTTCTTGAGGTTGTTTTTGTTGTTGTTGTTAATCCTAGGGAAGAAGCTCTTTTTAAAATGGACTACATTTATTTTTAAATAGGACATCCTATTTATCTCGGTACCAACGGTTGAAATCTTACCTGTCTTTCAAACTGCTTTTTTCCTTTTTCTTTTTTCAGGAATCCGTCTTACAAACTAAAATGTATTTTTGGAAATTTTGTTTTACTAAGCTTATTAAAATATATGTTCATCTTTAATTTGTGGGGTCATGTGTATCACGATTCTGATATAAAATTGTGGAAAGAAGTGATATTAATATAGGCAGTCCCCAGGGTAAGAACCTCTGACTTAAGGACAACCCCTAGATAAAAACAGGCTGCCCATCACTAAAAATATCAGTAGCAGATGGTGCGGTCCTTCCTAAGCCAACAAAGCATTGAAGCCGCACAATTCTTTCAGGAACCACTGAAGCTAAGTGTTTTTTTTAATATACAGCTTGTTTTTAGCAGTTCCCGAAACATTGTACAGCTTCATTGGCTTCAGGGAAGGATAATGCCATTCTCTTATTTTTAGTAATAAGTAGTCCTAAGTACAGGACAGAGATAGGGAAGTCTTTCTTAACCAGAGACTACTTGCATGTTTGAAATGCTTTCATTTGTAATCAATGTGCTAAAAAACAACAACCCCTTGAACATATTCATGCTGCCCAGATCTGTCTCCCCCCGCCCCAGGAAATGTGTTTTATGTTTAGTAGGGATGAATTTAGCAATATTTAGAGTTGAGCATTCAAGGATCTAGCATGAATTTGGATCTGGCATGAATTTATTTATTACTAGCTGTACCCGGCCATGCATTGCTGTGGCCCAGTCTGGTGCTTCCGCTGGGCTAAAAGAGTGAGGCTGAAGTTCCAAACTCTCCACGAACATTTGGTGGGCGTGGCCAACTCGACGTCACTCATTTTCATCAGTCACAAGACAGCCCCCGAGCCACACCTAGCCAGCTGGTGATTAGGGCAGACAACCAGTTGCTAAAAAACAATGGGAACCGCAAAATCCTCCCTCTGTCTCCCTCTCTTTCTTTGTATCTCTCTATGTCTCTCTTGCCCGTCTGTATCTCTCTATGTCTCTCTCTCCCCCCGTATCTCTCTGTGTGTCTCTCCCCCTCTCTCTGTATCTCTCTATGTCTCTCTCTCTCCCCCCTGTATCTCTCTATGTCTCTTTCTCCCCCCTGTATCTCTCTATGTCTCTCTCCCCCCTCTATCTCTCTGTGTCTCTCTCTCCCCCTCTCTGTATCTCTCTATGTCTCTCTCTCTCTCCCCCCTGTATCTCTCTATGTCTCTTTCTCCCCCCCTCTGTATCTCTCTATGTGTCTCTCTCTCCCCCTCTCTCTGTATCTCTCTGTCTCTCTCCCTCCCCTCTCTCTGTATCTCTCTCTGTCTCTCTCCAACCCACTCTCTGTATCTCTATATGTGTCTTTCTCCCCCCCCCCGTATTTGTCTTCCCCCGTCTCTCTGTATTTCTTTATGTCTCTCTCTCCCTCTCTGTTTATCTCTGTCTCTGGCCTGGCCTCTTCTGCATCCCCCACCATCGCCTTTTGCTTTTCAGGCCAGGCCTTCGCAGCTCTCCGCACCATAGCAGAAACTTGGGGCTCCCTCCATCCTCCCTACACAGATGTTCTCTTGAGGCTCGACGGGGAGACACGTAGGGGATTCGAGTCTGGTTTGGGGCTTCCCGCCCGAAGGAAGAAAGCGGCAAAGCCAGGAGCCACACACACCCCACTGGACCCCTGCTGCTTCTCCTCCCCCACCTGCCAAGGGCAGGGGAATGATTAAATCCCCCGCTCTTCCAGGCGAAATGAAGGAGGGCCGGCCATCCTCCCTCCTGGCCGTTTCCGCCCCCAGAAGCCTCCGCGGAGCCCCTTTTCTGCCAGAGGCTGAAATTTTCGTGTAGGCTCCGTGAACTGCCAGAGCGCCCACCTGGGAATCAAAGGCGGCGCTGGTCAAAAGTGACCCCGAGGCTCCAGTTGCCTCCATCTCCCGCTCACCGACCAGATTCACATAGCGCCGGTTAGCGGCTGGTCTTTCTGACCTCGGGGCCCGTGGTAGTGCTGGGCCAGGTGCGATTCGGGCCAGGCGAGGGACGGAGGGTTCCCGCTCGGCGGACCCAGGCACCCTCGTTGCCAGGTGTTCTTTGGAGGGAGCCCCGAGAGTGGCTGGCGAGGGGGATGGGCAGCAGCGGCGGGCGAGGCTAGTTCGCGGGGCGGCCGGGGGAGGGGGAGGTCAGAGCCAGGCTCGGGCGGGCCCCACCCAGCCCTAGAAGCACCAGCTGTGAGGGCTTCCCGGCAGGGAGCCGGCTGCCTTCCTGCCGAGCCTGGTGGCAGGATAAGGCCCTTGGTCGTGTCTGCCTTCCAAATGCACAGTTTCTTGGAAGCAATATGGAGAGTTTAAATATAAGGAGCAGAAATCTGTTGAGCGTAATCAGGGCTGGGAGGCTGCCATGTTGGTTTTACGTCCAGCAGATGGCGCTGTTTTTCAATGTTTTTCAATGTTTGGCAATATCTTTCAATGTTTTCCAATGTTTTTCATGTTTTTACCTGTCACAGGTGTGACATGTATATAATATAAGTATATATAAACACGCCCGTAGTCGGATGCAACGTTGTTTCAAAATTTGAAAGCAATCGGTGAAGAACTTTCGGAGATGTGCGATTATGTACAAACGGACATTTACATTTTTATTTATATAGATTATCCCACCTTCATTATTTTTATAAATAAGCAGTGAACATACCTAATTCTTCTTCTTATTCTCCCCACAAGAGGGAGGGAGAGAAAATAATAATAATAATTAGAATAATTATAGTAGCTTAGGAAAATAGAAAACGGAGTACAGTACACTAAAAGAGGCTTTTACCTAAATTACTAGGCCTGTGCCGCTACTGTGAGAGTTCAGTAAAGTTGTTGTTTCTCTACTTTGGGACACTTTTTTGCTATTTTAATACAGCAACATCTTATTTATTGTTAAAATAGCATTATATAAAAGTGTTTGTAAAAGATTGCAGTTCTTTATTACATTTATTGTTGGAAATATTTAATATAACATGCCATTTTGCACTAGGTATTTGGAACCGGAACTTCAGACGCCATTTCAGAAGATTCTAAACAGGAGTTAGCAAACACTTATTTGCTGCTTCCACATATCAATAGTCTTCAGATCTCACAAACACTGGTACTGTATTCTTTTTTTAAAAAATCTTAATGTCCTGTTTATTATTAAGTACAGTATTAACTGGAGTTTTAAATGTGACCTGGAAGTTGAGAATGGGTAATGTATTGACAATTGAAGATTCTAATAATGAGTTTGTAAGTGGTGGGAAAAAATAAACCTATTGATAAAATAACTGATAACTAAAGGCTGTGGTTTTGCAGACAAGTGTTTCCGTTGTGCTGAGGTTTTTGCTCTAAAAATAAAGCTAACTGTTTTGCTTTCTCATGCATCCATGCTTTGACATAATTCTCATTCACTTTCACCAACTAATTTAAATAGGGAAAATTTCTGACATACAAACCTGCTTGTTACATAAACTCTTAAATAAGGTACTGTCAGAGAGCGAATCTCTTAATGAGATTTTTAAAAGTCTTTTCAACTTGCTTACAAAGAAATATTAAGGATTTCATTACATTGATTGCTGCTGTTATTTATTCATAACAACACTGAGAAAATTAGATCAATTCATAATTGTTCTAAAGCAGTCTTAAGGACTTTTACATAGTATTATGTAATACAGAAATGTACAATCTGATTCCCTTGGCTGCATACTTCTAAACATTGCAATATGTAATGTGACAGATGTAGAGAAATAATTAAATTCAGGACTTGGTGAAATCATATATTTAATTTTAATTAAGTTTAAATGCAAATAATATTTAATTTGTTTATTAATTTAAACACTATTTTTAGAGCAGTGTTTCTCAGTCTTGGTAACTTTAAGATGTGTGGACTTCAACTGCCATGTTGTCTGGGGAATTCTGGGAATTGAAGTCCACACATCTTAAAGTTGCCAAGATTGAAAACACTATTTTAGAGTATTTGTTTTGTGGTTTGTATTTGAAAAGCTAAGTATGAGCCTCAGCTTGGAAAGAAATATGGATCTTTCTTTGTAGCATTTGTCTACTGCAGCACTATTAATTGATCAGTAGTGATTGGCCATTTTATAAGAGATTGTTATCTGGAACTGAATTAATTGAATTAGCATACCGACTGACCACTTTAGAGCAGAAAAAGCAGGAATGTGAATTTCAGCACACAAATCAGTGTGCTTTTCAAGATTTTTTTTTTTCTATCATAAACTATTTCTGTTTGTGTCTCATTGTCTTTAGAAACTTTGGGCAGAATAAAAATGCATTGAAGTCTGTAGAACACAAATATTTGATTTATATATGAAAGAATATAACTAAAGGGTGTGATTTGCATGCTAAGGGCTGGGCTTCCCACTTTGCAAACAGGAAAATCTTTAAATGGAGCTAGAACTATGGAATGCTAGGTGAACTTTTTTTAAAATTCTAGTTTAATGAGGAAAAACAGTGTTTTATTGACTGTTTTATGGATAAATATGTTTTTAAAGGGCAAGATACACTTTCATATACTCTTAGTAAACATAGAAAAGGGACGATAAGTCTAAATCTTATTTTAAATAGAAAAAATCATGCAAACTCGATCACTGGCTCTGCGTGATGTAGCAGAAGCAAGGGGAACAGGTTTGCTAAATTAAACGTGGTAACAGATGTTTACTAGCCTTAAATATAGCAAGGCTGCTTACTCTATACCATGACAACATAAACAGTCCCTAGTTTATTAAAAGATGCATTGATTGTTTCAGTTGTCACGCTGTTAGTCAATATACTGATTTATTAAATATTCTTTCAGTGTAAGTATAAGTGTAGGTCTTGCTGGTTCTCCTGCACTGTATTTTAACAAAGCTGGTAATAAACACAAATTTGGACCTTATATATTAATATTTCCACAAAAGGTGGTGCTTATAGAAAGAATTTAAATAAGATCTTATAGCTCCCCCTTGTGGAAATTTAAAACTCTGAATGTAAGAAAGAAATAGAATGAGCAACAATGCTATTTAAATTTATTAAATTTTATATTATGCTTTATATTTATATTTTGGATGCAAACTCTTCAATAAGTACCTCTGACAATCTGATTTTACAAAATTATAAATACTTTTTCAAGTATTTGGTTACTTATTATTTTAACACAAATAACATAAATTACAACATTAAAAAGCATACATGCCATTTGTATATTCTTAAAATGTTTGAAGTACATTGTATACAGTATATAATGGAAGGCTTCTATGATTAGCAGCCTTGGGTCCAGTAATTAGAGACCCCAATTTCTTGTTTTTGTTAGGAAGCCCAAGATTTTAATAAAGTACTTCTCTGTACTTTGACACAACCTTTTGTTCTACTTAGATATTATTGGTTTCTCCTTTTTTTCCTCTAGATTTCAATTTCTTGAAATATTTTATAAAACTATTGGTTATGTATTTTTTTCAGGCAGAAACTAGGAATGTCAGTCATGTAAAAGTTCGCCTTGAATGCAGTTTACATAACAAATTGTATCATTATTTTAAGGTATGGCATGTATGTTTGCTCTTAAATTTGCTTTTACAAATATAAGCATTTTATCTATGAGCAGTAAATTGAGCTGCTGTTAGATGTGACTTGAACCAGTTCTGATTCATTGCTCAGGTATACATTAGCATGTACACTGAAGTTATCTTTTCAAAACTAATTTTCTCTTCTTTATCTTTATCAGGTCTTTTTCAAGTGATATATGGCCTAAATGCCCTTTTTAATATTTATTCATGAACATTATTAGAATTATTTAATAATAGCTCTTAAACATTCTATTCTGTGAATAATTAGCTTTGTTAAACAGAACCACTTTTATTCTAGATATTCTTTTTCTTCAACTTTAAGCTGGTTATTATCTAACAGATTTCTGTGTTGTTTCCTTTCCTGTCTTCTTGATTCTCTTACTATATTGGGGATCTTAAATTGGTGTAAACACTGCAATTTCTGTTATTAAAGTGACTCTAAGAATGTGCAAAACTTGCCATTTTAAATTCTGGGATGTTCCCATCCCAAGAACAGCTGGATTGGTGGTATTCAGAGGAAGAATGGAACATTGTAAAATTATCCAGAATAATCCTTTCCCAGAATCAACACTTTCAATGTATCTATTAGTATTTAGAAAATACTAATTTTCTCATGTTTACTACTCCATCTATGAAAAAAAGGATAATTACTTTCAAGAACTTTTTCTTCCTGGATTACCTTTGTGGAAGAAGAAGTCAACTGACAGATAATCTCATACTAGTACTCTGTTTCCCCAAAAATAAGACATCCCCTGATAATAAACCCAATCAGGCTTTTGAGTGCATGTGCTAAAATAAGCCTCCCCCTGAAAATAAGCACTCCCCGAAAATATTTAAATGCAGAGCTGGAAATCAGTTAAGATGGAAAGAGGAGCCACGTGCCTCAAAATAATAAGACCTGACCAAAAATAAGGCCAAGCGTTTATTTTGGATTTCAAAAAAATATAAGACAGGGTCTTATTTTCAGGGAAACACGGTAGAAGGTAGCATTTGGAGACTAGCTTTCATCTCTCATTCCTTTATGAGGTCCTGGTGCCCTTTAGATATCCAACAAAATGCAGAGGGGTTACAGGTAGTCCTCAAATTACGACCACAATTGAGCCCAAAATTTATGTTGCTATGTGAAACATTTGTTAAGTGAGTTTTCTCCCATTTTACAACCTTTCTTGCCATAGTTGTTGAGTGAATCATTACAATTGTTAAATTAGTGACATGGTTGTTGATTGAATCTGGCTTCCCCATTGATTTTGCTTGTCAGAATATCACAAAAACTGTTCACATGACCTCAGGACACTGCAACCATGTTAAATATGAACCTGTTGCCAAGTATCCAAATTTTGATCACGTGACCATGGGGATGCTGCAATGGTTGTAAGTGTGAAAGTCACTTTTTTTGCAGGGCATTGTAACTTTGAATGGTCACCAAACAAACTCTTGTGAGGACTACCTGTACTCCTCAATAATGGAGGACCTTGGAAGTTCTGGAATGAAGGGCAGTCAGCTTCCAAAAATGTTCTTCTACCAATTCAATGTTGAATGTCAAACAAAGCTTTTTCTTTAATACTGTCAAAAACGTTAAAGTAAAATCAAACAACAAGATGGAATTCATTCCAGAGTTTTGAGTATATGAAACATTCAGCATTGGTCATGAGTTGGCAGATGAGAGCAGGAGAGTAGTTTAGAATTTGCAGAGATTCATAACACCATTCTCAATAACTAGAAGAGATTAGCAGTGGGATACCACTGCTGCCCTCTTCATAGTGCAGGCATTTAGAGCCTCAGGTAACTGCTTCAGTCTCATCATTCATTCTGTTTATTTAACATGATCAAATTTTTTAGTTCCATTTCAGATTTGCAGACTCACTTCTAGATCCAGTAGTGGATCTAGTAACACTGCATCATCAATAGTGATATTACTACCTCTTCCATGGTTGTATAATTATATGTAAATTATAAATTCAATTTACATATAATCATTAGATAGACTTAATTAAACTTAAACTATTTACATGAAAGCAACATAATATGTATGATACTGCTCCTCTTTGGGGTATCCATGCAAAAAAAAATAATCTCTGAGCTAGTGCATAGCATACAAGAATACCATCAGAGTGTCCCTTTGCTTGTCGCACCAACAGTTTTGCTTGGGTGTGGGTAACACCCACTTTTAAGACTTATATTTGTAGGGTTTTAATTATTCACCTGTGGTCATTTTTGGATTTTCCTTTCGTTTTATATTAGAATTGTTGCTTTGCATCCAATGACCTACTGCTAGAAATAAGTTTAATGGTCCGAATGAAAAATGTACAGCATGAATTTGTGGATCTTAGACAATACTTACTGGAGAACCTTTTTGTAATTTATGTAGCAATGGATAAAACACAGACCTCAGGTAAGGCCGAGATATATTACCACTTTAATTTTTTTTTACCATAGTATAGTATTATAGTAGAGAGTTTACATTTGTTTCTGGTTTTGTTCTTTTTGTATAGATGGTTCTTCAGTAATCTTGTATGTATTACATTCGGGGAACAACCTTTTATATGTGCAGGTAATTTATATATATATACATTATATTTTTGTGTTTAATATTATTTTTGCCCTATACTTTTATGTTTAATACATTGCTCACAAATTCTTGTTGATCTCCTTATGCCCGGGCAGTTATAATACAGCAAACTGATTTTATTGAAAAAGAAATTGGATTAGAAAATCCTCAATTCATGGAACAAAATGCAAAAAGGATTGTTACCAGCGTGTTTATGATGTTGAACAGAACATTCTTTATTTCCCAATTTGGTTTAGAAATGGAGATTAATTTGGGGTTTTTTGAACTAGTCAAAATATTGAATCAGGTGGGTTAGGGTTAGGGTTATATGGTAGGACCATAAAATAGAAAGAGTCGTAGAAAATGAAGAAGTTAAATTGCTCTGGGACTTCAGAATCCAGACAGACAGGCACCTAACACTCCAGACTTAACAGTTATCGATAAGAAAGGCAAAAAAGTCTGGATAGTGGATGGAGTACCAGTGCCTGGAGACAGCAGAATAGAAGAGAAAGAACTGGAGAAGATAACAAAATACAAAGACCTACAAATAGAAATTGAACAACTATAGCAAAAGCAAGCAAGGGTAGTACCAATAGTAATAGGTGCCTTGGGTACAATCCAGAAACAACTGGAGCACCACTTGAACACCATAGGCATTGACAAATTTTCCATCAGTCAATTGCAGAAGGCAGCTTTACTTGGAACTGCTTCCATCCCGGACAATATCTGTAACACCGTCAAACATCCAGATTTGCCTATCCCAGGTCCTTGGTAAGGATTCGATAGGTACACAAAGTGGGGAAGTGATAGTTTAAAAAGATCCAGAAGAATTTTGTAATTCTGTGCTAATTCTTAGTATAAAACTATGTTAACAGACTTGAAACTGTATTAATAGCTTTGTTCAGTAGCACAAGTTCAGAATAAGAATGGCTTGATGGGACAAACTGCAGGGATTTGAAACTTTGCCTGTTTATAGCAACTATGATAGAAATAAATGATGTAACAGCATAATTTGCTTTTTTTGCAGGATATAAAACATTTGACCCAGGAAAAAATATTTTCTTTGCTTTTTGAGCCAATATTGCTACCATCGTTGATCATGAATTTCACAAAAGTAGCTTCTATTATTTGTAAAGGTACAGTATTGTCATATGTTGTGTAATAATAGGTGATATTTTATAGGTCTGTTTTTGTTCAGAGCTAAAAACTATTTATTTTCATTTTAACCATTTTGTCTACCTTTCTAATAAAACAGCAAAATGTATTAACCTAGCATACTGTATAATTTGGCTTTTTAAGAACATTTCAAGTATATATTTTATTAAAATTCATGGTTCTTTTGATAGGACTATTAAACACAAGTCACATATTATGGTATAAGTGTGTGTGTGTGTGTATGAAATACATGTAAGTATACATGGATCATTATAATCTTCAATTTATTCATCTTGGTAAAAGAATGTGATACAAGTGAGAAATTAAAGTGGGTAGGATACCAGCCTACCCTGCAGTGTGGTTACACTGCAGGGAAAATAATATGCTTTCCTGACAGTTGCTTTATTTGAAAATATTTTGTGTTATAGAATATTTTAGGGTTTTTTTTCCATACTTAAATTCCCAACTGTGGATATGGTGAAATGCATAATCAGCGTTATAATTAAAAGGTGTATATTTTTGGTTTGGAATCTGTTTTTCATTAATTTTCTTTCTAAATATCCAATTTCAAACATCTGAGAAATTGCTTCCCTCAGTTTCTAAGACTTTTTTTCTTTTTCATCCTCTTCATTTCTTGGTCTTTACATCTTAAATTTAAACATTTTACAAACAGCAGTATCTATGGGTATTGATTCAGATACATATTAATGAGATGAAACAGTAGTAATTTTCTTGAGAAACTGTTATGGTTCTAAGATAGATGTGAAATGCATGCCAAAATTGTTGTTCTTGTTCAGTCGATAAGTCTGATTATTCACGACCATATGGACCATAGCACAAGCCAAAATTGCATGCTCCTTTAGAACAGTGTTTTAAGATGCATGGACTTCAATTCCCAGAATTCCCCAACCAGTATGCCTGGTTGAGGAATTCTGGGAGTTGAAGTCCATACATCTTCAAAGGGTCAAGTTTGGGAAACACTGCTTTAGAAGATAGAATAATAGGGTTGGAAGGAGCCTTGGAGGTCTTCTACTCCAACCTCCTGCCCATGGCAGGCAATCCTATACAATTTCAGACTTTCTTTGGCCTTGATCGGATGGATAGACACAGTCATAGAAAGAATCGCAGAATAATAGAGCAGAATAATAGAGTTGGTAGGAACCCTGGAAGTCCTCCAGTCCAACCACCTACCCAAGCAGGAGACCCAATAGCATTTCAAACAAATGGCTGTCCAATCTCTTCTTTAAAACTTCCAGTGATGGAGCACCTACAACTTCTAGAGGCAAGCCGTTCCACTGATTAATTGTTCTCACTGTCTGGAAATTTCTCCTTAGTTCTAGGTTGCTTTTCTCCTTGATTAGTTTCTAATCATTCTTGTCCTGCTTTCAGGTGCTTTGGAGAATAGGTTGACCCCCTCTTATTTGTGCAGCTGTACAAATATTGGAACACTGCTGTGGTGTCACCCCTAATTCTTATTTTCACTAGACTAGACTTACCCAATCCTGCAACCATTCCTCATATGTTTTAGACTCCAAACCCCTAATCATCTTTATTGCTTTTCTCTGCACTCTTTCTGCAGTCTCAACAATTTTTTTTATATTGTGGTGACCAAAACAGTATGCAATATTCCAAGTGTGATCTTACCAAGGCATTATAAAGTGGTACTAAAATTTCATGTGATCTTGATTCTATCCCTCTGTTAATGCAGCCTAGGATTGCATTGGCTTTTTTGGCGGCTGCAGCACACCGTGGACTCATAAAAGTTGTTGTCCATTAGGACTCCTAAATCCCTCTTGCAGTTACTGCCATTGAGCCAGGTTCCACTATCCTATAGCTGTGCATTTGGGTTTTCTTACCTAAGTGTAAAGCTTTACTTTTCTGACCACTGAATTTTATTTTGTTAGATAGAGCCCAGTCATATCTGTCAAGATCCTTCTGGTTCCTGAGCTTGTCTTCTGCTATGTTGGCTATTCCTGCCAGCTTAATGACATCTGCAAATTTGATGCGTTCTCTTTCTATTCTCTTATCTAAATCATTTATGAAGATGTTGAAGAGTACTGGGCCTAAAACAGAACCTTGAAGTATACCACTGCTTATTTCCCTCCAGGTAGATGCAGTTCTATTAAGGACTACACATTGAGTACAGTTTGTCAGCAAGCTACAAATCCATCGATAGTTGATCTGTCTATTTTACATTTTTCTAACTTACCAAGAAGTAGGTTCTACTTTGTCAAATGCCTTAGTTAAATCCAAGTATACTATGTCTTCAGCATTTCACTGGTCCACTAATTTTGTCACTTTGTCAAAGAATGAAATAAGATTTGTTTGACATGATCTGTTTTTGACAAACCCATGATGGCTTCTGGTTATAACTTTGATTGCTTCTAGGTGTTTGCAGATCTGTTGCTTGATTATCTTTTCCAGGATCTTCCCAAGTATTGCTGTCAGGCTGGTTAGTCTATAGTTTCCTGGATCCATTTTCCCTCCTTTCTTTGACATAGGTACACTATGTGGTCATGAAAGCAACCAAGAAAGAGTTAATCTACTGGATAGAACAACTTTACTTAAGCCGTGTCTTTTGCATCCAGTGATAGAAGGGTGAGTTTTTAATACAAATTTGTAATAACATACTACAATGCAAAATCCTCAAAAATAGAGGAATGCATATTCTATAAATTAGAATTAATCCAGATATCATAATTCATTTGATTTGATTTAAAAACAATTTCTAGAGGGATGTATTGATTTTAATGACATTTGGAACAGATAGATTTTACTATATAATTGAGATTTTAGAATAATAATAATAATAATAATAATAATAATAATAATAATAATAAGGTGGTAATGCTACATCGGGAGGGAGGGAGGGAAGAAAGGAAGGAAGCCATTTCCAGATTAATTTTTTTAATTGTATTTTGAAAAATATTTATACATTGTATCGTTTTGATATAGAGATATTTATACAATATTAATTAAAATTATCGACAGTCTTCACATTTAATTGTGCATTTTATCTCTGTAGGTATTTTGGCATTAATCCATTTGCAGTGGTATTTCACATAGAACCACATCACAATATTTCAGCATTTTGGTCTGTATGGTTTACAAATAATTTCGATTTTAGCATTATGCTAAATGATGTATATGTGTCAAGGCAAACCAAGGATATTCTAAAGGTAATTTTTTTTTTTTACTTCTGGTCTCATAGTGCACTTTTCCTCAAATGAATATCTGTATAATAGTGCTTTCATTCAGCTCAGTCATATCTCCTTTCTGTAATTTGTTTGTATATATCTATATTTTTATTCATTCATTCTATATAAAATACTGATACCTTATCTGTGACTGGTATAAACTATGAACATTTATATGAAACAGGTATTTATCGCTGTATCATAAAATAAATTTTAAATTCAGTTAAGTGCATCCCACAAACATTAATGCACAGTTGCAAACACATCATATCGAACCAACGTGAAGTTCTACTGTGATTTGGATATTGGGTGTTAATGAGTACAAGGCCTCTCAAAAGGTCTGCTAAGTAAACTAGAGTGATCCAGTTGGGGCCTTCCTAGTTTATTTTAGTATTTGGTAGCTGTGAAGTAAGCTGTTTAACTTTCTTATTCTGAACAGCTTCTAAAATGCCACTAAGCATCAGTGCACATTTTAGAAATGATCCTACTTGTGGCTGAATTTGTGAGGCGCCAGTGAAATTGTAAGGATATTGAATGTTGAATTCATAATCAAATTTCAATGCGGGGCAATATACCGTATTTTTCGGAGTATAAGACACACAGGACTATAAGACGCACCTACCTTTTTTGGTGAGGAAAAGAAGAAAAAGAAATATCCTTCTGCCTTTGCCTCTGAGCAATTTTGCCTCGTAACAGCAAACAGCCTGCTTTACTTTCATTTTCGTTTTCAGCACAGCTTGATTAGCACAAGGGAAAAAAAAAACTGCTCCAGCAATTTACCACGTAGCAGCAGAGCCCTGTGCAAAACAGCTGAGAGCAAATCAGCTGAAAGTCAAGAGGCTGATCCAATCAACTTGTGCTAATTAGGCTGTGCTGAAGCTGAAAGGAGCTGTTTTTTTCTTGCTGTTTGCTTGTAAGGAGGTAACTGCTGCGAGGCAAAGGCCAAAGGGTGGGGGCCAGTGGAGGGGCACATTCGGTGTATAAGACACAGCTAAATTTTCACCCACTTTTAGGGGGGGGAAAGGTGCGTCTTGTACTACGAAAAATACACTATTTGAAGAACGATTGATAATCTTCATACTCTTGGCTTTATGGAATATCTAGATATTGAAGGAAATGGTCTTGCAGCAGAAAGAAGTAGCAGGACAAAAATAATCCTTGTTTGCTGTTTTATTTTCATATACACTAGGATTAGACTCAAAAGACATAAACCAAGTAGTATTACATGTTTTTTTTACCATCAACTAAATCTGAGATTTTTGCCATTAGATTCTGAACTTCACGGGAGCCCTGATTCTGCCTCCTGGCTGTTGGAATGTGTTTTCCATGAAATATCACATACAGGAATCTGTAACAAGTTTATTTTCCAGTATTTTTGTGACTACAAATGTTGGAGTGATATTTGAGATTCCACTACAGATTTATTCTGCTTTGTCTCAGGTAGTGTATTGCTCTAAATTTATAAATACAGAAAGCATTGAATAGTAATATTATTACAAAAGTGGTACTGTCTCTTCTACTTGCAACGTGTTGTCTATGAAATTATTTTCCATAACATATAAAGACAGGAAGACTGAATGACCTAATAAATAGGTTCCAGATGGCACTTTCATCTGGAGAAATACATGAATAAGATTTTTCTGGTCACCTATTAATGTTTTGGATTTTAACTGAAATTGTTTCGTTTTTTAAAAATTTATTGCCGTCTGTAGTCATAATGTAAAAGATTAAATAAATAGCTAATTGAAGCAGTGCTCCCTGAATCTGAATTATGTAAGACGCAGGATTTTCTGGACCACTTAGTGACAGAAATTGAAAGCTTTAGGTCACAGGAGTCTACAATCTCCTATTCTTCTTTCTAAAATTTAAAAAAAAACCACCAAACACATACATTTTAAAATTATGTCATTTAATTTGTGTTTTATTTGTATTTTAAAAGTTCCTGAAACACATAAAACATAAGAATGAATCACAGTGCAAGCCGGCTTACATTTAGAAACCTATTTTTGCAAGATAATTTTGCTTAACCATTTTTTTTCAATTATCTTTCAGCAAGGAGAGACTCATTTTGAAGCCATAGCACATCATGATATGTACTGTTCCTTAAGAATGTCAGACAAAGGTAAATATAGAAAAAATAATGTTTTAATCTATTATCAAGTAAAATACAACTACCCTGTTTCCCCGAAAATAAGACATCCCCTGATAATAAGGCCAGTCGGGCTTTTGAGTACATGCACTAAAATAAGCCCCCCCCCAAAAAAATAAGCCCTGCCCAAAAATATATAAACGCAGAGCTGAAAATCAGGTAAGACAGCAAGAGGAGCCCCATCTTGCTCCACACACACCCCAAAAAATAAGCCCTCCCTGAAAATAAGGCCAAGCACTTATTTCAGGGTTAAAAAAAAATAAGACAGGGTTTTATTTGGGGGAAAACACGGTAGCATTCATTTCTTTGCAACACTATTTATTCTTTATAGATCTTAGCAATATTCTGTCCTTGCTGCTTAACATTTTGTAGTACAGAGGTTTAGACGCATATTTTTTTGACAACAGTAGGAAAATAGGGCAAGGCAGTACACCAGAAGAAAGATAAGTCAGATGCCGCCTCCAACATGAGAAACAGAAATAATAAGGGTGGTTGTTGTTGTTTTGCATAAGTCTCATATATTATGTGTTCTTTCATTTTTTTAAAAAATATAGATTCTTTTGATAGTTTCCTAAAATGAGAAGATGATCAGAAAAGTTATTAATTAAAATAAACATTGTATAATGGTGCAACTGCATATTATTTTCATTTTAGCAAACCACCTTTGGGAAAGAAGTCTTTCTCTCGACAGCTCGACGTGGAATGTGGATTCTGATCTTGCATATGAACTCCATGAAAAATGGCAAAAAATTAAGCAGAGTGAAATTTGCAGGTTTGCATAATAAATTATATGCATATTCTTTTAGCAATTTTGTCTGCAGCTAGAGTTGTGGTTTGTAATTAAATTTCTGTATGTAGCAAAAATAGGCATATCTCAAAATAGGATGAAGAAAAAGTTGTTGGGACTCACTTATGGGTAAAATGCCTGGTACAGAGTGCAACTTAGCTTTTTTCTGAATTAAGCAGGCTGTAGACTTGGGAGGAAGGGCTTGGAAGACAGTCTGGAAACAGGTTCCCAATTAGCAATTTTCTTTCTCTCTCATTCCATTGTCATCCTGTTTGTTCAGCCACTATCAAAATTAATCTTCACTTTTTTTTCTTCTTAAAAATATTATAAGCAGTGGGGTAAAACCACTTGCAAGGGTCCAGGCTACTTGAGGCACCATCTCATTCCACTGGGACTGGCCCATCTCACCCGTGCTGGCAGAGGAGGCATGCCTGACCAGCCTGATTATTCTGGTTCGTGGTGTCCAGGAGAAGGACTTTCTCTGCCATTGCACCTGCCCTCTAGAACATCTTGCCCCTCGATGTGAGGTCGGCCCCAACTCTCCTGAGCTTTCATAAGGGCTGACATGGCTCTGCCATCCCCCAATGGGGGCATCACATCAACCATTGAGGTGGTTGATCAATTAACATCCATCTACCCACCCTATCTGTAATTGAATCATAGCATTTGTTTGTATTAATTTATGTATATTTTTAGTGTATATGTATATTTGTTTTCTAGGATTGTAAGATGCCCAGAGTTACCCTATGGGTGGCCAATAGATTTTATAAATAAATAATTCTTTTTTAAAATGAGAATTAATTTCATAAATATTCCCAACCAAAAGTATATAATTGATATTTATATAAAAACATTAAATTTATTGACCATTGTTTTATATGTATTATCTCAACAGAAGAAATCTTAGGGAAATTATTCAAGCTGCTTATCAAAAAAATCCTGAAGAAGAATCATCTGCACTATCTTTTCCCCATTTGGTGTCAGAGGCTGGTCTTTCACTGAACTTCAGTGCAGCTGCACCAATGAATAGCATGGTGAGATTATATTATTATGATCTTGAAAAAAATTCTAATGTGTAAGTATTGCACCAATTTAAAAGAATTTTGACATCAACTGCTGTATTGGAAATTTATAGAAATGGGTTGAAGCCAATAATTTAGCTTAGGATATTGCACATCCATTATAATTAGTGAAAAGAAAAAAAATTGACATTTATAATCATATAAAATATGCTAATTATAATTGTAAATATTTGGGGTAGACATTAAAATTTATAACATTCCAAAATATGCCTCAAAACTGTATATTAATAACTTGAATTGTTGTATTTTAATTATTTAGGTAAAATATTTTACGTTAAGAAACCCTTCATATTTCCCAGTTACATTGCAACTCCTGCCTCTGTCCTTCTATCCTGATCCTCAAGCTCCACTGAGTCTACTCAGAAAATGGTAATTAACATAGCTATTAAAGAATATGACTTTTCTTTTATTATCCCTAATTTAAACGCATACAAAAAATTCCATCCATATCTATGGTACTAAATTCTGGGGCCAAATCCATATATATATATATATTTAACTGTATTTTAATGTTCGTATCTATGTTTTTTACTTTGGCTGTGCACCGCCCTGAGTCCTTCGGGAGAAGGGCGATATATAAATTTGATAATAAAAAAATAAAAAATAAATAAATACAGTATGTGTAGTGGGAGGAATGTGATGATAGCCATTAGTCCTCTATTACTTCTATACCATTTGAGGGTCACTCTGGAACAGAACAGATTATAAATAAATAAATTGTAAATGTATTAAGATTATCAAAAAAAAAAGCGTTCTGTGTGAAAACAATAGAGACGGCAGAAGAGACAGTATGTCAAGCTATGCATGCTTTAGGTCTTCTGGGCTCTTAGTGAGTTCCCAATTCCAGTTGTTTTTCTTTTCATGGAACATGCAGAGGTTGAGAATAAATGATAGCAGATATGATCATCTACATTAGTTCATTCCTCCTTTATTATTTTATAAGGCAGCAAACATATACAACACAATTCCTTACCCACAACAACAATCCTCTGAGCTAAACTGGACTGAGAGAGAGAGTGACCCAATGTCATCCAGCTGGCTTTTATGACTCAGGCAGGAATAGAACTCACAGCCTTCCACTTTCTAGCCTAGTGCCTTAACTACTAGACCAAACTGGTTCTCATGATTTGCAGCAATAGGCTGGAAAAGTCGGGATGGTAGAGAAGTAGAATGACAGAAGTGGCATTGCAGTGACGCTTTTGTCTCTTTAGTGCATGCATCAGGATGACATGACCCTGCTTTTTTCAATTGGACAAAAGTAGCAATCTCCTATGGCTGTTGTGTAGGAAAATTGGTCTAATTCTCTCAAAATTCTTTATGGTGGCCATATTATGTCTTCTGGCAATAAAATTTATAATATATTTTTGAACTGTATAATATCCTTTCTTACAGTACAATGACAAGAACAATGTCTCAAAACAGCCAATTAAGTATCTGTGGTAGTGCATCACATGTATTTAATACTTTTCTTTCAAAACAAAATATTTGCATTAAATAGAAACTTAAAATAACTTCAGCTTTTTAGTTATTTCTGTGCCGTATTTTGTGTTTGGGGATATAACTATTTTAATGCATTTTGATGCAGGTTTGGTGCAAATATACAATCTATTAATTATACAACCACTGAATTCAGATTGACAGAAGAGTATACTTACCGGGTAAGCTATGTCTTGTGTTAAAGTGATGTAATACATACAAAAATAGGGAATTTAAAAATAGATCTGCATTAAATACATTCTCTAGCAACTTTCTTTTTTCAGAATGTTGTTTATATCCACAAAAGGCACTCAACTCTTCAGAGTTATTATTTGCTATGAAATATAGAATTAACATTTAGATGATGTACAATATTTATTTGTTTGTTTTTAAAAAAGAAAAACTCATTGTGTCTCTTGCAGGTTTTTCATTTTTATGAACCAATCAAATAATACAGGATAGGTCACAGAAAGATAAACCCTATTATTAGAGAGTATACTTTAAAAGAGCGAAATTTAGTTAGAATTCAGACTTTAATCAGTCAGGATTAAAAATTGGAAATAAAACCTGCTCTACCACTGAATAAAATGATTACCACAGGTAACTAATGACAGGAGTTAAGAAAAAGAAGTTTGGTAGAAACACCACCATATTTTTAAGTGTTCTAGAAGATTGCTTCCACTGCAAATGAAGAAAGAAAACCTTGAAGAAAGATTCACTTGCTAGTTGTAGTCAGTTTTTATTTATTAGGGTTACCATATCTTAGTTGCTGGGTGATAGCAAAAAGATACAGAAAACTAGTTATTTGATGCCATCTAATGGGTGTACATCCATCTAAAGTACGATGGTCCTATTATATGTAGAAGTGGAAGTCACTTTGTCTTGGGGAAACAAGTAGTTTTCCAAAGATTCAAGAGTGATACACAGTATCTCTAAATAAAAAGAAAGGCGTATAGGAAGACTGCATAATTTTTATTTGACTGTATTGACTATGTGGCATGGATTCTGTGATAAGGTTCAAAATTAGTTAATTTTATTACAAATGTAACCATCATGCTTAATTTGTTCATTGATTTCACCAACTTTAATCTCTGCCCAGTCTATTAATTTTGGTACACATGTTCTGTAGTCCTGATATTTCAGGTTTTAAGGGTGTTGCCCTGTGCATTGCCTAAGCTTTTGTTTATGCAGGAAGTAATACTGTGGGGTAATAAGAAGATCCCTTAATATTAAATTTATTTATGTATTATATCAATTTATATAGTCTTTCATGTCATAATTATGAGTCTGAGTGACAAACTGTTTCTTGATTTGTTGCTAAAAGTAACACATTGTGTCTTCATCTCAATAACATTCATGTCTTAGTAAAGAATTTGAAAAAGAATTATTTTCTTACAAACAGAAAAGGGCATCAGAATATTGTTGATCTTATTAACCTTATCTAATCTTATTAACTTATTAAAGGTGCTCTTTACAAATCAATGCTAAGTGATGCTAAAAAATACAAATACAAATAATACGTTGTTATTTTTATTTTACTTGGGGCTGTGAACCACAGGAAGGCCATGATTATCGCAGGTCTAGTTCTGAGATGCTTCATTTGAAATTGCAGCCTCTAGAAATGAAGAGAGTTGGTGTTGTCTTTACACCTCTTGACTACAGGAGAGTAACTTCCCTTATATTAGTCAGGTAGGTCTACTTTTTACTTAGAGTGAAGCTAAAACGTTCATTGCAGATTTTTAAAAACGCTTCACATCTGAAATGATATGAGGTGATGTAAACCAGTGACCTTTCCATCTCCATGGACCAACAGCGGCGGTGGAGAGAGGGGGGGATGATTTCACATGCACTTGCCTGCGGCTTGCGTGGCCCGGTTCCCAACAGGCTGCAGATTGGATCCAGGGAGTGGGCCGGGGGTTGGGGACCCCCTCTTGTAAACACTATAGTTGATAGAGTTCATATGTATAATATATATATTGAATATTTTATGTTATATGCCTCCAGTAGTCAGTTTCATGCAAAGAAATATAATGCTCTTAGCTTTCCATTATTGAAAACATCTTTTTTTCCATCATTAAAGCCAGTGTTAATTCAAGGTGTTCCTATCCATGAGGTCTTCAGGATAAGTTAATTCATTAGGGTAAATTAATTCATTACTAATACATTAGGAAAAGGAATTACACTGTACCTTTCCAAATTTTTGCTTTGAGATATATTGCACATTTTATATGCTGTTGGGTGATTTGTGATGCTGCTAATATTTTTTTATTTAATTTAATTTAACTTTGCCTTGATTTATTGCAGGAATAATTTGACAATTCTAGATATGGTTCATGTTGAAGGCACTGGAGCAAGAGAATTATTGAAAGTAGGGGGAAGGTTACCTGGGGCTGGTGGATCTCTTCGATTTAAGGTGCCAGAGTCAACCCTTATGGACTGCAGAAGACGTGAGTACAAAATTTGTTTATTGGTAAGGGATTGAATGGGATTAGTTTCCAGTGTACAGATATGTATGGTTAAAAGAAAGGTGTAGAGACTAGGTTCATAACATGCATGTATGTTTATTCACATATCTCTGATTCCTGTTGTGGCTATTTATAATCATAAATATGTGCCATAAATGCATGGATGGTATATAATGTAGTACTGATATTTTTTGCATTAATACAGGGAAAACATTGAAGGGGCATTGCATATCACTGTTATTCCCGCCTAATTGTCTTGCCTTGCATATAAATGAATGTATCCTAGCAGCATTATCAGAAGATTTGTTAGCATTATAGAACATTGACATAGATAGACTGCTATAAAAATAACAATATATCAATTTTATGATTTTCAGAACTGAAAGATGGCAAGCATATTCTGTCTATCACAAAGAACTTTAAAGTCGAGAACATTGGTCATCTTCCTATTACTATAATGTCTATGAAAATTAATGGGTACAGTTGTCAAGGATATGGGTTCGAAGTACTTGACTGCAGGGAGTTCTTTTTGGCACCAAATTCTTCACGCGACATTAGCATTGTGTAAGCATTTGTGCTTTTATCGATAGACTTACTGTTTCTTACAACTGTCTTTAATTATTGATAATGAGCAGAACATTCATTCCATAAAATATTTTCATAGAAAATACTATAATTCCCAAATTCTTTCTAGTAAGGATTTTAACAAAATTTTACTTCAGTAACATATTCTGTAACTTGCAACATTATTTTAAGATGTTGAGATCTCTTAACAAGACATAGTTTGCTTTGCTGGCAGCTTAAATCATTATTTATGGTTATTTTTTTTGTCATAGTTACCTGTAATAATAATAATGCTCTAAAAAGAAAAGTTCCATAGGCTAGTTCAAATCTGTGAGTGTTTTAGCCTTCTTTATTCAATCTTCTGGCAAAGGCATTTCTTGTTACGGTATTCTTTCCTGAACTGCTTTGCATTTCACAGTTGCTGATATTAGATAAGAGAGAGGTTGAGATATGAGACTGCAACAAATATATTAGAGTAAGATTATGCATTCAAAGCATTTTCTCATTCTGTATTGGAATGATTATACACCTTTTCATTATTCATCTTTCTGCTAAAAATGGAAAATATTTCTGGTAGAATCCTGTTACCACTTTCTTACTTTCTCTGGTACATGTCTATGTTGGTGATGTTTTGGTACCACTCCTGACTAGAGTAGTTAATGAGGACATCATGTAGCTTCAGAATGTCTCCTCAGCAGAATAATTTGTTCATAGTTTTAAGTCTGTATGTATATGTGTGTTTGTGTGTGAGAGAGAGAGGAGGGGGGAGGGTAGGAGGGAGGGAGAGAGAAGGAGTGCCTTCATGAAAGTAGGCTTCCATAACAGAAAAACTGATCTTCATCATCATCTTGCTCTTACCGCGGACAAGGCGTATTCAGCCTGGTCTTCCGTGAGGCAGTTGCTGACCACATGAGACCTTCTTGTCAGTTCTCACACGGAAACTGCCATGTATGACTTTGGCAAGAAAGCCTTGCATACCTCTTCAGCAGTGGGAGCAAGAAGATAATAAAGGTCAGCTGGGTGATGCACCACCCCAGTAGAAGAGTCAGGCTTCAGGGATTGAAAAGATAGGCAGGTGAAGGGAGTTGAAGCATGCCTAAAGTTATAAGTGCAGGTGGTCTGCCAAGCACCTGAATTTTGAATATATGACCACTGTATCTTAGAGGACTAGAGGTAAGTACCACTCCGTGAGTGCTACCATAACTTTGAATGGTCACTGAATGAATGGTTGGAATTTGAGGACTACCCGTAATGATCTTGTTCCCAATAAAAGCAACTATGAAAGAGCTACTTAAAAAAGGCTCTAGCTTCATTGTCTTGGTTTCTTTTTCTGGTGCAGTTTTACTCCGGATTTTACATCATCTTGGGTTATTCGTGAGCTGACTCTGGTTACTGCTGCTGGCATCGAGTTTCACTTTACACTCAACGTGACCCTTCCTCACCATCTTTTACCCATATGTGCAGATGTGGTACCAGGACCCAGTTGGGAAGAGTCATTCTGGAGGCTCACAGTACTCTTTGTAAGGTAAAGCAGAATCTCAGGATGCTTTCAATGGGTCCTAAGGAGAAATAAACTCTGTAATCATACAGGAATAATTGTTAAATTATTTTAACAGATGGGGATTTTTTTAATCAACTGCCACTAATCTTTTCCTCTGGTTGATTTTTTAAACATTTCATTGTAAAAGAGGATGAATATTGATGAATACAAAATTCTTACAGATACTCATACAGATAATTGGTCTCAACAAAATTGCTTGGTGTCTATCAGGCATTGAAGAACATACATTGGAGAACATTATCAGGAAGAGGATAATCTCAGCTGTAAAACAGAAACTAAAATATGTGAAGGTGCTGCTAGTCTGACAGTCCACTTATTCTGGTGGAGAAACATCCTATATCCCACATACCGTTCCTTAGTGGGTTTTGCATCATATTAGGCTCAGTAAATTCTGGAATCTATTAGGATCACGGATGACTTTAAAATAGTGTTGATAGAATAAATGCCATGCAGTTTTACATATAGAACCCCTTACCATACAAAGTTTAGGTTATGGCAACTTTTTCATAGTAGTCATCCTTTGACTATAACTTCTTGTGCCTTCAAATGTATATTATTAAATTGAGATTAAATGGACTTTAATTTTTGCACATTTTTCATTACTGTTTCTATATGTGTGTTTGCACTTGCAGTTTGTCCTTATTTGGTGTGATCTTGATAGCTTTCCAGCAAGCACAGTACATTCTAACAGAATTCATGAAGTCAAGACAGCGGTCAAATCATAATTCTATACTGCAAAACAACAATTCTGTGGATATCATCAGTTCTGAAACTTACAAGTAATGCATTTTACCTTTCTATATATAAAATTCCTGGAAATCTTATTTAAAAATTATAGATTGTGGTATAGATTGGTATTTCTAAGATGTTAGTTGGGATAACTGCTGTTTTATACTAAGAAGGCAGGTTACTGTTTTAAAAAGTTTGGATATACATAATCTAGATTTCCATATTTGCATATCAGAGTATATGTATATTTACTATTTTGCAGTATCTCTCCAGTGGAACAGGGGCAAAAATCTAGGCAAGGTGAAGGTCATATAAGTTTAATAGATAAATAAAATTTTAAAAAATGAATATTCTTGTTATGACATATATTAAGGGAGTCAGGAAATATAAAACTGAAGGACATTGAAAATACTTTTAGATCAACTTGATTTCAAAGTTTCATGCTTGGTTCCATGTTTACAACTTTTTTACTGCGTTGTTTTTGGCAATTGTGTAGAAACCATGCAATCTTTTTTTATAATGAGTCTTATAATTTTATTTTAAAATCAGGAGTAGCTGCAGAGCGTTTACTGAGACTTACAGTTCTTCTGATAAAGGAAAAGGAAAAGGATCCCTTTTGGTGGGCGCTGCAACCAGCCGTAGCCAGAATGCTGCCAAGAGGAGTCCGGCAACATACAGTCATTCTCAGAAGAAACACAAATGTTCTGTATACTACGGTAAACAAAAATCAAGCACAACACCTAGCAGCAATATTCTAACAACAGATGATAAGCCGAACCAGTCAATTGAAAATCCTATTTCAGCACCAAAGGAAGACATTTGTACTGTTAATGAAAACTGGCTGAGCTTGAAATATGCAAATAGCGTAAACATGAACATGCAAAAGAACTTAACGCACCCAGGGAACTTTGTAGATAAAGACGAAAGTGCATTGAAAAGTGCAACACTTATGAAAAACATTTCTTCAGATTGCAATTTGAAGGAGGGCCTTCAAACAAATATGTTTCCTAAGGAAACGAATCTTAAGTCTTCAGAAAATTTAGCTGAACTCAAAGAACCTGAGTTATGTCCTTCAAAGTCATCAAAGAAATTGCCTGAAAGTCGCTTTCCAAGATCATCTCCTCAACAACAATCAGAATTTCAAGAGAGTTCAAGGAAAAATGGAGGTAATTTTTTTTTAATCGAAAAGGTGTTGTTTTGAATAAAGTTAACAGAGAAATATGCATGCCAGAAAATAGTTTTTGTTAACTTCTAGAATTTTGAAAATAATGCTAGAATTATGGCCATAGAAGCTGGACAGTATCAAATATTTTAGCAATCATAATATTATATTGCAACCCCGAGCATTTTAATGCTTTTAAGAAGTGGGTTTTAATTGGATTTTCAGCATTTAACAATTAGAAAAGATATACAAATATGACACAAAGGCTGCAATTTTAGGCGTATTTACTAGGATTAAGATGAATTGTAAATGAGGAAATTCCTTCAGGGTAAGTTTTAAAGTGATTGAAATACAAGTATAGTTTTCTTCATCTTTATTTTGTTTTTCGGAAAGAAGGGTTTTGCCAATGTTTTATTTATCTAGTCAGACCCAAATATTTTTCTAAAGTATCTCATGAAAGAATATTTTCAGTTAAGAAATTGAGAATTTTTAAATCCAATCTAACATGACACTAACCTTTACTGTAAATTTCAAGTAATACACATCCACAATTTTTCATGGTTTATTAGCGGTTATTACAAAATATATTTCTCTTTATTGCTTAAGGGAATAGTCAGCAAGTGCCTCTTAGAAATGAAACAGGAAACTGTGAGACGTTGCAAAAACAGGCTAGTGAACAGCTTTCTACAGAGAAATTAGAGAATAAAGGACTTAAAGATGAATTACTGTATTCTGGAAAACGGGAATTGATTTCTGCTGAGGTCTGTATTTTATATCTCTTCTTTGCAATATTTACTTTAAAAAAACACACACAATAAGATAGATCAGAGGTCTGGATTAAATATGATCCAGTTTGTGGAAAGTTTTATCGAAGCTAATAAAAGCCCAGTGGTTTCAACGAGATGAACTTTATATTTCTTTTCTTGTTTCATACTTTTTAACAATTGTCTATCAGTAGGCCCCATGCACTGTGTGTGTGTTAGAGCAATTGGAATTACTAGCAATAAAGTACAAGCAATGTAAACGATCATTAAAAAGAATAAAAACTTTCAAAATATGAAGATTGGTTGAAGTGGGTTAATGAGCTCCATTTTTACAAATTAAAAAGTTTAAATGATTTAATTAAAAAGAACTGTTTCAAAGCTTTGCATAGTGTCTTAGATGCTGCATAGCCTACATGAGGCTACTTACGTTGTTCGATTCATTTTAGATTTACAATTTTGTGAACTAACACCAGAACAAAAATATGTATGCATGAAAGTTACCTTTAATTTTCTCTTTGATTAACCCTGGTTGCACCTATATAATACAAAGCTGAAATAACTTTTCAGGAAACTTTGAATCTCACTGGAGAAGAAAGAAAGTCAGAGGGAGCATTTATAGGAGGTCTGCTAATAATGATACTGACCTGGTTTTTGTTGGTCAAAATTGTACTACTTATTCTTGCTCCCATTCCAGCCCTTTCTAACTCAAAACAGAATAAAAGCATCAGAGAAGAAATAGAAAAAAGATTTACGCTAATATATTCAGTATCATAAAATGGTAGCCTTTCAATAGTTGGTTATATTGAATATGGTTCTAGAACATGTATATTTTAAAAAATAGTTGTGTCTTTCAGCAGGAAGAAGTTCACAGAAAAAATGGGTCTCAAGAGAAAAAAGATGGACACTTGCCCAATACTAGCTGGAATAGACATAGGACAAACAGAAAAAATAAGAAGAAGCATATAAACATATCTTCACGGTATGCATCACTACCATCACATATTCACATTTTAAAATTAGAAGATCAGGACTGTTTCTACCACTTAAATTTTATTAGATGTTTTCAGAGAGTGCTAGCAATCTTTGAGTGTATTTTTATTCTGAATGTCCCTGTCTACAGAAGGAATGACTTTTTCTAATTCCTTCCTCTTCTTCCATCACCATTGCTGCTGCTTCTTTCAAGGGGTTTCCGCACTATTTTAGAATGAAGGCTGAAAGGACTCTAAGGAAAGAGAAAACAAAGAAACTATTTTTTAAACAGAATTCTTTGGCTGGATCAGAAACCTTTGTCAAATAGGAATAGTAATTCTGTGTAAGAAAGGGGAGAGTTTTGGCTCCATGTATTATTTTATAATTATTTATTTGACTCATTCTCTTGTTAACATGTAACCTGTCTTTTTTGGTGTTTCAGTTATCATCTAATCTTAATATGCCATTATTCATTCACTGGTCAGAGTAGAAAGAAAAAAAAACCTAAGGCTTTTCTTCTTGTTTGGGGGACATTTATACAGGGTTCCTGAGCAGGCTGAACTGAAGCACGTGTGCAGTGATAGACATGAACTTAGAACGACTATTAACATAAGAAATTGGTGTGCTCAAAGCAACGGGGAAACTTGCAAAGGAGATGATAAATCTGCGCACAGGGAGGCAGGTAGGTGGTAAAATGTAAATGGAAGGCAAACAATAGTAACCAGTTTTGCATTTGAAATCCTTTTTTGTTATTTTGGTCCTCAAATCAAATCCAAGAAACAAATTGATTTGATGCTATAATAAGGAGAACATCCTAGTCTTCATATTTGACGGTTTGATTAGGAGAATGAGAACCAGTGACAAAAAAAAATTCCATATTTATAAAACTTTGAACATTTCTAAACTTCAGGGATAGTCCTAGTTTAGAAATGAGCTCTCTCTCAGTCTGCCATTCGTTAAAGTTGTTTAATCTTCCTATCTAACAAAAGATGGAATAGAAAAGAAAGTCTGATATCCTGGTAATCTCACGTTTGCTTATTTACGAAATGCAATGATGCAAGTGTTAAAGTTTGGTTTTGTTAACTGCTTCCCGAAGAAGGTTTCTACCAGTGGCCTAAGAAGAAGTGCTTGGAGAGGTTTTGTTCAGATTCAAGTTCAGATTGTGGAAGTTCTTCTGGAAGTGTCCGGGCCAGTCGGGGCAGCTGGGGCAGCTGGAGCAGCACCAGCAGTTCGGATGGAGATAAGAAGATTCCTAGCAGACATTTCCTTCCTTCAAGTATGTGGGGTCTGGACATGTCTTCTTTCTCTTTTCTGCTTTGGGAAAATGTCACTGCATGTCACCCGCCTTGACTCCCCACCTCCCCCAAGCTTGCTATTTAGAAAATAGTCTTAACTGAAAATAAGAAAAATATCTTAATCGCTGCTATTAAAGTGTTTAAAATAAGCACACCTATTTTAGGAGATAATACACAATGTGTTTATTTTAAAGGGATTATGATTAAACAGGAGCCTTGGTAGTACAGTGGTCTAAGGCACCCTGTTATTAAGCTGGTTATTAAGACCAGATGCCTGCAATTACTGCAGGTTCAAATCTCGCCAAGGCTCAAGGTTGACTCAGCCTTCCATCCTTTCTAAGGTAGGTAAATTGAGGACCCAGTTGTGGGGGCAATAAGCTGACTTTGTATAAATATACAAAAGAATGAAGGCTATTGCTTAGCGCATTGTAAGCCTCCCTGAGTCTCCGGAGAAGGGCGGCATATAAATCAAAAAACAAAAACAAAACAAAACAAAAAACTAAATTTATAATAAACAT
Organism: Pantherophis guttatus; assembly: GCF_059756535.1. Taxonomy (NCBI): domain Eukaryota; kingdom Metazoa; phylum Chordata; class Lepidosauria; order Squamata; family Colubridae; genus Pantherophis; species Pantherophis guttatus. The sequence goes on along the minus strand of NC_142070.1, from coordinate 26,944,764 downwards.
AGTCTTGACTTATTAACATAATCAAATATCTGAACATCACTTTTAAAGAATTTTATCCCGCTTTTATTATTTTTATAAATAACTCAAGGCTCTTCCTCCTATTTTTCCCCAAAAAGACAACTCTGTAAAGTGAATTCAGATGACAGAGAGTGACTTCCATGCCTAAGGCAGGACTAGAACTCAGAGTTCCCTGTTGTTAGTCCAGTGCCTTAATGGCTAGACCAGACTGGCTCTTTTATTTAAAAATTAACTCTTCCTGGCATTTTGAAGTTTAACTACAGATAATTCTTGCTTGTAACCATTAATTCAGCAACCATTCTAACTTCTAGCGGCGCTGAATGAGGAGAAATATGACCAGTCCTTGGAGTTGCAGCTATCATAGTGTCCCCATGATCATATGATCATGATTTGCACACTTGGCCACTCACAGTTACAATAGTCCCAGTATCCCACAGTCACATGATCACCATTTGCAAACTTTACTGCTGGCTTCTGACAAAGTCAATGGGGAAGCCAGCAGGGGGTAGCAAAAGGTGATCACATGACATTGTGCTTAACAACTGTGTGGAATTTGCTTAATGATGGCATTTGGAACTGCCATTGGTATGGTCATGCAATGTCACTCTTTACAACTGCATCACTGAGTTGGTGGTCCCAATTCCCATCATTAAGTGAGGACTACCTCTATAAACAAGTCTTTTCATTAGTAACTCCTATTTGTTTTTCTTGTTAATCTTTATTAAATTTATTGGGATTACTATTTTGAATGCATTTTAATAGTCTAATGAGTTGTTAATAGCATAGTTTAAAGGAACAATGAAGGCAAAGCCACTGAAATGTATTGTTTCTGAAGGCAAGGAGACAAATTTATTTATATAGTTATTTATCAAACGAGCCATGTTGGTGTATTGGTTAGAATGCGGTATTGCAGGCTACTTCTGCTGATTGTCAGCAGTTCAATTCTCCCCGGGTCAGGGTTGACTCAATCTTCCATCCTTCCAAGGTTGGTAAAATGAGGACCCAAATTGTTGGGGGAAATATGCTGACTCTGAAAACAGCATAGAGAGGGCTATAAGGCACTATCAAGCGGATACAAGTCTAAGTGCTACTGCTATCAAATTTGTACATTACGAATTATTACTGGCATTGTGGTGTTAAATGCTAGTTCTGGATGGGAGTGCTATGTCTGTTCCTCAATCTTTTTCTTTTCTGTGACTTTTGAGAATCTCTACAGAAAAGAAAGAAAATCTCTAGAAAGATGCTAAAAGTACTCTTAGGGACTACCTGTTAAATCATATAGTTCCAAAGTTAGTGTATTGTATATGTTATTCCAGTCCCTGATTCTTAATTTTGTTTTGTGCAGGGGAAAGTATTTCATGTAATGATTTTTCACCTGATACGCCCATCACTTTAAATCTTTCCCACAACATCTGCAACACCAGGTAAAGATTTTCAATAGTTCCTCTTTTCTATAGATTGATCACAGATCAACTGTTTCAAATATAACTAGCAAAGAAATGAAAAGCAAATCTTCTAGTTCTAAACTTACTTATATATTTGATAATGTTTTTAACTGTTTATTTCATATAAAATATTAATGTGCCCCCTTTTTTGGTTTAACAAGATGAATATATTTTTTAATTCTATGTCCATGTTTTTGGGGAGCCATATAGCAGTGGTTTGCTATAGCCTATGGGATGATTTTTTTTCTCACTGTAGTTAAGTCTTATATTTTCTTAGTACTATTAACCAAATCTGACTGCTTTGTATTTTAAGATCAGACAAAAAAACCCGCTAGATGTGCCATACAAATATTTTGATCAAAAAACTGTATAGCCATTTTTTTACTTGATTACATTAGATATCATGCCTGGAATGTGTGTGTGTGTGTGTGTGTGTGTGTGTGTGTGTGTGTGTGTGTGTATCCATTTATGAACATAACCGTGGTAATACTCTCTGCAATGGAAAAGTTATGTTGATCATTAAAAATATAAAAATATTTATCTTTAATTTTAGTAGAGAAGTGAACAGTATCACACAGTATCCAGAGAATTTGTGTCCCAGCTTCACTGATATAACCACAGATCAAGACAAAAATGAAGGTTGGTTAATTAAAAAAAGATCTTATTCAGTAGCTAAATCATATCAATTTCATGCATAATTTTTATTGTTTGTAATATAAGGCAGATCATCCAGTCCTGCATTATTTTCTTTCTGATACATCCAATTTTATATGACTAATGATTAACTTATCTTTAATATAGTTTCACTACGATTTATGTAATTCAAGTGAAACCAGGTAGCTTATTTAGGATGGTTGCTTAAATTTCACTAACTTAACAGGAATACATTAGATATTAAAATTCCCTTGTATTTCCTTCTTTTTTCCTCTATTAAAAGATAATGTGCCCTCAAGGTTTTGTTATTGTTAACTGTTCTTTTTTAATTTCTTATTTACTAAAACTTTGATTCAGAAATCTGAAGCTTCATTGAGTACATCCAGCATCATGCCCCTTTGACAAAATTGGATGGGATCTACAGGCAGTGTCCATTTAAAAGAAGATAAAGTCTAGATGAAATCCTAGTCAAATAAATAAGTGGAAAGGAACTTTATAAAATGTAATTTTTAAGTTGATAAGTTAGTAAAATTGTTTATATAGGTTGTCCTCAGTTACAAAAGCAGCGTAGTGGGGAAGCCAGTTTCACGTAACAATTGTGTTACTAACTTTAACAACTACAGTGATTCATTTAACAACTGTGGCAAGAAAGGTCATAAAATGGGGCAAAACACACTTAACATCTGTTTTGCTTAGCAGCAAAAATTTTGAGCTCAATTGCAGTTATAATTTGAGGACTACCTGTATTTTTTGATGAAGGAAGAAGTCACTTCTTTATATATTTCTCTTCTTTTGCCTTACTATATATATTCTTATTTTTCCTTGTTTTTCTGTTTTTTCTATTCTTGTCTTTTCTGCTTCCATTTTTACTTTCTTTTTTTTTACATTTTGCATTAGTTTTTATTGTTGTAAATTGCAATCTTTAATAAAAGTACTATAAAAAATTAAAATGAGGTTTCCCCCCGAAAATAAGAACTGCTGATCAGCTTATTGTTCACAAGAGATCAAAAATAAGTCTGATGAGAAGTTTTGTTAGAGCTAAAATAAATTAGCAAGTGCATTTCCTCTGAATACCTTAATCAAGAATACCAACTTTCATGTAAATAGATTGAGATATTATAGTGATGGGATTTGCTTAGCTTTTTATGGGCAGATATTAGGAAAATGACAGAAATTAAGTACAAAATTATGCCAGATATAAATAAATGAACAAGCAAATTAAGCCTTTTTGTTCCTTTTTTTGTCTAATTAATTATCATCTAAGTTATAAAATGTGAATGATGAATGGGAGCATAAAATAGTTAAAGCAGAAAGACTTGCTCATTCAGCATTTTCAGAACAAATATCCACTTCCTGTTCTTCCATTTCCCTCAGACTCCCATTTTTAACTATTCCTGCTTCTGGATGGTGCTTTTGAAAAGACTGGAATAATCTTGTGAATATAATAATTCAGCATCCTCCTCTAAAATCTATTGGTCTCAAATGGACAGGGTTACAAAAGGAGAGTTGGGGACTAACTTACAACTTTCTGCAAATATATTATCTTTCCCAGAATCTCTTAAGGATTCAGCTTTGGTCTATAGGAAGCTGTCACTTAACCATAGTAATTGGAACCAGAATTTCTGTTGTTAAGTGATGCAACCGTAAAGAGGGATATCATGTGACTGCATTGCTTAGCAACAGCAATACTGCCAGGCTCCAATGCCAACATTAAGGACAGGGCCGGATTTTCCTATAGGCTAACTAGGCTTCAGCCTAGGGCCTCAAGATCAAGAGGGGCCTACATTCAAATTGTTAGCAAAATTAAAATTACACTTTCACTATAGGTGAAAGGGCCTCATAAGTGGAATAGCCTAGGGCCTCTTTTCATCTAAATCCGGCCCTGATTAAGGATTGTGGTTCATTAAGCAAAGAACTCACCTGACTATGATTTGCGACTTCCTGCAAGCTTCCCCACAAGTCTATGGGGAAGCTGGCAGGAAGTTGCAAATCCTAGGTGGTTCATAGGCTAGCGAGTTGATGCTCCATAGTGGCAGTCTGGAGAAAAAGCAGCAGGAGTTTCTTGCAACTTTCCCTGCCAGCTTTCCAGCTGACTTTTGTTTGTGGAAATCTGGCAGGGAGGATGACAAATTGTAGTCCTATGACCACAACACACTGCAATTGTGTGAGACAATTGTTAAGTACTCAGATTATGTCCATATGACCATGGAAATGCTGTAACATCCAGAACTTCTGCGAAAGCGTTGTCAGTACCATTCGTTCAGCACATACCTCCTGAATTTGCAGAGTTTGATACTAGCTGAAAAACTCTAACTTTTACAACAAATTCATATGATGGATAATCTCCAGCCTTATGCCCATCAAATATATTGTACTTGAACATTTATATCAAAACTGTATAAACCTCAGCCAATTAAGTGGCTAGAATGTTGTGCTGTATATTATAAAACTTAATTTGTTTGGGTGGATATACAATGTTGCATAGCATTGTAATGCTGATGCTTGAAAGTTTTTTTAAAATATGTATTGTATAAATATATAACATGCTATAAATTTTATTTGCTTTTCTAGGTCTCTATCCAGCAGGAGATCTGTGGTCATCCCAGCCTATCTGCTTGACGAATAGCATGAATTACAGTCTTGAGAACAATGTATCATGCATGATCCAGGAAAACCCTTCATTACATAATGGGCAGGTTTATTTATTTATTTATTATTGCTGATATATTTTTACTATGGTCTTCACAGTCTGAGATTGTGTGTTGGGGGTGGGAGCTGGGAGTTGTCCTCGCATATCTGGAAGATGTGGAGGGATCGGGGTGAAATCCAGATTTTTTTCCCTACCGGTTCTGTGGGCGTGGCTTGGTGGGCATGGCAGGGGAAGGATATTGCAAAATCTCCATTCCCATCCCACTCCAGGGGAAAGATACTGCAAAATCTCCATTCCCACCCCACTCTGGGGCCAGCCAGAGGTGGTATTTGCCGGTTCTCCAAACTACTCAAAATTTCCGTTACCGGTTCTCCAGAACCTGTTAGAACCTGCTGGATTTCACTCCTGGGAGGGATCCAGATTAGGAGGGGCTGTTTTATCAGAAATAAGTTGTGGGGTTTTTTTGGTGACCTTTGAGCCAAGGTATTGGCTTTAATTCAGTCTTTCTGAAATTTTTCTTTCTTTTTTTAAAATCTTGCAATAGCTTTGTTGATTGGAATCCACCCTGTGATGGCCAGCTTAACATGTACTGTCCAGTAGAAGTGAATGAGTATGGTAAGTCTTCTACAGAACCATTAGTACTCTGTATGGAAATAGGTACGCTTAAATAGGCATTCAGAATTCCATTGAACAGTTTTGGTTGTTATCCTAGCTTTTCTATGTGCTTTTAGATTCCTGTACAGATTGCACTGTCACCATACTTTCAGGCTTGGCGTATGGTCACTCCCTTACACACACACTCACAACCGTGGAAAATAGCCACACTGAAATCACTTTCAACTGAATACCGAGGCACAATCGGTTCTTTAGAATACATGGAGACTCGGTGAATGTAAAGTAACAGTAGAACTTTACTGATTACAATAGATATATATTTCCTCTTTCTCATACACACTCATTCACACTTTCCCATGTTTTTCTCAATGAGACTGGCAGGCACTAGCCAGATGGACAGAAGCTTCGAAGTCTAGATCCAAAAACAACTCAGAGTCAGGAGCATTTTATTTCCCAAATCCTTGCTTGCTTTGCTTTGTTGATTGACAAGACTAGCAACTACTCTTTCCTTGTTAATTTACAAATCTGGTAGCTGTTGGTGGGATTTGGGGAAGGGCTTCCCACATGCTCAGACCCAACTTCTGATGTCTGGGTCAGGTGACATTTTTTCCTTTGTTTCCTTAACAACTTAGTTCCTTCTATCTCCCCAAAGGGATCTTTTAGACTGGATTCCTGGCTTTTATCCACCCTACTTACTTGCCCACTTCATCTTTAGGTATGGCAGCTTGCCATACCTAAAATTTCAGTCTCATAGCACCTTCAATATCTGTAAAATGGATATTATTGTTCTTCAGTCACCCAACCTATATTATTATTTAGTATAGACCAAGGATGTCAAACTCAAATTCATTGAGGGCCAAATCAGAGTTGTGTTTGACCTTGGAGAGCTAGGGTGGGCGTGGCCAGGCTGGGCATGGCCAGCATGACATCACTCAAGTTGGGCGGCACCTGTGGTGGCCCGAGTGCTGTGCCAATGAAAACGGGCTCTTGAGCTCCGTGTTTGGCTGCGACGGCCTCCTGCAACCTCTGCCAGTGAAAACGGAGCTTGTGAGGGCTACATGCGGCCCTTCTGAGCTCCGTTTTCCTGGCAGAGGCACCACAGGCCGGTCCTTTGCTGTTTCCAAGGCGGCCCTGTGGACCAGATCTAAACATCTCACGGGCCGGATCCAGCCCCCAAGCCTTGAGTTTGACACCCCTGGTATAGACTCCTATATAAATGAACAAAAAACAGGATATAAAAATGAAATCTACTTTAAAGTCCAGATTAATTTATGATGAACTATACAGGTATGTCAATATGGTAGCAATGGGAAGTAGTTTTCCACTGCATTTAAAATTTTCCCAAATAGCCTTGGAGGCCTCTCATGTGAATACTAATCTGGACTGACCCCTTTTGGTTTATGGAGATTAGCCATAGTTGATTAGGTGCTGCTGTCAACAGGGCATACAAACAGGATCTAGGATTCATATAGTAATTATTTGGATAATATTTTATTATATATGCATTATATATGTTTATTCCTACAATATATAGAATCACACTTTGATACAAAGTTGATTAATACTGAAAACTCTTCTGTCTCCTAAAATAAAGAAAACATGAATTACCATAATGGATTTCCGTGCACAGAAGAAATTCAAAATTCAGGCTTCATTGATCACAGCTGTCAGTCTTCATGGAACACCCCACCTAACCTTCCTCCAACATGGGAACCCACCAGTTATGTCAACCCAACAGTAAGTATTATAAGTGGCCTGTTTCATGCAGTCTGTTATAGTAGTTCAAATATACTGTATTTTTCGGACTATAAGACTCTCCAAAGTATAAGACGCACCTAGCTTTTCTGGAGGAAAACAAAGGGAAAAAATCTGCCTCTGCCTCCCAGCAATTTTACCTCCTTGCAGCAAACACCTGGTCAGCTTCAGTACAGCCTGATTTAGAACAAGCAGCTGATTGGCAGTTGGATTGGCCTCCCGGAATACCACCTATCAGCTGTTGCAGGTTGCAGGGATCACTGCCGCCGCCTATCACCACCCCATTTTTTGCCTCCTTGCATTCCATTTTTGATCGCTGCATGTCCCGTTTTTGGCCCGTTCCATGCGGCAGGGATAACTGAAAATGAGGTGGTTTTTGGCCTGTTCCAGGTGACAAGGATCGCCGAAAATGACGTGGTAATAGGCAGCAGCAGCGATTACTGGCGACGGGGGCGACAGGCAGTGGCGTATTCCAGGAGGCCGATCCAACCGCCAATCAGCTGCTTGTGCTAAATCAGGCTATGTTGAAGCTGACCAGGCTGTTTGCTGTTTGCTGCAAGGAGGTCAATTGCTGGGAGACAGAGGCCGCAGGGTGGGAGCCAGTGGGTGGGCGGGGGCTCGGGCAACATTCGCTGTATAAAATGCACAAACATTTCCATTCACTTTTTTTGGGGGGGGGGTGCATCTTATACACTGAAAAATATGGTAATCTTTTGGAGTTGTCCTTTACATATTCTTGGGTTTCTTTTTTTTAAGAGTGAGGTATTTAACATTCATATTTCAAAATGTAAGTGGCTTCCATTTCAGTTTTGATTGTAATTTTGGCACATTTAATAACACACATTAATAATAATAATAATAATAATAATAATAATAATAATAATAATAATAATAATAATAATTTTATTTCTATACCGCCCCTCTCCCGAAGGACTTGGGGCGGTGTACATCCTATTAAAACAAAAAATATACAAATATCAAAATTTAAAATTATTAAAAATACTACACAATTTCAGCCCCCAATTTAAAACTCCCAGTTTAAAATAATCACATAGTTAGCCCTGCCTGGCGAAACAGTAGGGTCTTAAGGGCACAGCAAAACACACAGAGGTTGAAGATCTTGCGTATTTCCGGGGGCAGTTCGTTCCAAAGGGCAGGAGCTCCCACAGAGAAGGCTCCCCCTGGGTGTCGCCAGCCGACATTGCTTGGCCGACGGCACCCTGAGGAATCCCTCTCTGTATGAGCGGACTGGCCGGTGGGAGGCTATTGGTGGCAGAAGTCGGTCTCGCAAGTACCCGGGTCCTAAACCATGGAGCGCTTTAAAGGTGGTAACCAACACCTTGAATTGCACCCGGAAGAGCACTGGGAGCCAGTGCAGTTTGCACAGGAGAGGTGCCACATGGGCGCAATGAGTTGCGCCCATAACCACCTGCGCGGCTGCATTCTGGACCAGTTGGACCTCCGAGTGCTCTTCAAAGGGAGCCCCATGTAGAGAGCATTACAGTAATCCAGTCGTGAGGTGACAAGGGCATGAGTGACCGTGCGCAAGGCGTCCCGATCCAGAAAGGCCCGCAACTGGTGTACCAGGCGAACCTGATAAAAAGTCCCCCTGGCCACGGTCATCATATGCTCTTCTAAAGACAGCTGTGCATCCAGGAGGACACCCAGATTGCGAGCCCTCTCTGTGGGGGGTAAAGATTCACCCCCAATAGTCAGCGATGGCACCAGCTGACTATACTGGGACGCCGGGAGCCACAGCCACTCGGTCTTGGAAGGGTTGAGCCTGAGCCTATTTCTCCCCATCCAGATCCGCACGGCCTCCAGGCAGTGGGACATCACATCAAGGGCATTATTGGGGTGGTCTGGGGTGGAGATGTATAGCTGGGTGTCATCAGCGTACTGATGGACTCTCACCCCAAAACCACGGATGATCTCATCCAGCGTCTTCACGTAAATGTTGAACAGAAGGGGCGAGAGGACCAACCCTTGCGGCACTCCCCAAGTGAGGCGCCTCAAGGTCGACCTTTGCCCCCCTGCCAACACAAACTGCGAATGGTCAGAGAGGAAGGAGGAGAACCACCGCAGCATGGTGCCTCCTATTCCTAACCCCCTCGACCGCTGCAGCATGATACCATGGTCGATGGTATCAAAAGCCGCTGAGAGATCTAATAGGACTAGGACAGAGGAGCAACCCCTGTCCCAGCCCTCCAGAGATCATCCACCAATGCGGCCAATGCCGTTTCTGTGCTGTATCCCTGCCTGAAGCCCGACTGGTACGGGTCTAGATAGACAGCTTCATCCAGGTGCTGGGGAAGCTGTCGTGCCACCACACTCTCAACAACCTTCGCCACAAAACGAAGGTTGGAGACAGGACAGTAGTTTGCTAATACAGCCGGGTCCAGGGAGGGCTTCTTGAGGAGGGGCCTCACCACCACCTCTTTCAAGGCGGCGGGAAAGGCACCCTCACTCAAAGAAGCGTTTATAATCCCCTGGAGCCAGCCTCATGTAACCTCCCAGGAGGCCAGTACCAACCAGGAGGGACACGGGTCCAATAAACATGTGGCAGCACTAAGCCTAGCCAGAATCCTGTCATGTCCTCGGGAGCCACAGGGTCAAACGTTCTGAGTTCCATAGATTTCATTGTTCAGTACATATTTAAATGTACATTTTCATTATGCATGTGATGAAATGAATAATGGAAAATGGAAAAATGCTGGATTTTTTTCCCCTGGATATAAAAATAGATTTATAATCCTGGCGCAGTGATGAAGAGTGGGGTTTGGGAAACACAGCATTCAAGTCACATTTACCTGGAGAACATGCTTGGATAATGTGAGGCTGTGAGGGCATGAAGACTTTGTTAAGGCTGGTCCTTCAGCAAAATGTGCATAAAAATAAATTGTTTATTTCCATTTTAATTTAATTTTCACCTTAGCTTGCTTGCTTCAGTTTCTCAAGTGCTATGTAACTGCTTTGTTCCTGGTCTTCAGACATCTTTTGCACTCCCAGTGATACCTTCCCTTTGCCTTTCAGTCCTACCTCTCGAGCACCAGGAGTTTGTCACCCATGTCTGGCCTCTTCGGTTCCATCTGGGCCCCTCAGAATGATGTCTACGACAACTGCTGCCCCGTCAGTGCTGCCACTCAGCATTCAGCTCAGGTGGAGAGCCAAGCAGTCCTATGTAAGCAGGAATGTTACCCGAGATTTAACCCATTCCGTGCCTATATGAACTTAGATATATGGACTTCAGCAGCTAATCGGAATGCAAATTTCTCTCTTCCTAGGGACTCGGGTTATTGTGGAAATGTGTGAAAAAAGAATGTCATTTTTAAAATGTGAACTTAAAAAAAAGCTTTTTCTTTTGATTACTAGAATGAGCTGGTGGTTGAACTAGAATTCAATGTTGGTCATTATTTTGGCACTTTTGTATGGAAAATAAACTTTTTTTTTTTTTACCAAGGCATCTAGAATTTCTCTTTTCTGACAAAATACATTCAATAATAAGACAAACAATGGTGTTAGAGAAGTCTCAATCAGCGGTATCGTGCTATTGACTCCATAGCTGCTTTCTCTTTTCATTTTGGGAAAGAAGAAGAGAAGTTTTAAGTTTTGTCTTGTTTCGGGATGAAACACCATCTAACCAGCATTTTCTGACTTCATTAACTTCTGTTTCACATATTTTTATTTATCAAGTTTATAGTCTTATTTTTTCTGATGCTTTACAGCAGTTAAGAGCAATAAATAGAAAAAAAAAATAGCCATACAAATAATTTTACAAAACAAAACTAAGAGCCTTTTCAGTACAGACAGTCCTTGATTTATAATGGTTCATTTAGTGACTGTTAAAAGTTATAACGGCACTAAAAAGTGCCTTATGACTGTTTTTCACACTTACATGTGGCCTCCCCGTGGTCATGTGAACAAAATTCAAAGGCAACTGACCAACTGTGGCAAGAAAGGTCATAAAATGGGATAAAACTCACATAACAACAGTGTCGCTTTGCAGCAGAACTTTGGGCTCAATTATGGTCATAAGTTGAGGACTATCTGTAGTACATATTAACTGTATAAAAGCCAAAGAAAATTTAATATTCCCATAACCATGTCTTCAAAAATTCAGGCAGTTTTTGTTTCAAACAGTAGTTCCCTCAAAACATATTTCTGAATATAAGGCTATATTTCCAAAAATAAAAACATAAATACTTGTGAAAATATATAAAAATGCTCTTCTTCATCATGGTCTCTTCACATTAAAAACATAAAAAGTTGTGAAAATATATACAAATGTTCTTCATTTTGGTCTCTGCATATCACATATGAGTTTCTACTTGCACAAAAATCTTACTGGAATTTATAATTGAGATTTCTGATGGGAAATTCACTTCTATATTTGCATAAAGCATGTTCTTCCATTCTCTTCCTTTTGTTTTCAGTGAACATAGCAATTGACTCTGGAACACTTTTTGTTGAGTAGTTCTTACTCATTTTATACTCTTAGAACTAAAAAAAGTTACAAATAATTTCCCTTGTTTCAAAAAATGCTAACAGGATGGGGCGTTATCATTTCTTGCCCATATGTATGTCAATAAGCAATATAGTATTTATAAATATTCATTTTAGCGATAGCTACATCCTCAGCACCTTCTATAAGTTGCATAAAGTCCAAAAAGCAGATGCATGAGCTAGTTGGTTGGTTACTTAGGCTTCTTCTAGATTGAATAGATGATATAGATAGATGATAGATGGATGGATTTATAAATGGATGGATGGATGGATGGATGGATGGATGGATGGATGGATGGATAGATAGATAGATAGATAGATAGATAGATAGATAGATGATAGATAGATAGATAGATAGATAGATAGATAGACAGACAGACAGACAGACAGACAGACAGACAGACAGACAGACAGACAGACGGTAGATATAGATAGATGGATGGATAGATAGATAGATGATAGACAGATAGTAGATAGATAAAGGTAGATGATAGAGATAGATGATAGATAGAGACATGATATAGATGGATAAATGAATAGATAGATGCATAGATATAGATAGATACATAAATAAATAGATAGGTAGATGATAGACGGTAGAGATAGATGATATAGATAGAAAGAGAGAGATAGCTAGCTAGCTAGCTAGATAGATGATAGAGAGATGATAGATAGGTAGATAGAGATATGATAGAGATAGATGATAGGTAGATGATAGATAAATAGAGATGATAGAGATAGATGATAAATAGGTAGATGATAGATAGATAGATAGATAGATAGACAGACAGACATGATATGAGATAGATAGATAGATAGATAGATAGATAGATAGATAGATAGATAGATAGATAGAGATATGATATAGATAGATGATAGATAGATAGATAGATAGATAGACAGACAGACAGACAGACAGACAGACAGATTGATTGATTTAGATTACCGTCCTGGCACCTTGATGGGCTTTGTTGGATCTCCAACTTCTTTTTTTACTACCTTGGAGGGGCTATAACCCAAATTAATCACAGTAACTCTTATCTATGGCTAGAGAGAACTACTTTAAAAATAAAAATCCGAGTGTGTCTTGTTCCATAAACCTTTGACTGAAGCTCTTATCCTTGAGGTCTTAGCACCACAAATACTCCACTTTACCAGAATTAAGGCTGTAATAACTAAATTCCAAAGCCTGGTCTTCTTTCTGTCGGTTCTCCAAATGGAATATGATCTGGCAAAACAAACTGTGAAGGACAGCAAGCGGATCTAGGAAAGGCCCCGGCCTTCCTTCCATCAGCAGATATGAGACACACTATCTTGCTGCCAGATATCTTGCACAGCTACCAACACCCAGCTATAGGAAAGCTTTCTCCTTCACCCAATGTCATGTCCTTCCCTCTAGTTTGGATGGTAAATACTGTATTACTGTAATACTGTATTAAAAGTAGCATTGGAAACCAGGAAACATGTATTTCTCCCTCCCTGAGTCAGATTTCTTCTCCTCCTAATCAGCAGATATCCTGATCGCTCAGTCTCAGCATATGGCACTGATGGTACTTAAGGTTACAGCCCACATTGCTAGGTTTTGTGCAGCATCTTATAAGATCCTGCAGACTTTAACAGCTGAAGTTCCTGCTACATATGTGTATCTTATTCATAGCCCAGACTCAGACTGCTTCTCTTTAATTTCACTCAGGAATTCCAGTTAGGTGATTTTATAGGTGTGTTTTAATGTTTTATATTTTTATTCACTGTTATCTTATACCATGCGTTTTATAGATGGTTACAGATCACTTATGAACATATTTCTTGTCCTGGTCTAAAGCCACAATAAAAAAATGACTAAGATTGTAATTCAAAGGCAGCACTACATCACAAAAGCCCAACAGAAGTTCATTTAGAACATTTCAGTATTTCCATTATAAAGCATGATTTTAAGTCTTTCAAATTAACGAGGAATAATCTTTTTATTATAGGATTTTCTTAGAAATAGTTTTTTGAGCCACCCAGTATTGCTCTTACAATACATCTTTTTAAAATAAATACACTAAAAAGCTAAGTAATTACTTCCTCCCAAATGTGGTTTGTGTCATACTACACCAGGGGTCCTCAAACTTTTTAACCAGGAGGCCAGTTCAAGGTCCCTCAGACTGTTGGGGGGCCGGACCGGCTGGGTGGGCATTGCTAGGTGGTCATGTGACTGGGTGGGCGTGGCCAATTTAGCAGTCCATTAAACAATACACATAAATTACACTTTAATTTGTTATGCTCCTGGGGGTAGAAAGTAGGTTAGTGAAGGGATGTGGCTGCCTTGGGGTATGTGTGAGGGACTTCCATTTGTGTGTGTGTGTTTCTTTCTTTCTCTCTCTCTCCCAGTAGGTAGGTGGGGTGATGTCGGCGGGGCAGCCTCGTGGTCTCCCGCAGGCTGAATTAATGCCTTCAGCAGGTCGTATCCGGCCTGTGGGCTGTAGTTTGTACTATATTACCGTAACATACTCCGACAGTATTGCCACATGAGCTTAATGAGGCACAATTCACAACTGACTTCCGATCATCTGAACTCTACTGAAATTGCACTGTGTTAAGTTAGAATGATCTTCACAGACTCTCACTGAAGAACAAACAACACACTAAACCATCGTGAAGGGCCCTGTTTCTATAGTAGAATTATGCAGGATATTCTAGGAGGTGCTTTTACTTCAACATGGTTTCCTCACTTCTAAAAACAGATACATTGCATAGAAAACCAGCTAATCAACAAACATTCCTCTGCAGCAGTGTTTCCCAACCGGAGCAACTTTAAAAAGTGTGGACTTCATTTCCCAGAATTGCTGACGGAGAGAATTCTGGGAGTTGAAGTCTACACAATTTAAAAATGCTGAGGTTGAGATACACTGCTG